>NW_020455610.1:2492690-2513844 GCF_003342845.1 Nothoprocta perdicaria
TTCCCTCGCCTGTTCCCTCGCCTGTTCCCTCGCCTGTTGCCATGCTCCCTTCCTTGCCCGGGTTGGGAGCTGGCTCCTGCTGGCGCCCGGAGCTTGGTTCCGAAGGAGGGAGCCTGGGTTCCCTCCGTGCCCGGCCTCACTAGGACGAGGCTCGTCAGACTTACAAGTAGGTTGGAAGTTGCCTTAAGTAGATAACTCCGCCAGAGTCTGTGGGCCAGCGCGTTTGAAGGCACCTGATAGGCCTGTAGGCTGATTTTGGCTGTGGCAGAGGTGGTGCTTCATCCCATGAGAGTTGCCTTGCCTGGGAGATGATCYATTAGGAGCATGGGCCATCCGAGTTCCTCTCGTGACTGCCTGCCGTGCCAGGGTGCAATCTAACCCCACATCTAACCTCCACTGTTATTTGCAAATTCTTTCTTGGAAGTGCTTTATGGGCTCTATTTTTTTTTCTCCTCCTTCTTCAGGAAGGAATTTGAAAAATTCAGCTTGTGGAGTTTGTTTGGAGACTTCCTACATGGCCAAATGGCCATATCGGTTTGTAAATCATGATGTGAAGGGAGAGGGGGTGGAAATCAGGTGTCCAGGTCATTRTAGGGATGAAGAAAAGTAAAGATCAGAGATTGACATTATTTATGTATTTAGTAGTATCAGCTGTCCTCCTGCCTTGACGTGTTTCTCTGGGTATTACTGCAGGTTAGGTGAAGTGGAGGGCAAAGCTCAACATTTCTCCTGGAGCAGAAGCGCAGTAACTTCTTTTCCCCATTTGCCATGCTGCTCTGTGTATAATTGCCACCAGACAGAAAGCATAGATCTGATTTACCTTGGAAGCAAAACTGAGCTAGATAGCTGCTCGGAGATTCCCTTTGGAAAAGGGTTGTAACACAGTGATGCTTGTTGTCTTGGCCAACTAAGCAGCCCTCCCTTCCGTAGAGCCCTGCTTTGAAAGGGCGCGTGGGGCTCCCCACTGAGCTCCCATCGCTCGGGAACGTCTCCCTGGTTCGGACAGTGACGTGAAGGATGCAGGCGAGCGCTCCGGGTGCTGATGGGTATCTTGCACAGACGGAATTTAACAAAACAGCTGCTAAAATAAACATGGCCCTGATGCTTATTCAAGTAGGTATTGCCGAGGCCTACGTGTAGACGGGCTGTTCCACAGACAGATGCCATTAAAATGCACAGACTTGGTTGCTCACTGATGATCCAGCTTTAACGCAGCTGATAAAATCCCAGTGTCTTCTGTGGCTGTGGAAGAGGCTCTGGAGACGTGGACTGTTGTCTCCTGTGAGAGCCTCGCTGAGGACTCCGGCCGGTTCCACGCAGCAAGTGGTAATGTGTGGGGCTGAGGGCACCGTGTGGGGCAGGGATGATGGGGAGGTGCTTGGGGTGTGGAGATGGGAAATGAGCTCCTGAGGTTATCTGCAAATAACAATTTCTGACCAGAGTGAGTTTCTTGCTGAGTGAGTACTTCTCTTATGAACTTTATGTAGAGTGGCCTTCAAAATCCAGGTGTGTTTTGTTGCTTAAGAGATGGGGGAGTAAATGTGTCAAACTTGGGTAGAGTTGCCCAATATAGTATCACCCTTACTTTGCAAASTATATGAAAGTCAGTGTTTCATCTGCAGACTGTTTGAAAAGTGTGTCTGTAAATGTATGGTTAACTSTTGTCATCTTTCTCCCTTTCTCAGTTGAGATTTTTGGTATTTTTTAACTCAGCAACTTGGCTATCGTGGTTTTCAGTCTTCCAGTTTAAACACTTTTATGTGTGGAAAAACTGACTTTCCTACAARTTGATGCTAAAAAGTGGTCACTATTCTTCTCCAAAAGTTGCGCTGATATTCCTTGCTTCAGAGGAGTGCTGTAATGGGAGGTTGCMCTGGATGATCTCTGGAGGTCCCTTCCGACCTCAGCTGTTCTGTGCCTCTGGGCTGATCTCGTCTGGTTCTTGGTATGATGGTTGATCTTGTCYGAGCGCAGGATACATAATGTGCAAGGGGGATTTGTATCTGGTGGAAGGGAGTTGGTGAAGAGCAGGGATGCTGCAGCAGATGTGTTTGGGCAGYAAGATGTGGTCCTGGCACTGGGGCCACCTCTCCGGGAAGAGCAGAGCTCACTGGTCAGAGCGAAGCTGAAGGTCGGAGCGTTTTTTTCCAGGGCAGCCCTAGCAGCCGCAGGGGTGTTCATGGAGTCTCCCATGCTGTATAATCCATGTTTCCAGTGCTGCAGGCTGCCCATGGTGACTCTTGTGGCTGTCCTCATCCCGAGAGGTGGGAATAGCACAGAGTGTTGCGTGTGCTGGGGGACATCTGTCATGTCCTGCTTCCTTTCAGCTCTGCGYGAGCACAGTATGAAATGCTGTGTGGGGTGTCTTATTTATTTGGTTTCTATTTTTTTGTCATGACAATTTTTGTCATAAGGACCCACAATGCTCTCTCTGGTCCTCTCTRTTACCTTATTGCAATGGCTCAGATCATGAGTAGCAGTGGAATCGAGGAAAGCTCAGCTTAATAGTAACTTTAACCACAGGGAAGAGAGAGAGGTGAGATCCTGGCCTCCGGATGCTGCTCACCCCAGCTGAGCTGCCCTTCTTGGGGAAGGAAGTCAATAGGCTTTGGTTTCCTCTCAAGCTAAGGGGACCCCATTGGGGCAAGGGCTACTCTTCACTCTGCAGCTCAATGTGACATGCAGCAATTTTTAGCCTAGGAAATCTCCTTGGCTTGGGTATTGGCTAATTGAGAAAGTGATACAAGTATCTCCGAGTGTAGCCCGATTTCATTTTCCTGTTTGTGCTGTTGTTGTGTATTTGTGTTTTTGTTTTTTCTTTTGATGTACGGAGGTGCATAATGTTGTCTAATTTGCACGTAATGTTTTTAATCTCCGATAGTGACTCAGATTCAAGACCCTGGGGTGCATTAGCTGCCTGCCCGGCCTAGGCTGGGTGCTTGGAGCAGTCCAGCTGCACTAGCAGAGCAACCTCAAGTAGTTGAGATCCAGCATGAATATCCCTGAGTTTCCCAGCCTTGTCCAGCACGTGCTTGGAGCCRGGGCTGTTAAGGGTGAACTTCAGCAGGACGCAATTGCTCCTTCTCCTCATCTGAAGAGTCTGGATATTGCTCACCTCTCTTGGACTTGGTTGGAAAAGATGTGAAGTGGAAGCTGCCTCTCTAATTTGCTCTCCTGTCTCTCAGCAAGGCTGTTTCCCAGAGCAGTGTGAGCACACAGGTTCCTCAACCTGTTCCTCCTAACAGCCTTAGTCATAGGGAGAAACGTGTTTTCCATGAAAAGTGGTGAGCATCAGGGAAGCTGCTTCCAAGAAAGCYCATTTAAACCCTCTCGTGTTTGAAGTAGATGTGTGGAGCTTGTATGTCCCTTTCTGCCCCGCATTAGAGGTGCAGTAGCATGGTATGAGAGTTAAAAAGTGTGTTTGTGTTACATATCCTGTCCYGTGCACGTTTAAAATAGTGTTTGTTTTGTGATTCAGAAGAAAAATAGGGAGCATAAGGGAGATCATTTAAAAAAATGTATCCTGTGGTTGACTGGTGGGATGGTCAGCATGATATTCAGCATTTTAACATGCAGTAAAAATGCTCTGGGGATTTGGTGTTACCATAACACTAATGATCAGATATTGAATGTTGCTGTACATACGTGTGCATTGCTGTCACGTTCCCTAACTTAGTGAAAAGCTTTAGCCATCTGCCCAAGTCCATGAGCATCTCCCATGTACCGGGGGCAAAAATGGTAAATGTCCAGCCAAAATGCCCAGCTTAAATCCTCATGGGTATTTTAGTGTAGCTTTTATGGCCATAATGAGTTTTGCTCATAATGCTTTTTGGGTTTCTGCCAAGAAAATTTGGTTTTAATCTTGGCTTCGAAGCTGCACTTTTAGAAGACTCTCCGAAGTAAGAATGAATCTTCAGTGTGAACTTCATGCTTGATGGTTTCCTGGCTCTCCAAGTGCCAGGACACTTTCTGCTTTACACTGAACTTGACCAGAGTCTGGTGCAGCAGCTCCCAGCGGTCATTAAAACATCATTTTTCCTGCTGATGGTTCTTTTTTTAACACAGAATTCAACAGATGTATTTCAGAATACTTCTGTTTGGAACTTCTGGCATGATTAGACTGCAGCACTGGCAGGAGAMCAGTTTTGGTTGATACCACAAAGGCTGATAGTCTTTAAAGAGGGCTTAGACTGTGTTCTCGAAGTCAGTAAATGAGCGTGGTTGGGAGAGCCAACGCACATAATGCTGTTTTAGATGCCAAAGCCCCCTCTCCTGCCCCGAGCCTGTATGGTATCAAGCAACACCTGGTGGTGGTGCTTGTGCAGATGCTGCTGGGTTTAGTCTCAGGCGAGGGGCAAAAGCTGCCTAAAGTGGGGCGGCAGCAGCAGCAGCAGGTCGTGCTCAGGGGTGCCCCGTGCAGCTGCACTGCTCCGGCCTGCATGCAGCCTGGGAATGCGAGGTGCCTTTGATCTCCCCAGCTTCATGTTTGCGAATGCAAACGATGCCCTTCTTTTGATCTGCTGTTTAAATTACATGATAATTGTGGAAACTGCATTAGGCGGCTCTCCACTTAAAGGGCTTGTGCCCTTCATGTCGCGGGACGTTAATTTTAAGCCCAGTGCCATTGCTCTTTTTTCATCAACGAGGGCTGCTGAGGGGAAAACTCTTCTGTCTCTTCATGGCCTAAAATTTAGCAGCATCTTTGTTTAATGATAGGTCCTAACATGCAATTCCTCTAGCACTGACTCCGGGGGTGGTGGGCTTTGCATATGTGCATACATATATATTCCTAGCTGGGGAAATTAGAGTCCTCAGGGCTGAGCAGTGGCATGAACAGTTTTAGCCCCAGGGACAGGGGGAGGCACAGATTTGCTCACTAAGCTTGGCAGGAAATCCCTGGCATGGGCTCCTCTGGAATGCGGTGATGCTCCCAAGCATCTGTTCATAGCCAAGGAGCAGAAACCTCTGTCTGGGTTTTTCCATGTTACAGACCTGCTTGCTGGTTCACTTCCAAATTGCTGTCAGCTCCGATTCAAACACCTCTGGGCTCAACTCGGGGCTCCTGAAGTGTTTGTGAAGCTCGCGCAGAATTCAGTGCAACAGCTTCCCAATGCACAGTGCGTTTGCTAAAGCAAACTCCAAGTGAAGTTTTACTATTTTTACTTTTTTTATTTACTCCAAGTGAAGTGGAAGGGGGAATGTAGGGAGGAAGGGACCAGACTCTTCGGTAGTGGCCAGTGACGGGACAAGGGGCAATGGGTACAAGCTGCAACACAAGAAGTTCCCCCTCTACATGAGGAAGAACTTCTTTCCTGTGACAGAGCCCTGGCACAGGCTGCCCAGGGAGGCTGTGGAGTCTCCATCTCCGGGGATCTTCCCAACCTGCCTGGATGCCGCCCTGTGCTCTGGGTGTCCCTGCTGGAGCAGAGGGGTTGGAGTGGGTGATCTGTGTAGGTCCCTTCCAACCTCAACCGTTCTGGGATTCCRTGGAGACCTGCCTGCCCTTTCTGCTCCCCTCCCTGCTTTTCCCCAAAGAGCCCTTTGAAGTCTGAGGGCTGCACCAGGCTGCCAGCTTCATAACTCGCGGGCTCTTTTGGAGCCCTACCTGGGATAATAGTTTCTTTTTAAGTTTCAGTCACATTAAGGGCAACTAAAAATCAGCAGCTCAACTGAAACCCAAATTACCACTGTGAGGAAAACACTTGGTATGGTTTTCAGTTGTTATTACTTGTTTTCAGCTGCGCAGGGAAGGAGTTTGTGGGGGTGGAAGGGAGAGGTCAGGGAAGTTTCAAGACGGTTAGTGCTGCCTCTGTCTCTATTTAAGAAGAGAGGGTGCTCGGTGCACCCCACGGCACGGCCCYGCGCTTGGACCAGAACGCTGGGATTCAGTGAGCGCCCTTCCCCGGCAGAGGGAATGGGAATATCCCCAAGCAGGGGCTTAAGAACGCTGGCTAAGGGAAGGAAATCGGAAGCCACTTTTCTGATATGCTGGAAATGGTCTATGTTGGGTGTCTGTGCTTCAGTGAGATACCTTCCTCATTAAATTTTTTAGGTACATAAACTTCCCAAGTAATTGTTCTAATTAAAAATGAACTCTCTTCTGACTTTGTCATGTGGGAGTTGGATGCTTAAATTTCTTATCCCTTTATCTAAAGGGGGAGAATTTCCCATCCTCCTTTCTCAAAGTCTGTCTTCCCCTCCATGCTCCTTCGGCTTGTGCATCCTCCTGGAGGAGGGAGACTGACTGCAGAGGGCGAGTTCTGTGGTAGCTGCGAGTTACTTGACCGAAATATCTCTTACCTGACTGAAATATTCCTTGCTCCGTGGACCTGGGTGAGGAGGGGTGGGAGGATGAGCTCAGTGCTGCCCCAGGGCAGGCGCTTCCAGCACTAGGGCAGAGCGGCAAGTTTAACAGCAGCTGCTCTTAACCCCTTGTGCGTGTTGGGTTTTAGGCCCTTGTTGCCTGTGTCTGGCTCGGGTTCACGCAGTTGCTGCTGGTTTCCCCTCCTCTGAGGCTGCTGTGACCCGGGTGCCCTGGGGCTCGAAGAAGSGGCTGGTCAGCCAGCTCTGTGCCACGTCGCAGCTGATGCTCGGGAACATCCATGGTGTTTTCCATCCCAGCTGCTCTTTGGCTTCTCTTAGTGGTTAAACTCGTTTGGATTCAAACTGGAGYGAGATACTACTAGAGGAGGAAGCTGAAGTTCCTCAGACTTGAGCTGGAAACAAATACATTCCATAATAGCCCGAGAACTTGTATTTCCTGGGGGATGACATAGCCGATATKAAATCCATGGCTGCTTCTTTAAGGCTGGCTCAGAACTAAGAGGAAAGAACCTTGAACTTCAGACCAAAGCTCAGGCTTTGAATGGATTTGGGATGAGGAAAGAGTCATAGGTGAGTTTTGTTTCAGGGATTTAAAATAAACCTGATGTCATGTCTGTGCTGACTTATCCAGAGCTGTCTGCTCTTGTGAGAGCATCTCAGACTTTCTGGGGTGCCCCACTTCTTTCCTGWCTAACTTTGTCTTCAACTGAGTTTGAGGTGTCTCGTGACCACCTGAGAGCTGAAAGCTCTTGCAGAGACAAGCTTGGAATCTGCCACATTCCTGGAGGACAGAGTGGGGTGGCCGGACATCCCATAAATCCAACTTCCCGTAAATCCTAATGGGAACAGAAAAATCCACCATTCATGTATGTGTCTCTTGTGCCCAGGACAGCAGCTATTTAAATAGCGGAATATTTGGTCAAACTCTTCTTTCCTCCCCTCCTTATTAAGCAGTGACAACTGCAGCTGAACTCATCCCTCCAGGGCGTGTTTATCCACAGAGATGTAGGTACTGGTCTGGGGTGGGGAGGGGGAAATTAGTTAGGAAACTGTAAAGGGGCCAGGCTCTAAGCTTAAAGGAAGGTGTTCTTGCCTTCCTGCAGCTGTATATCATGCATCCAGCTTTATATATATATATATAATATATATATGTACATATAAAATAGGTTACACTACCTTTTTGGCATTAGGTCTCGAAATTGTGTTTAACTTAAATGCTAATAGTTGGATGAAAAGGGCTTAGACAGGCTTTGCTTTGTTGCAGTGCTTTAGAGCTAATCGTTTACAAATTGCAGAGCTAAGGGGCACAGATTAATGACATTCCAGCATCTTAAAATAATCCTTGCTATGTCATCCYGGAAAAATGTGCATTTGAAGTTCAGATGCTATGAATTTAACAAATGTTTCATTTATGTGAAGGGGAAAAATAAGATCAAGGCAGTGAAAGGAACTGATATTTTGTGTTGGCTGCTTTCTGTTAATCTGCACGCTATGGTGCCTCCTCAAGCACCACAACATCCTTATGCTGTTTGCAGAGTGACTTTATGGTAGGAGGTGTAAGGAATTTGGAGCCATCGTGTTCTCCTTAGCAGTGGTTTTGGTATCCCGAGTTTGCCCACAAGAGCTTCCATCAGCTGGCAAAACGCTTCTCACTTCATGCAGCCTCCGTTGTGTCAAGTCTTCAGATTGCATTAAAATAGCAGTGACTTCCATGGCAGTGTACTGTGGTGTCCAAAAACTTCAGGTTTCAAAAAATAAGAAAATTGCAGGGATTCCAAACTTACCATTGAAGTTGTCTTAGAAGGGAAAYCCTTCCTTCCAAGCTAAGCTCTTTGAAAGACTTGTGCAAGTGCAAGTTTCAGAATGCTAAAAGTGTTTGGGGCAACTACATTGTAGACTTGTACATGTAAGGAAGGGAGAACATTAGTCAACTCTGTTAGTTGTCTTGGGCATCATTGAATTTTAATTTGTGATTTTCAAATCACTTTTGGAGTTCTTCCAAAGCAACTGGAAGAACGATGGGCCACTTGCTTAGCTTTGCTTTACTGATCCAAAACCTGTCCTTTAGTCTCAGTTGATGAAGCTGATAGTCCCCAGCTGACAGACCCTTTTTGTTAGGCTTATCTTACAGCTGTCAGCCTCTCCGTAGGTTCTTGTTACATGTCTGAGAACTGACATTCCCTCTTGATTTGTTGCCCTAGGCTGAGTTTTACTGGGCCCGTTTCAGCCCCGGAGCAGTTGGCTGGAGCTGGGGCCAAGCTGACATCTCCTGCTTGGCCCTCTGCCTTGAGCTCACTGTGAGGAAACCAGGGAAGGGGAGTTTTGCTCCCTGAGCACAAGCTCTGTGATTTTTGATGGGTTGGAACAAACCAGGTGGGTTCCAAGATGCCTCTGCAGAGCTCCTTGCTCTTCAGTAGCTGCCAACGGTAGTCACGAGCAAGAGCCCATAGGACTGAATGGCCTGTGAGACTGAGAAGCATCCTGCCCAGCCTAGGAGTGAAAGGCTCAGTGTGAGCAAAACTGAGCCCAACAAGGTCAGAGATGACCAAATGGATGTTAGCGTTGGCTAATCTGATCACTTATGGTCCATAGTTCTCTTAATGTAATGAAGGGGGGAAGTAGAACATCTAGAATAAAAATGCTTTCAATATGTGCAGATTTGATATTCATCAGGGGGTTTTAACCCAGGGACAGAAAGCCTTATCTGCGTGGATTTGGCACATGTTGAAGTGCCCTGGCTGTGCACTGTTTTCTCTGCATAGTTTGGAACATGTGGGCCCGCTGGGTGCTTAAAAGCCCTGGAGAGCCACCTCGAGACGAGCAGCTTTGAGCTTCCTACTTGGAAGAGCTGGTGGTTGGCAGCCCTTGCCTGGTTTGGGGAGGCACCTGCATTGAGGCCAAAAGAGGAGCTCTGCTCATCTCTGAAGACCAACTCTAAACTGTGTAACATTAGTATCATGCAGTAATTAACAAAAACTGGGTGGTTTAGACTCTTGTCGCTAGCACRGATCAGCCTATTCCCTCTCGTCACCAGCACGAGGCAGGAATGAACAGGCCAGATGGAAGAATTTATTTTGTAGTCGAATTTATGAAAGTTCAGGGAGATAAGAAGTAGAGAGAACCAGCATCTTTGTCTCCAAAATTTGAATAACTAATAATTTTTCTGTGTAATTTTGACCGTAACATTAGGGCTACAAAGGGTCTGGTGYTTGTTTGGGTTCTGTATGGTGGTGTGAATGCCGCGCAAGCTACGATTCTTCAAAGGTGGTAATTGCCTTGATTTGTCTAATTATGGGTAATTGTGAGGCAGGAAAAATACCTGTGTGGGTTGGTTTGGCTTGGATACCGAGCTGTCGAGCTGCTGGTGTGAGGTGGTGGAGGTGGGAACGGCCGCCTTGCTGCGCTGCGCATCCCCACGCTGATTCATGAGCAGAGGCTTCGCGCTTGTAGCTGAGCTCTAAAGTGCTTCACGTCCAAAGTGACAACAGCAAAGCCTCGCTTTGTTCCGTCTTATRCCCTAAATGCTGCAAATATCTATGTGCTCGGCCAGGAATTTGCTCTCGGTTTGGCATTCGGATGGAGAGACTGAATGAGGAATAAGGTCTTTGATGTGGAAGTTGCATTTGGAGCTCATAGGTCAAGTAATTCATAACTGCTCTGTTGTGAGACTGGATATTCTCAAACCTAGGTTGATTTGGGCATTTTTTTTAAAAAATATTTTTTCAATATATTCTTAAGAACTGGCCTAAGWACATAATGTTTCCATTTTTCTCTAATACTTGGTGATCTTTGCTGAAAATTAAGCCTATTAGTATGACTTCYTTTCCAGTAGGCTTGGCAGTAAAGTAATCTCAGTCCCATCTCTTTATAATTATAATTCCCTTTGTCCAACTCTTCCTTACATGTTTACCCCTTGTTTTTTAGGCTTTCTTGAGGTGAAGTGCCTGCAGCTGGCTGTGCTTTTTGCTGGGACCCAGCTAAAACAGCAGCAACTGCTGAGTCAGTGCAAAGGGGCAAGTAACCAGGCAGGGCAGCTGCATAAAATGATATGGGGTTGACAACTGATCGCAACTTGGGGCAGGCTCTGTGTGACTTGTCATTTTTGACATTTTCAGAGATGCACAGACACGTGTACAGCTTTTGTCCTGTTTTAAGAATCAGCTTTTTTTTACCAAACCCTGATAAAGTTTCTTTTGCTGTTCCTCAGACTCCCATTTTTCAGTAGAAGGCTCAATTCTGATCTTTTTTCCCCCCCATGAACCTTGCACAGCTTCTCAGCTTGGATTTCAATTTTATATGGCTATAATAATCTAATTCTATAGGGACCCTGCTGAAGCACCCTGGAGGCTGCAGCCGCTCGTGGCTCCCGTCTCCTGCATCCCCRCAGCTTTGTGTCACACCAGCCAGTGCTTGCTCTTCCAAGGCATGTTCTTTCCCTCCCCTACATACCGGCCTTTCCATATGTGCTTCCATATGTGTGCTTCCATAATGTGTCTTCAGATAAATGAAATAGCAAGGCTTTTTGCCAGATCCGTAACCTAAACCCATCTGTAGCACGTTTACTGCTTTTTCTCTTGCTGTGCCAGGCCAGTTATGTCRGCAAAGCAGGAATATACTATTTTTATGTGACTGTCACTTGCTACGAATCTGACRCAGCCCCTGATCTGACCGTCTTAGCCCTCTTTCATTAACGATTTCTTCAGCTTCGTCATGCTGCGCTGTCCTTTGGGGAGRGTTTTCAGCTCTGCTTTGTATTTGCTGACTGTTTTTCAGTGCAGCTTCCTCGACTTCCCTTTTTGTGCCAGTCGTGTATCTCCCATTTTTGACAGGTTCAGTTCTGATTTCATGCACTTACCATTGAATCACAGGCCACTGAATCATAAACTTGCTGGATGCTGTTCAGCTGCTCATCATGTTTTTTCATAGGACTCTTGTACCCAGAGTTAAACTGACATCATTTCTTTACTTTTTTTCTGGGCTAAACAGAGTTTCTATTATAGCCTTTAAAGCAGTAAATCAAGTTTGGAGCCCAGTTTCGGGTTGGTTGTGARTAGCTGTGTGTATGGGCACGGAGAGTCTGCACCCTGAGAGCAGGGCAGAGGCTTCTGACTTGTATCCCAGCAAAGTGTTGTCCTTGGTGGCAAGCTCTTCCAGTGGGAAACTGAGTTGTTACATCATGCCTTAAAGCCATTCCATGCTTTAAAATGTGAATTTTAATGTTAATTTTAAAGGGAAACCCCAGGAGGGTTCCTATGGGCATGGGGGGTGTTGGTGAGCAGGCATCTGTGTGGGGAAGTGAGGAGCCGTGTGGCCTTTYAGTTGTGCTGCTTGCTTCAGCAGAGCATCTTTTAGGGCTTAGTGATTTATTCATGTTAGGCTGCTGCATTTCCCCTCTAATAACAAGCCTCCTTGCCTTTGCCCAAGCTCAAGATCCTCTTTAGAAGAAGGGAGAACAAAAAACCTGAAAAAGTTCACTTAACTTTATCTACCTTTCTGCATATATAGTTATGTACGTAACAAAAGTCAAAAACTCTCTAAGTTTAGTATTGCTGGGAAAGATCACAACTTAGACCTTTTTAGAAAGAAATTACGGCCTAAGGAATGGTTCTTTCTACTTCTGTATACAGTGACTGCTTGAGATATATATATATATATATATACACACACACACACACACACACACACACACACACAAACACACACATATATATTATGTATCACAAGCTGTAGTTGCAGTTTTACGTGGATGTGCAGATGGTTTCCAGGAGCTGGGAAAGGAAGAGCATGTGTTCTTTGAGTGTTTGCCATAGGTACCATACAGACCCTTGCCATAATCTTCAGGATCAAAGTCTGCAAGGAGACTCCTTATCCAAAGGAGCAAAGAGAACTGAAAAGTAACCCGGATCTTGATCTACCTGCTTCATCTTGACAAATGTTCTGTCTTCTTTTATTCTGCTTTTTCTCCCCTTCATGTACACTTGTAACCTAAGGAGTAGTGAGGTTTTGCTGCCTCTAAACCTTGTCGGGGAGATGCAGTAGTTGATTTGGATCTGCACTGTTGTTGCTGTTCATGCCTAGGGTCCTTTGAACGTGATTTCTTTGCTAACCAGGGCTGTGTGAATCCAGCAGACACCCTTAGGCTTGTGAATAACCCAGAGCTTGCTGCTCTGGCCGCAGAGCACTTCGGTAGGAAAATACAACTTAAACTCAGTGCAGGAGAGCGTGGTCAGCCTAAACCCAGCTGCTTGAGGGGGCTCCTGCAGTGAAGCAGAGGGTGTCTGCTGGTGTCCCAGAGGTTTCTGACAAAATGCAGAGCAGTTCAAGCCTCAAGCAGGGTGTCCTGGGGGAAGGAAACTCCTGGGCAGCTCAGCAGCACACGCTGAGTCCCAGTACTGAAGGAAGCCCTAAGGGTTATGTGTATTTATACAGTAAGAAAAGCTGCAGTGGGTAATGAGTCAGCTCTCAACCGTCTAAATAATTGCTGATTTCTTAAATTTTACCTTAAACCTCAAGGTGATAGAAATATGGGGTAGGGAGAAACTGGCATGTCTTATTTTTCTTCTGCACAGTGTAAAATAAAACACGCTTCTCCCATCCGGTATTTGCTCAGGATAATTTTAGAATAACTTTGTCCCCTTAGTTCCATAGGGTACTCATGGGGATTTTAAAAACCTGCTTCAGCCGAGTAAGGGATTTGAAGGAAACATGATGGTCCAAAGGAATTCCCTGTTCCAACGGCAGAGGTCAGGATGCGGCAGGGGAAGCGGAGCTGCGTTTGGAGGCTGCGCCCGCTGGGTGAGTCTGTACCCGCCGTGAATGCGGGCGCCCGGGCGCAGGCACCGGCTGGCAGACGACTTGCCCGTGCAAGATGTGTGCATTTAATAGCAGGTTTACATGTCTTACTTAAGAATATGAGCTTCTCTAGACGCCCGTAATCTTTACTATTCGGTAACTAGCTGACTGGGGTGGTAACACTGCCTATGTCTTCAGTTTTTAAATGAAGCGACTCTGGAGAGGGAAACTKCTTTAACATGATTTCACTTAAAGATTTCCACTCAATCTGATGCAGCTTTTCTTTTGGTTTTTATAACTTTAAGTGGTTAGGTATTCAGGAAATACTGTTCTAAAACTCAGTAGGCTTGCAGCTTTATAATAAAAACATGGCCTGCTTGTGTCCTGTGTCCCTGCAGTTAGAGTCCCAAAGCTGAGGTCTGTAACTTGTGCTTGGGAAGCAGTCATTATGCTCCAGTCCCACATCCTGCTGCTGATTCTTTTAATCATAAAGTTTGTGTCCCAAGGATTTCTCTGGCCTGGTCTGTGATTCTTGAGCTTTTCCTCCGGGTGAAACTGCAGTTGGGACACAATGCATTATTTCATTATTTCATCTCAAGAAGTTGAGACCACATCTGAAAAATAAAGGGAACATCTCATATTTGCACTAAGTGTTGGCAAAAGAAAGTCTAAGTCTTGATTTGAATCATGTAAGTAGCAYGAAATCTTTTTGAGGTCAGTGGAAGCCTGATCCCTAGTTTCTGTTGGAAATGAGATTGTCTTTGTAAAGGCAAATAGGCTTCAAACTGTTAGACTTACGTCTTAGTGAAGAACATGTAATTAGGAATAATAACCGAATATTTACATAGTGATGATTTAACATTTTGGTTAATTCTAGCTTACCCTGAATACTAGTTTCCYTATCCTGCTACAGGCTATGCATGAAGCTGAAGTATTTCTTTGCTTTGTAGGGGCTGGAGGATGGAGGATGATATTTCTCCTTTACTGTAATGACTTCCCTTTCAGGAAAACTCCTTGTGAAAAGATTTACTTGTCTCCCAATCTCTGTGTGCTCTGAAACATTTAGTTAGAGAAGGCTGTGCCATAAATCCTGAATAAAAGTCCTGGGAGACTCTATCCCTCCTTCCCTCTTTCCTCTAGCCTGTGACCATGCGGGATGCTGGGTGAGGTGGACAACTGGCCCCACACGCTGGGATAATTCCCCTGCAAATAACACYGTGGGAGTATCTGGTGGATGCTTCTTGCCAAAGGTGTGCCCAGCCTTTTCTTATGACTGAAAACAYTTATGAGGGTGTGGGTATCCCATAAGGTGCATAATTTGGTGATGCTCCCAAATAAAATTAAACCTTACACTGGGAAAYGGCACTGCTGCTGCAAAATACCATTTTTTTCTTAACTACTTCTCAAATGAAAAACACAGGCACTGCTCTGCCTCAGTGAAGCAAGCCCATATGCAGGTTCTGCTTTTGTTTTGGTAGAACTGTGCTCAACTGCTCTACTGAGCTATAAATAAAATGATAAAAATCATGATATGGAAATAGCAGTGATTTACCAGATCAAGCTGCAGCAATTGGCATAACTTCAAGAAACATGTGTTGAGGGAAATGTGCAAGCTTGATGTCAGTCCCTGGACGAGACCTTGGGCTCTCCTGAAGCCTGCAGGCCACAAAAGGCRGAAACTGTTTTGATTCCAACATGGAATCACAGAATCATTATGGTTGGAAAAGGCCTTTTAGATGGAGTCCAAGTGTAAGCCCCAAACCACGTCCCAGAGTGCCTCATCCACTGCCAGGGATGGCGGAAATGCCGAGGGCATCTTGCCTGCAGTAGAGGGAGAACTTGGTCTTTGTGACATAGGTGTGCTCCAACTACAGGGTTTGCAGGTCATATTTACTGCTTTTAGGACAAAAGGAAGCTAAACAACACATAAAAGCTAGCCCCAATATATGCATGTATAATCCAAAAGGTGCCTTTCCCATTTTAAAATGTATAATCTTCATGCTACAACTGCATGGGATGGGGTCTTTTGTAGCTCTCAACTTTTTTTCTTTTCATATGATCTTCCTCTTTGCCTTTTAGAGCTTTTCGGTGCAAGTTCTGTAGGGTTTCTTCATCCATAGTTCCGTGAGGAGAGTTTATTTGAGAAGTGAGCCAGCCCACTGCAGCTCAGGAACCCTGGGCTTCTGCGTAGGACTTGAGTCCTTCCTTTGAGCAGAGTATCTGCTATTTGCAGATTAAGTGTTGTGAAAAATCTTTTTTCCCCCCTCTTTTCTTTAGAGAAGAATGTACGACACTTGGTGACATGGTACTCTCTACTGCTACTGAAAAACAGCTCAGTTTGAGTAGTATTGAGGATTGACCTTTTAAATGTTTAAATGGCGTGAATGTGAAAATTGCATGGAAAAAATCTGCCTCACCCTTGCAGGGTATGGAATTGTTTATGTAGAGACCTTCACATTTCTGTGAGGATGTCATAATAAATGGAAGCTAATTATTATTGTCTCCTGTAATAAGGGGGGGGTAGCTACCCCTGGCTAGTAATTAAAACCTACCTCTGGGCACTGCACACAGCAGCTACACGTGGTTGCTGTGATGGCTGGGCTTATCTTTGGTTCCTCTGAACACACCCTGGTGAGGTGGTAAGGACTCTGTCAAACCAGTTTGACTCCTCCAAAAAAGAAAATAAGAGAACTGCACCTGCAGTGRAGCAATGAAATGGCCCCAAGAGGCGTTGGGCAACGCTGGGATCCTATCAATGTTGAGCCTAAATCAAGAGCTGAATGGTGAGTGGGATGAATGCTTAGGAGATAGGTAGGAAGGAGAAGCCCTTGGGGCATTCCTTGGCAGCAGCTGCAGCAGTGGTTGTTCCTGCTTCCCTTTGGACCAGGCTCCTATTCCTGTCTTTTCACCTTAAAGCTTTAATTGAAGCCCAGCAGTTAATCTCTACGCTGGCCTTCTGACAGCTCTGCTACCTGCGAGCACTTGTCTGGGATATTGCAGAAGGAAATGCCAAACAGGAGACCTTCCTGAACAGCAAGAGGGACAGTGGTATTTTTSGCTTAATAAATACTTAAATGCTGCTCAGTGGAAACATGGGTGGGAAGGAAGCAGACATCAGGGCATTATATAGTGCATAAAAGAGGGGCCTYTCAGTCTTATCTTGGTTTTGGTCTAGGAAATGTTAGGGATTGTTAGGCACAATCAGCTCTGCTCATGCACGGTGCTTAACAGAAATTGTCACAAAATGCTTATTTGTGATTCCACAATAACCTTGTCAGTGTGGAAGCTGGGTCTTGGTCCCAGGTTACTAAAATAGTCTTGACCTTTTGATTATTTTATAGGTAAAACAGTAAAATTGACCTGAGAGCTAGAGAGGTTTCTTCTGAAGAATGATGTGAGCTTAACTTGTTGTGCACAAAGTGTTGACAAAAAGTCCAAGTCTTATTTGAATCGTGCAAGTAGGTTGTAGTCTAGAGGCCAATGGAAGCCTGATSCCTGATTTCTGTTGGAAATGAGATTTTATTTCTGTAGAGCCTATTTCTGTAGAGTCAAATAGGCTCAAATAGTTAGATTTAGGGCTTGGTAAAGAAGATCTAATTAGGGATCATATATGAAGAATTTAGCCTATTATTCAGGCTAGGACCACATCTAATATCTGATTATAGAATGGCTTTGAAAGAAAGGTAGTAGGAGCCCTTGGAAAGCTCCTGGCCACATGATAAAACATAACCTATTAATTTCTTAGAGGGAGTCCCTAAATATCATAGAGACTTCAGTAACTGGGGAAAGTTTGCCACCTTATTTAAAAGGGCTGTTTTCATACTTGAGAACTCCTCAAAGACAAAACGAGACAGGAATTGGTGAAGTTTACTTCACTGTTCATACTGTGATTGTTTCAGATGTTTATTACTACTTAATGTAGACATGTAGTTASTTATCGAACAGCTAAATAACACCGAGACCTCTTACATCTCTTAGATAATAGCTATATGTGTTACAAAATAACTACGCATTAGCATCAAGATCTTCAATAACAGCACAGGTTTTATTAGTGAATAACCAGGCTGTCTGCAGGTTCTCACCTGCTTGCTTGCTTGCTTTCCTCATGCCTGCTGTGGGCCTGCTCCCCTCTCCGAGCTGCGAGTTGTCCATTTGCAGYTCTCGTGGATCTCCTCCTTGGCCACCCTTCCTCTGCCGACGTGATGCCCGTGCCGGAGCGCCTCCTTTGATCCCATGCCAAGGAGAAGGGCCGTGGCGTGAGCAGGTRCCTCACAAGATGGCAGCCGCTCCACGATGCCGGGGCCGCGCAGTGCCATGTCCTGCTGCGAGATGGGGGAATGAAGCCTTCAGAGACCTCCAGACTAACCCTTCCCCRCCAAAGACAGTCCAGGACAGAAAAGCACTGTATTTCTACAGTGGATGGCAGCAGATAACAGGCATTCGTAGCAGCAGCTCCTGCCTCATGGCTTATCTCTGTGTAACCCTTGCGAGGTTGTGTTGATGTTTCTAAATGCCCTCGGTTAGGCCCCCCAATAAATGCCAAGTGCCGCATTCACTGGGAACCGGTGTCACTGTCTGCAGACTCTGTATGTGGTGCTAATTGGCTTTACAGTGTCTCCTGACCCTGGCAAATACYAGTTTCCAAGCAATGTCTTGGCTTGTTCTCCATCTGTTGGCTTGGTCCTGAGTGAAGCAGACCCATAGAAATGGTGTGGAAAACGGGGCCTGTCTAGAAGGAGGGGTGAAAGTCTGGGAGCGTGAGGAGGGCAGGTCAGGTTGGGATCCCCCACGTGTGGACGTGCGCGTGACAGGGGCCTTGGCACGTGGTGGTGACCGGGGTTTGCTCCGATGTCCGCGCGCTGCTGCAAACGCGGCTTCCAGTAACCGCTGCAAATCCCCGAGCCCTGAGAAAGCTCCAGCAATAACAAGCGATGGCTTTTACATGTGCGAATAGCCTTTCTGAGCATGAGAAAGCGATTATGTTAAGCATTTCCCTCTTGTGTGCATATTTTATGATCCCTTCTTTTTTCCCCTCTACTGTTAAATGYATTGAATGTTACTATAACATCATGTAGACCTGTCCCTTGCTACTCATGACACTGACATTGCCTTCAATGTCTACTAGACATTTTCTAGTATCTTTATAGTGTTAAAGATCTAAAATACATGAAAAATCCAAATGCTGAATAGATGCAGGACTAGGAAAATAATTGAAGATAACTGTAATTTGGGAGTGAAGTGTGCCTTGTCTGTGGCTATTTCATTGTAGCTATCTTGCTTTCCCTGTCACCTACATCTGTAATCCCCAAAGGGACCTGTTTGCAAATAGCAGCTGAGTTCTAGCATGTTTTTCTTCATTGGTGTAGGCAAAGATGCTGCTTTCTCTTAAAATCCTTTCCACAAAATAAATGGTAATGGATTGAAAGGTTATTTTGAACCTTGCGGCATATCTTCTCTAACCYGGTTTAACAAGAATAAAATGGAGCTATAAATTTAGGCGATAGGAATGTTAGAAGGCTTTCTGTGGCTTGTCCTAATCTTGGGTTTGAACTGAGCTAGAACAAAATGTTTGAAGATTCAGTTACAGTGAAGGGGAGATATCGGTTAAATAGTGTTAGACAAATGTTATTTTAGTATCTCTACAGCAAAAAGATTTATTTGCTTTAATCCTTTAAATACATAAATATTTTTCTATAGAAAAATTTAATTTTAGTATCTCCAACATGGATATTTCAAGTGATGSTCTACTTGAAGCATGTAAAAGCAAAACATCTTGTTCTCATTCATCTGAAACTGAAGTGGTGTCTCCTTTGTTGCAAGCTTTGTTTTCCCTAGGAAAGTCAATGCTATGGATAAATTTCTATGTAGGTGGTTGTGTGGTTTGGGCTTTTTTTTTTTTTTTTTTTTTTTTTTTTTCCCACGGCATACTTTTTTCCCTCTTGTGTGTACGTTAGTTGCCAGCTCTGGGGGTTGTTGCTGGTGAAATGTGGCCAGGTCCCCTCCTTAGTCACATCCTGTCTGTCAGCTGAGTCCCTGGACCTGTCTGTATGTCCAGCCTCAACAATCTGAACCAAGCCCAAGTGGTGGTCTTATCTCCAACGCGTACAAACCTATGGCATGTTTTTCTTTCTGATACTGGGAATGTAGGGCTCAATTGGGTAGTTTTGGTGTGGAGGGACTTGGATGTGAGCTTTTTTTTTGTTGTGATATTAAAGTTGCCTTTCTGCAAAAGCTTCTTCCACCTCTATGGGTGCATGTGTGTCTTCTCACCGTTCCCACAAGGCCTCCTGTATAAGCTGCTTTGTTGTTGTATTTTTTCCGTGGTATTTTTATTTCAGCCTCCCAAGGAACCTGCTCACAGTGCATTGATTCCTCTGTCCAGAGCCCTGTCTCTTGCTGTCGTCTTTGCATTACCTGGGTTGATGCTACAGAGGAGTTGGGCTGCGACAGCTCTGCACTGATGCCCTGAGCTCTTCAGCACTTGGTGYGGGGCTTTTTTCCCCTGTTCTTCAAGGAAAAAATAAAGTAAGAGATGATGCATAGAATGATTTACTTGAAACGTATATAAATTAAAAATCTCACTAGAATGGCAGCATGTAAGTTATGAAGCATAGAAGTCAAAACACGTAAGTAGTGAGAATGGAATCTCTGTTCACGCTTTTCTGTTACTTAGAAARCGTTTCTTAACAACCTTCCTTTTCTGGGTAAGCTGCATGTTTTCACTACAGCAGGAAAAAGTGTCATCTGCTTCCAGTATGCCAYGATTATGATTTGAATTCCTTTGAAAAACTTGTTTCAGTAGGCCCTTTTTAAAAACGTATTTATTGACTGCAAAAGATTTTTGTTTGGTTTTTTTTTTTAAGGATAAATAGAAATTTGGGGGGTTGTTCTTGGTGACTTGTTTTTTTAGTTTCCTTGCTGCTTCCACTAGGAGTGGCTAAGGCCACTCTTATAACCAACTAAGAGCTACTAATGTGCAGTTCATCTGGAAAATTTTAAAACAATGTTACTTTTATTGTTTTGGAAAGATGTATTAATATTCACTTCTGTGTGACTGAAATTTGAAACAGGTGCAGGTGAAAAAGCAGAAGCTTGGCTGAAGTTGGAATGCACACGTAACAAGATGGTAGCTTTAGAACCAATTCATACTTAACCATTAATTCTGTAAGGAGTTTATTTCACTATTTGGTTTTTATTACATTCAAATTTTAATTTTAGATGGTTTCTAGTCATTCAGATTCATTCAGATTCTACTTTGCTATTGCAGTTTTTATGTCCTMCTGGAACATCTACTCCCTTTTCTTTTATAGCACCAATCTGCATTTACATTAAGGCCTCTTTATCAGGCAAACAAAATAATGTATATTTATTCTCTTATTTTGATAGTCAAGAGAAGAGTCATCAGTATAAAGAACGTTTTGCTGTTTGCATATTTGTGGSATATCTCAGAAATATCCTTGCATTTTTTTCTGCAATCCATTAAACTGGGGAGACTGTACCATGGTCCTAACAGAGGAACAATTTCATTGCCATACCTGAGATTTTTGTCAACTGTTCTGTCAAACCACATATAAAAAAATGCAGGGTGTAAGCAGCTGATGGGACAGTGACCCATGCTTCTCATACCTACCATACCACTGGTGTTTAGCCTCTTTGCTTTTTCTTTGYGCATTGTTTTTGCTCATCTTTGGTTTTAAAAAAAAATAATTACATGCTCTTTAGAGAGGCTTGGCATGCTGTTTTGAGGAGGCATACCACAGTAAGACCCCATCACTACAATGATCATGATATAAAATAACAATAAGACTTCGTCAATAATCCATTTTCCTCTAAAAATATCTCTTTTGATTTGTTATCAAAGGCAGTTTTGGCTCAAGGTTGGAAAACAATGCCCCAAACAGGAATGTAGAAATTATGTTAGTTGGAATGTAGTGTAAAATAGAGAAACTTTGCATTGATTTTCATTGAGGAATTATTCCAGTCAAAAAAAAAAAAAAAAAAAAAAAAAAAAAAAAAAAAAAAAAAAATCAGATGAATT
>NW_020455610.1:2513865-2566236 GCF_003342845.1 Nothoprocta perdicaria
AAAAAAAAAAAAAAAAACCACAAAGGGCAAAGCTTATGGATCTAACCTATTTACTTCTTCTGGGCACTTGGCTTATATAGCAGACTTGGTTGTGTGTGTGGTTTTTTTGGCAGATGTGGCTCTTCCTAACTGGAGCCATGTCTGCCATGGGTTTTAGTAGTGAATGGTGAGCATTTCAAATGAGCAGCCTCCCTTTATAATCTTGGAAATCCAGGCCTTGCTCTTGACTCCTGTGATCCCATTAGGGTTGGCAGCAAATTCCTTGGTGACTGGGTCACCAGGAAAGCCTCTGTGGCCACCAGACTCCGGAGCACTTGCCGGCATCTCGGGTGCCTGCTGGCCCATGCGTGAAGTTGCCATTGCCAAGGAAAGCAGCAGGACAATTTGACCTTTGCTTTTGGACCAGGCACCCTTCTGGCTAAGAGGGGTGAAATGCCAGCAAGTCTTCTTATCAGGGAAAAKAGAGCAAGCATAAACACACCTTCCCTACAGCTTCCTGTGGTCTAGAATATAGACTTGGTCTGCTGCGGAAAGGAGGTGTTTTCCACTGCCTGACCTTGAGACCTCCCCAGGGCTTTAGATAGTGTATCTGCGGGTGGAGTGTTTTAGTGAGGAGGAAAAAGTACATGGAATAGAATGGCCTTGAGTCTTTTGTATTGAACGTGTTGTGCATCTAGTCCAGGTCCTGCCAGACAGTTCAAGAACCAGAGCATTTCCTCAGCACTTGCTGGCTCTAGGTATAGCATATGTATCTCCCTGTGCATCCCACTGCGCTCRGGAACAGTGCTGTTCTGGAGTGGTATGTTGGATAAGGGTGGCCAGAGCCAACTGGGTGCTGCCTGTGGAGATGCCTAACGCTAGGATTGGGAAATGTTGGAGCCGATGGCGCTGTCATCTGCTCTGGGCTTGGGCTAATTGGCCACAGGCCATTAGCAGGGTGGTAATTCAGACATTTCTGCATGGATCTTTCTTGAGCAAATGGCCCAGAGCCAGCCCTGCCTAGGTGGGCCCTGAGATGGGCTCAGGGGAGGCTGGCGTAGCTGGAACTGTAGAGGAGGCTGCCCTGCACCTTCAGGTTGGCCTTGCCCTAGTTTGTGTGTGGCTGTGTTGATTGCAYTTAGTTTAGCAATCCTCCCCCCAGCATGAGCAACGTGCCTTTGGCTGCTGTAGGCTGAGCTGGGGACCTCGGGTTCATAAATCAGTTTGGTATCTTGAGGTCCCTGCCTCATAAACCGCTTGCCGRCAACATCCCAATGTGACCCAGTATTAAGGATATTTGTCACTACTCACTGTTTATCCTGACTCTTYAATCCTTAGGCTTTCACCCTACATCAAACAGTGGTATCTTTTGTGCTCCTGCCATCACAAATGGGGACGTGGTTGGAGTTGACTCTGGCTTGAGTGTCTTCATCATGGCAAAATTAAAGTCGGCTACCACCTTACRTAGCGTGACCTATGGCCTATGCACATATGAGAAGTAAGCTCATTAAAAGTTTCTGCAATCTTAAAAGGAAGCTGCTTTGCTTAGAGAGCTGCTCATAGTGCTAGAAACCATGGAAGCAATTTGAAATGAACTGCGTTCATATTTTTATTAGCACCGAAAAAAGATACTTCTGCCTTTTTAATTATTTTAAGACAAGAAAAGACAATTAGCAGCTGTTGTATTTGACCTTAAGTGGGGCAAACCAAAGAAATGCACTTAATGCTGATTTTTGGCYTGAGGCCTGTAATTAGTGCCATCTTCTATGCACTGTGCTTTTTGTTCARTCTGCTTGTGATTTCAATTTTGTGCCACTTTCAGAATGGCTTATCTTGGTTATTTCTTATCGATTTGCTTTCTCCTACTGAAATTACAATGAACTTTAAATTAGATTGACCCTATATGCGTAAGGATTCTTAAAATGCTTGAATTTATGTGGAGACTTGATTTGCATGCTATTTGAAGTAAAATGCTTGGATCTGGCAATTGCGAATTACCAGGATTTTAGGGGATGCTTTCTTCCGAAAATTTAATCAAACTGTTTTATAGTAGCAATTATGTGTGAGTTATTATATAGTCTTCTAATTAAGTCACTCCCCTCTCTATTAAACAAGCAGAAAGGGAGCACATGAAGGAGAAGAGAGCGGCTTGCAGCTTGCAAAGGTGGTGTTCAAAGATGGCTAAAATTGCTTTTGCAAGGTATTTCCTTTAGTGTTCGCTGGATCACATGGTCCAAGTGGTTGAAAAAATGTCCAGAATCAATTATGTCTATTACATAAGTGCACCGCGCCCTGTGAAACCTGCCTTAATGAGTAAACAGTGACTCAGAAATCACAGACGTCGTTTGAAGATGTAATATCTGAGGGTGGGATTTGTTTTGTCTTACTCAGGTTCTTAAAAACTCTGGAGCTCTGAGCCACTCGGGGATACTTTTGGACTTGTGTTTTGCTTCTAAATGATCCCTGCTTCCTGCAGGGCTGGGAGGGTTTTAGATGTGCTTGATCTCTCACAGCACGTGCGGACTGTGCAAAAACTCAAGTCTCCCCACATTTCTGCCTCTGCTTGGTTTAAAAACCCGCTTTAAAATGGAGCGTTTCCTTTCGTGCCCTCAGCAAATTCGTCGTGTTGCACAATTTGGAAAAACGTTTCGGTTTCAAGTATTGGTATTAAGTCGTTCCCTGCAGAACACCTGTTAATTACTTAATTATCAGCTCTGCCTTGGCAGGCAGCACTGGCAGAGCCGCCGGTGGCAGCGCTGGTGCTTTAGCTGAACGTCYGCTCGCCGCGGAGTCTTCACACCAGCAGCTCCCTCTCACAAAATCCTGCCGACTGCCACAAATAACTCAGTCGAGACACATCCTGTATCTCAGTTCTTTTATTTTTCCGTTCCTGTTTATTTTTCTTCCTTTGGCAGGGAGGACACGGTGCTCCTCGGGCCTGCACCCTGCCGCCCGGCACCACCTCCCCACCCGGAGGGCCGGTGCTGAAGGACAGGGGGTTGTCAGCGAGACGCCCTGCTTGTCTGCTTGGGAGTCCCTTCCCAGGGGTGACCTCCCGGGCACGAGYAGCTCCATGTTGTGGAGATGTTTGCCCCCGAGGCCTGTTCGCAGCTGCGGGGACATTCCCGCATGRGGCTGGGCGCATGGGCCTTGCCTGAGGGAAACGTGTGGGCCTAGCGCGGCRCCCGCGCCGAGGGGTCCCCCCACGTCGGGACCCCGCAGGTCACAGGGACCCYTAAAACGAGGCCGAAGGCTGTGAGACTGAAACCCCATCCCCTGCAGGTTGCAGGAAACCTCTAAAATAAGGCTGGCACTCGTATTCTGCCAAGRGCTGTGAGCTTGAAACCCCATCCCAACGCCAGGCATAGTCTGACACGGCTCCCATGGCACAAACCTGTTGCACAGTATGCGGATTTTCGGTTTCTGACCTGTGGAATGAAGGAATTCATTTATGAGCTAACCTAGGGAACACAGATATTTACATTTACCCTTTTAATGCCGTTTTAAAAGGACTGCTTTCCTCAAAATTATCACAAAACATAGCGACTTTGTGCACAAGCTTGGATGCAGAAAACCAGTATTTTATTTGAAGCAGCAGTAATTGTGAGATGCTGTGTTTAAGGGATTTAAGTGAAAATGATATCACAAAGAGATGCAATATCTACTCTTCATCTAACAACAGTCTGTAGTTTATGCAATTTTCTATAGAGACAGTTCACCCAGGGGAATCAGTTCTTTAAATGTCTCTTTTATTTTTTATTTTTTTCACCTGAATGGTAGAATTTTTCRTATCTCAAGTTGATCTGTCATTATTCTTCCTGTTTACTTTTTTTAAGGCATACAATTTTCAACACAAAAGTCTTTGTAATATCTATTTTTTTTCAATAGGGAGATTAGAATTATTTATTTGATTAATTTAAAAATTGTTTAAATTTTAGTATTTCTGGTGCTAATATGCATGCCTCGCACAATTTAGGGGGAAAAGAAAGGTGATAAGTTAACACGTCTCAAGAGCTGCCTCCTGCCTTGCTCTTCTCCCAAGCAAGCACAAACTTCTGTTCATTCCTTTCACCACTAATTTCTGTAATTATCACAGTAACCAGTGACTTTGGGGACRCATGCAGGTTCCCCAGCACATTTAGTAGTGTGCCCTTTACAGCACCAGGCGCAGATTTAACATCACAAGAAGGGGCTCATAACAATGAGGTGGCTGAAGCTGGAGACATCTCAGCTAAGCCTGATGAAATGTGCTGCTTGGAATCAAATATTGGGATAAAMCCCCCTGTTGGACTGTTTGGGAAGTATTTCCCAAGCTACATGTTTTTACACCTTCCAGTTTGGTGGTGGTTGTACTAGAAAACAGCAACAGGTATTCCCTTAGAATTGAGCTGGGGAGCGATCTACAAAGAAGGAAACCATGGGGTGATGTTGAATTTGCCTTTTTCTAAGGCAGAAGGATTTTAAGGTTTTTTTTGTGTATGTTTTTGTTTTGTGMGTGTGTGTCAAATTAACTCCCAATTATTATTTTTATAGACAGTTACTGGGAAAAGCTTTGGAACCAAAGACTTCCGAGCAGCTCTAGAAAATGGAGTCCTGTTGTGTGAGTGAGTATTGTGATCATGGCACTCAGTTATCAATAGATTCACTGTTTCTTTGTGCTTTTTTGTTTGTTATGGCAAGCTACTGTGATGATGGTTCTCTCCATCATGTGATTTAGAGCTATGTATTCTTACAGACCTTTTTATAACCAAGCACTTTATTTCAGAAGTGTATATTACGAAGTTGTAAATTAAAGATGACTTGCATGTTTTCATGTATATGCTGCTTACTAATATCCCCTTTCATACTGAAGCATGAGAGGGGTGGTTTGGTCTTCTGAGGAACTGTGGTTGCATCAAAATATCACAGTTATGTAGACTGTATTGGATGCCATTTAGGGATATGTATAGTCTGTAAAAATAGACATGCTTTTAACAAGCACTTTAAGATGATAAAATTAAACTAACTGGATTTCAGAATGTAGAAGTTCTTATTTGAATGTTCACATCAATGTTGGTGTCAGTTATGGACTGGCCAATTACTAATTTCAATAATTAGAAAATTCTAAAATCCAAATCCTGACTTTTCTAAGAAGCTTCCTCGTGCTTCCATGTTATGGACCTGGCAATAATGGGACTCGCCTGGCTCGGTTGCTGCACTGAGCCGGGGAGAGTTAGTGTCCTCTTGTCAGCTCCTATTGGAGCAAGGTTCCTGGGCTGCCAGCAGCACCCATTCCATAGAGTTTTAAGGAATGGTAGGTATAGATGTCCACTGAATGCCACTAAGAAAAATCTCGTTATAGGACTCCATGGGAAATTAAAAATTCCTTGGAATCTGAGTCATCCCTAGATCTGTAACATTCATCCAAGCTAGAACTTAGAGAAGCTTTTTGAATGGCAGTATATGAGGAAAATGACCAAATTAAATGCAAATAAGYGAGTGTGCTGCGTCCTTCCTCCTGCAGATACTGCTGCCTCTGCTCTGTCTGTTCTGGCCTTGACTYTCCTCCTTGGGCACTTCTCCTTCCAGCCTGTTTTCCCAGAGCTTTTGCACTCACTTTCAGGCACCCATTTGTATACTGGAGTTCTAATAATTAGATGCTGTTGTAGAGATGAAAACTGTATCTTCACCACTGATGTAATCAAATATCAGCCAGAGTGAATGTTGTAATAAAGTAGTTTGTACTTCAAGAAGAGCTACCTTAGGTACGTGCTTAGTGGGATGTGTGTATTATGTTCGGCTGTAACTTTAAAGTATTTTTAAGAATTGGCACTGAACTGCTATTTTCTAATCCTCYGTCTTCACTGTTGACACTTCTTTGGCAAAAGAGGGTGAGCTTCCATCTGCCAAATGCAAATCCGTTAAATTTATATATAATTAACAGCCATATGCAAGAAAAACATCCTGTAATTTCTTCAGCTGAGCAGCTCGCCTTAGGAGGCATACAGCATTCTGTAGGGGAAAAGATGCCTAATTATCTTGCACTAAATCATATAGGTGTCCCCCTGCATTGTTTAAAATTTTGGCATACTTGAGGAAGAAGTGGTTTCCATAGAAATTCCATGGAAACAGCAAAGAGCAAGACGTGGAAGGCTCTCAGATGTCTGATTTTCACCAAAGTAAACAGAACGCAAGCTCTTTCATGGAGACAAACTAGACGCAGCGTTGCTGGCTCCTCTGGTGCAGCTCTCCCGTGGCTCCTTGAGCTTCCAGAGAGAGGGTGCCACTAAAAATGATACCTTGGCCCTAAGCTACAGCAGAGCAGACGTGCACCRTGCTCCTGCGGCAGCCCCACACCGCTGGTACGCTGGGTGACCCAGTGTGCGTGTGCGCTGCTTAGCTCCAAAGGAGCTGACCAAAGACCCTCCGCAGGAGAGTAGATCTGTATGCACAGCAGTAGGAGAAAGCCATTAAAGTTACCCTGGCTGCATGTTATTTCATGTTTTAAAGAACACTAAAGCTTCAAAAAAGAGGCGTTTAGAAGATGAAACACTTTTAAAAATCCCACTCAAAACAGATCACGCTTTATTTTGTGGGAAGGCCATTAGAAGWCTTTTGCTTAGTCAATTATTTGATGCAGTTTAGAAGTCCCAGGACCTGTAGCCATTTGTTCCTTTCCTGCAAGCATTTAAAAGCCATCCTCCAATCCATTTTGTTTGCAGCAACTCTCTTCTTTTTGTTTGTTTTCCAAATAAATGTGCTGTTTGAGCAGAAAAAGTTTCTTTTCCCACATACTGTTTTAAGCTCCAGGTTCTGCCTTAGCCTTGGTGTGGGTAGATCACAAAACCTCCCTGGTGCTTTTTTGGGCAAAGGGTCTGGCCAGACTTGCACCAACAAGATGAGGGAGCAAGGCCAAAATCCACCAAGGTATTTAGGTAGATGGAGTCTCCAGGGTGTCCTGAGGTTCTAGGCCTCTTTTGGTCCTGTGGTCTGTGTGTACTTAAGTGATCCATGGGTTTTTCCCTACCTCCGTGGCTGAAAACCAGAGTGTATAGATGCAAGGAACCCTCTCCAGCTGCATCTTTGCCTCATCTTCATTGCAGGGCGAGATGTGTGTTTGGGCTTGTGTACCTCAGTGGTGATGCAATTGTCCATCTCGTCGTCCTAATTTAATTATGAGTCCTAGATAATGAAGGCTAGCAATAACATAAAGAAAAAGAAATGCTTCTGKCTGAGATGGAAACTGTAACTTGCACATCACGGAACCAAGCAGTTGTTGCACTCATCATATTGGGACTGACAGTGACACAAATTTTTATGCTTATAGGAATTTCAGAACTCGCACACTGAAAACTAGTATTAGGATTTTCTTTTCCTGTATCTGCTACATCAGAACTTTCATCAGGAAAAAAAATCCCAAAAACTTAAAAGTAGGGAATTTGAGTCTGATTTACATTTCCACCCATGCATCTAAAATATGATTCCATTCCTTCCTACAGCTAACCTTGCACTTCTAATTTCTTCCTTTTTTTTATCACCTTGCCATTCTCRGGCACCTTTATTTTTGTGACTTGTCCTACTTTTTGCTTCTGCAATCTGTTGTTGTTTGCTTGTTGMATTTTTGGGAAGCGTTAAAAAATGTATATTACCAATTAAAAATATATATTATTTGGGTTTRCATATTCACATTTTCTTGGCACAAGATACATCAACTAGCAATGTAAGCAAAATATTTCTTAATAAACATTAGYATTTGTGCTCAAAGTTGATTTTATATATATATAGTTGATTATATAACAGAAAATCATATCACTTCCTTTTAGTTTGATTAACAAGATCAAGCCTGGCATCATTAAGAAGATCAATCGCCTATCAACTCCAATAGCTGGCTTGGTAAGTAATGACATGAGACCTAGTATCTGCAGAAAAAAAAAAGTCCTTTTATTTTTAATGAGGAGTCTTTTGTTCTTAGTCTCGCACACAAACCACCCCAGCAATCCTTCTGCTGGGGAATGGGCAGACTAAGGAGCATTCTGTCTAACCGAAGTATTTTGAGAATTTTCCTCTTCCCAACCTCACCAAGCTCAGGTTGCACTGAAGTCCCTCGGATCGTGTGAAGATCTTTAGGCTTCGGTTATGGGATTTCACAATATCTTGGCTGTAAGTCGCACTGTCTGTAAAAGTACAAACAATACACAGGATCACTTCATTTTCACAATAATCTTAAAGGATTTCCTGTGTAGTGTGTTAACAAACTTGACAGTAAGGGACTGTTGGGTAAATTTGGTAGCCATTTGGCATCATAAACAACAGAAAACTCCCCAAATGTTTTTCTCTCCCAGTCTGTGCTCCGAAGGTAGCCCTGTTGGCTGTTCTTGTCCCCTGCGGTCAGAGCTGTTGCTCCCACTTCAAAGGATAGCGGGTGAACAGAGACATAGCTGTGATTTCTTTAAAAAATAAAAGATGCTCTTTGTGGCTAGCATGATGTTGGGGAAAGCTCTTTAACTTGCTCATGCTAGTAAAATGTGAGCACTTACATATTGTAAAGGCCTGAGTTTGGTTTTGCAGGTCAGCTCTATAGCTCTCTAGAGAAGGTGGCATCCTCTTGGTAGTCCGGCTGATGCCTCTGAGAGTGGGTTGACTTGCCACATGTTGGTGCAAACTCAGAATGTGCCTTTCCACATCAAATGACCATGCAATGTGTTGGTCCCCCTTGTCCCAGAGAAGCTCAGGGTCTAGGACTTGGAAATCATGTGGGCTGCACATTCTTTTCCTGTGAAGCATCCATGCAAGGATTCAAATCAAACCATAATAATCCTGGGGAACACAAAACAGTTATTTTATCGTTGCCTGGCCTAAATGGCTTCTGAAATAGCCATTAATCCAAACCAGAAAACCATGGATTAGATCTCAGTCTTGTGGTGGCTTAAGTGTTGTCCTCAATCACAGCTGTGTCAACTCCCAGTTTTACCTTATTTGTTTGTTTTGGATCCAAAACTTTGGAGTATTCCCTAGGTATGTAGTTCATATCTTGCCACTCGTGGTGTGTTATGGTTCCTTCAAGCTGTTTCTAGTTCCTGCAAGCCTGCAAAAATTAAAGAAAGGGGAGGAAGGGGTGAATGAATCCTGTAAACCGAGATTATCCAGTGGTATCATTGATCTTAAAGCACCACTTGAAGATAATCATTGGGAGAGCTGGTGTTTAGTGTAAACTGCTGGAGAAGGTTTTGCATAACTATATAAACTGCAGATGATCTTGATTATGATGCCCGCAATGGGGAGGAGGGGAGGTTGGGCCTCCTTGGCTTGGGAGCGTACGCCGTTGTGGCAGCTCTTATCTCTGCGTGCCAACCTTGCTTTAGAAACCGTGGTCTTGTGCAGYTGGAGAAACACAAGCATTGGGTGAACCCACGGGCTTTCAAGATGGAAGGGACCCAGTCTTGCTCTTGAGAAGCAATTCCCTAAATAACYGTTTTGCTGGTAACTTCTTTGTTTTACTTGCAAGTGTGGAAGAGTAGGCTTTACAGTGCTCCTGGATGTATAGCTTGTTAAGAAGTTACCCAATAARCTTGTGTGTTCTGTGCTGCAAATACTTTCATAATTTATATTTTTTTCCATTCATCTTCCTCTGGATGGCATTCTCTGTGGCTCTTTATATGCTTCTGTGCTTTACATTTCTGTTGTATCTCATGTCTTTCAGTCTTTAACTGCTGTTTCCCAGGCCTGCGTGAGGTTTATAAATACTGTTGGTAGTAGGACTGTTTTTAACCAGTTTCTTTCTTTGAACGTGAGAGGGTTTTTTCCTTTTTTTTTTTTTTTTTTTTTTTCCCACCAGGGATACACTGGTGCTATGACTTGAAGATGGGTCTTGTAATTCCAGTGAGGTACCCTAATGCTCAATTAAATCGTTATGTCACTTGCTTTTGTAGCATCCTAATTTTCAGGGAATGTACCAGGGGTTTCTCACTAGCTGGATCACTTAAATTCCAAGCCCACTTTAAACAGCTGAAAAGAAGCTTTTAGCTTTCATCTTTAGCTTGACTATACCTGAACCTTTGTAATTCACAACCAAATCTGTGCTGTAGTGTATTAAGATGGAGAGATAAATGTGTTTGGGGTTAGTCTCTAAGTGAAAACGGCCTTTTTGGTCATTGAATGCCAAGTATGGCATTCAATGCCATATGGAGTTCCAGGTCTCCTGCAGGGAGCCTGGGCAGGAGCGTTTTCTTTCATTATTTTTATTTTTCAACTGGAGGAGCGCTCAAGGAGAGGCGCTCGAATGCTTGAGCAGTCGACCAAGTTGATGCTTTCTCTAAAACGGCTGTATTTAAGGTGAGATAATGTGATTTGTTAAAAAAAAAAAAAAAAATCTGTGTTTCACGGGAATTATTTCAGCAGAAAGTTAACTTGTGCTTCTGTTTTTAACTTTTGCTCTGTAAGATCCTTAGCTTTTGAGAAGTCTGCATGTATTCCCCAGTGCAGTAGTGTTGGCAGAAGCCAAATGGGTGCAAAGCGGCCGTTCCTGGTTCTTTTCCGTTTCAGAGGAAAACAGTAGTTGCCCTGAAAAGCCAGAATTGTGGAGGCTGGGATTCTGCTACCCAAGAAAAAACGYGTAGCCACTAAAGCTACGCATTTAGCTGATTACACATAAGCTAAAAATCCACCTTTGCTCTGTGCTTTGAGGTAGACCTGTATTGTGGGGATGTGCTTAAAAAGCAAACAAACAAAACCTTCCCTTATGCTGCTAGATCTTGCTAGGTTGATTTTATGCCATTGCTTTGCTTCTGTAACGGAGAAACCCCTGTTTATGCTAATTATAGAAATGCCCAAGCTATATCTAGACGAAGAATTGCACATTAMACAGTGTGCTCCATGTCCCAGCGTGTCACACAGAGGGCAGGATCATATGGCCTGACAACACATCTTCCAGCAAAGCTCTACCCAGTATCTTGAGAGATGGTCTCCCCRAGGAACCTCGTGTTTGAGGCAGTTGGCTGAAGGCCAAGGTAGTGTCGTACACTGGGACTGAAGCCTTAAGAAAACCTCTCCCCCAGTGGAGGAAGGAAGAGTTGTATAAATGCCTGTGTGCAACCTTGCTGCATCTGTCAGAACAGTGCATTGCTCAAGGTAGATAACTGTGTGCCCAGTAGCAAGGCAAGATTTTAATAAGCCGGAGTTTCTATTTGAGGTCAGGTACCGATTCCGGATAAGAGTTAATATCTCTGCCACCAAGTGGTGATTCATGGTCAGCCTGCCTTGCAGCTTCCCCATTTAGTCCTTTAAGACCATGTATTTCCCTTTGCAGATCCTGGTAATAAGGTGGAAGTGCAGCTCCGTGATTGGGAAGCGTTGTCCCACTGAAGGCCTCAGGGCTGTGGTCAAACCACAGGGTAGACGAGGTGGCTGTTGGGTTTACTGGATTTTACATGAAATGCCCTTAGTCCTTCTGTGTCTTATTGATTCTTTATTAACTGATCATTCAAATAGAACTGTGTGTACAGATTTCCCTATGTGCATTCAGAAAATAATATGCTGGGATTTCTTTTGTTGCTTTTCTAGCAGAGAATGAGGAAGAATATCTTAATAGTTTTCCACACAGTTGTGTTTTATTTTCCATCCACTTATTTTCCTGGTTCACTGAGGCCCAAYGTGCCATTCTGACAAGTCTATATTGAAATTTATTTGCATTTCTCCTTTGATACAATCTACTATAACAGCACTGTATTATATGACTTAATATATTTAGAAGGAATTAATTCCTCTTGCACCAAGGCAGGCAACAAAAATAGCAAAGGAGAGACACTTTCCGTTGCAGATGTTTAACACAGACCTCATAAACCAATGAGGTAGGTAATAATAAAGGTAAGAAGGATGAAACGGGAGAAAGCATCTAAAATGAGAGGGAGATGAAGACAAGGGTGGAGAAGAACAAATGCTACTGCTAAGATTCCTTTTCTGAGCCTTTGTGCTTAATGCCTTGTAAAACTTGGAACCACCCTGGCACATCCTTATCTGCTATCATCAAATATAGCCGGCCAAATATCTTTCATGTGGGATAATTTTCTTGCTGCAGTTCTTGCTGTAGGAGACTGGCATTCACATGTCAAATTCCCACTTTGTTAGAGGACATTTTGAAACAATTTTCTTGGGTAGAATCTTTACAATTTGTGATTGATGAGGCTGATGATCAGAAAAATCTTTGCTTTTCATGTTTTGGTTAGGCTTTGGCTACAAAGCTCACTTTTCAGATAGTTTATATTTGAATTAACTAAGTCTTCCATTTAGAAAATATTAAAATCTGAAGATAACATGCATTTTTTTAATAAGGTCTATTTTATTCCCTTCTGTTTCCCCATCCCTCAAACAACTCTGCTTCCAAAGTGCTTCCTGCTGAAATCCTGCCTGCATTTATCTTTTTCTGCTATCCAAACCCTTATAATTAGTGTAACCTTTATACCAGTTCATGTTTTCTGTCATCTTGCATTTTTGAGATGGTCATCTTGTTTATCTGGTTTCATAACCAGTATCTTTTTTCTCTCTCCCTATTGATCTTTAAGGTTTGACATTTTTTCATTGTTCTTTGTGTGTTGGAGGAGGTGGTTTGTCTTAATTTGTGCCTTTTAAAAAAGTCTGTGAATGTGACTCRAATGGGCTAGATGAATATTAGCAATGCTGACAGCGATGTGTGTGACATGAGAAAGTGAATAGCAGAAGAGGTGGTTCCACCTCCTCCTCCTTCTATTTTCTCATTGAAACTGAGAARGGATAAAAGGCAGATATGTGGAATAAGTTACATAAAACTAGTGGTGTTGGCCTTGCTTTGCTAGCAAACACCAGTGAAAAAAGCAAATGGCTTACACCAGTATTATCTAAAAACCCTCACCAGAAGCAGCCAGCCCCATGAATTTGGGCTTGGGAGTTGACTAAGAAGCCAAAACCATCTCAGGGCTTTGCTTGCTGGTCTGCTGTTCCTCGTTGCAGTGACGAGAGGGCTGGAAGCGCTGAGGCAGCCTCACGCAGGGTGATTTGAAGCACGGCCCTTTCTTTTGAAGTTTTAAGAAGCTTTTTTGACGAGTCCCAGCGCATGTTACAGCCAAGGGAGCAGTGAGCTCGAGTCCTGCCTCCCCTTTGCATCGTGGCTGAGCCACGGCCTGGGATTTTGACTTTGGACTGTGAATTCCAAGGTGAAGGGCAAGTCTCTGTGCAGCACTTGTGCCAAGTGTGAGGTTGGATGCGTTTTCACCAAGAAGCTGATTTGTCCCTCTTGGTTAATGCTTCTTGTAGGGCGAGACACAAGATGATGCACGTCCCTTTCTCACAAGTCTTCTAGTTACCTGGCATAGTCTGTACTTCCACAAATGTGAGCTTTGCTTTTGCAAAGCTATTAGTGCTTCTTGTGATATTTTTTTCTTAACTTCAGTATGCCTAAAACTGAAAATTGGGGAGATAGGTGCAATGCAGTTTGATCCTTTGACTATCTGGTGCCTTTTGTCCCAATCCCCATGTATGCTTTCTTTTATACGACACCCTGTTAATTTGCTGCCGGCTTGGGAACATTTCAAATGACAAAAAGGAGGTTGGTTTCCTCTTTCTAATGGCAGTTATTTATCTTTCTTCATTTGATACCCTTTTTATGCTGCTAGTAACATAATGCCTCCAGTAAAGTGTTGGCTTGTTTTTTTCCTATAGAAAGCAAGAGTTTTTTATTGAGGAAATTAGAATTGCCAGCAAGGACAGTATAATTCTAAGTAATAAGATTTTACAACATACAATTAARAAAAAACAGGCTGAGATGCTCTATTGCTCATGCTTTTTGTCCTCTTTTTTTTTTCCCCTGTTTTTCTCTTTCCTTCTGGTATTCCAGACTGATGCTACTTAGCTGGAAGCTTGTCTGCTATGACAAATAATATATTTTAAAAAGGCACTGAGGAGCATTTTATTGTGTAGCAGTGTGTTTATTGCCCTACTTTTTAAGCTAGGGCTGTAACATCTTCAGATTCTTAGTCTTGAAATTAGAYGAGGACTTTGACTGCAACCACCTTAAGGATCTCGTTTTGTTCTGACAAGTAAAATCATGTGGGAGGAGAAACTTGTGTTTTTCTTTGATCAGTGGTCCAGCTGAAGTGCTCCRACAAGTTTCCTGGACATAAAAGAACATGCACGTTAGTCTGAGAAAAGATCTTCTGAGCTTGCGCAGCATTTCAAATGTACCAACCCATGTGTAAGTTTCTTCTGTTAATCTGAGATTTGTCAGTACTGTGAAAAGTATAATCAAATATTAATGTACAAGTGAATATTAATGTGTTTTCAGCATAGCTTTTCACTAAAATTCGGAAGTTTCAGCTGCCATTACTTTAGACTCCAAACCAAATGTTGCTTCAAATATGGGAGAACGATGAGCACACAAATTGTGGTATGAAAATAATGAATTTCAAGGAAAAGCAGAGAATGTGACCTTATTTGGTCTTTGTTAACTATGAAATGTTACGGAAATCAGTTCACTGTTCCTCATAATTTAAATTAAAAGCTTTAAAAGTAGCCTTAAAATGTTGAGTCTCCAAGTACGGGGTAGAGAGGTTGTTCCCACTCCTTCACTTCTGCAGCAGGAGGAAGGAAGTGAGTGCGAGCAGAAAGAAGAGCTAAGCAGCTTCTTGAGGTCAAGCAGGACGTGAAATCTCAGGCTCCTTCTCTCATAGACCTAACCACAAAACCGGGAACGCTTGAGCCGACTTCTGAGAGAGCCTGGAGGGATAAATCAAGAGATGACAGCCAGGAATGATGGAGGGTTTGATAAGAATGTGTGTGGAACTGTAAATCAGCTCGTGGATTCCTTCTGCTGCCTTTCTGGAAAGAGGAATATGGCTTGTGTGAAAACACCTTCCGTAGACAACTGAGGCAGAGGGCTGCGTGCTGGAAAGGAAGTCTGGTTATTAATAGTTATGAATGACATTGTTTAATGGCTGTTTTTCAGCGCCTGATAGTGGGAGAATGTGATCATGGCAGAGGCTTATTCATGTTTTCTGCCCTTCTCCTTGAAAACGTACGGTGTGGCTCAGCCTTAGCCATGAATTTCCTTGAATTGTTGTYTTTTGTCGCTGCTGCCTCAACGCCTTGAAATGCAGGGCGTGGAGAGCGGGTTGGTCGATGCCAACTCCCTGTGACACTTTCAGGAGCCGCCTGAGATTTCTCGGAGGCGGCATCAACCCCAGCTGCTGTGTTGAAGTGGCAGGTCCTCAGAGGGGGGTGACGATGTGAAATGCAGCCAGGGGACGAGCTGGGGAAGGGCTGCACGTGTGCAAGGCCCCAGTGCATCCCTCAAGCAGCCAGCTTGGTGGCTCAGCTCCCAGCCCCGAGTGCCCTGCGTGTCTGTTGAGCTCAACCCAGACATCCCCCAAATGCTCCGTGGGTTTCAGGTGGAGATAACGTCCTCCAAACTGACACTTCCCAGGAGTTACTGAGTCAAAATGGTGATTAATGAAATTAAAAAAAAAAAACAACTTAATGCCGATCATTCATCTTTACAGTTGGCCTACAGTAATTTTAATGTTGTAATTTTTCATCCTTCCTCCTACTTTGAAAAATTACGGCTTTTTCCATGAACTTGCCAGCACTCAGTAAGATTCATGAGTGTGGCTGCCAAATAAACTGCAAGAAATCTCCATTTATCAGCTCAATTAGCTGTAGTTTGTGGTTCACCTGGTCACTTAAATGCTTTCTTTTTTTTCGTTTCCTTAAATAGCTGTGACTATTTCTGTATTTGAAAAGAAACATTCCTTGCTGGCAGGAAAAAATGGCAGTCACGTAGCAAAGGCACACACCTTAAGATAGGCTTGGGACACCTGTGACTTGATTTGCCCTGCTCTGGCCAAGGAAATGCACCTTTGAGGTTTCATGTGGCAGTCGGTGTTTCTCCGTGTTAAATGTGTAAGCTGGGCACTGCTGTGATTTTTTTAATATGTAAAGTTTAAAATTCATAGCAATTTCCAAAGAAAATAGGTATTAATTGCAGCAGTGATAGCTTTTTTGACAGGATCAGTGCTGGGGGTTTATAGCTGTGCAGCTCGCTTCTCCTTTTGGAATAAGACTCCTACCCAGGGCCTGTGTGGATGTCTCTGTACCTGCAGTGCCCCTACTGAATTGCCTGCCTCTGCTGATGGGTGTAGAAGAGCCATATGTAAAAAGGCAACATTAACTGTGAGGGWGCCAGAGCCCTGGMACAGGMKGCCCAGGGARGCTRTGGAGTCTCCTTCYCTGGAGATCTTCCCARCCCGCCTGGATGCCGCCCTGTGTCCCRTGCTSTGGGTGTCCCTGCTGGAGCAGGGGGTTGGACTGGATGATCTCTAGRGGTCCCTTCCAACCTCAACCATCCTGTGATTCTGTGTGATTCTGAAATGCTGCTTAACGTGGCTGCAGGATGTGCTGGATGTGAGGAAGCTGGGCCAAAAGGCAGGAGTTGAGCGGAGCTGAAACCCAGGCGGTCTCCAAACCTGCTTGGTGACCGGGCTCCACAGGGAGGTTGGCTTTACATTGTAGGATAAGCCCAGGTAGGGCCATCGGCTTAAAGGAAGCAGCTTGCAATTCTATCAGAAAAGACAAGCTCTGCTGCGTGTGCCTCTGTTGAAGGAGCCCTTCAAAATTTTCTGTTAAGAAAGCAAGGCACTGAATTGTAGCCCAGAATGAGGTGCCAAGGATCTGAGCGTACAGCTGGGGTTTTATCCATACCAAATGGCCAACCTGTGTGAGCGAAGTAGAGGAGGAATTAAAAAGACCAGCGTATACCAGACAAMCGGGTGAGCTGAGCCCGAGCTTTGTGTTTCCAGAGCTCTTCCCCTGTTTGATACCCGTTAGGCCTGGGCCGGTGTCAGGCCCAGGTGGGCTGTGCTCCCTGCCGCGCCGTGCGGTGGTCCCACGATGCTGGAGCGGCCCGGAGCACAAAGCTCCCGCCGCTGTCCTGGCCAGGACCGCAGAGCCAGTGGCAGCTGGGAAAGGTAGGGCTCGTCCCGGCACGGGAATGAATACCCAGCATGGTGCTTCCGTCCCGGCTTTCRGAGCCCCCGTGAGGGAGTTACCCTAACGCCCCTTGCGTGGTCCCAAACGGGAGCGAGCTCTGCCTGCTCACAAGGCAGGGCTGCCGGAGCACCGGGACTTTGGCCCTCTGCCTTCACAGCTCTCCTTATTTGGTGACAAGTGACATCCCAGAAACTGCACCTGCAGTTGGCTCGGTTACTCCCTGTGGCTTATCAAGGTGCTGCTCGCTTGGCACGCTGCTGCTCTGCAGCTCTATCACCTCAGTTTAGTTTACACCACAGCCCCATAAAGGCAGGGGTCACGTCACCGAGGACAGTTGGTCCCTTGCTATGCCAAGTACTTTGAACTCCATAAACTCAGTTTCATTTAAAAAAAAAACAGTTTCTATTTTACTTTTTCTTTATTTTGTTCTGCCCCTGGCAGTTTCACTAGGAGCTCAGTGCCATGAGAGGTTGCAGGTGGGGAGGTGGCCCCCACGGCCAAGTCCTCAGCTGGCCCTGAGCACGGTGCTGGTGCAGGGACAGTGGGAAGGCGCTGCAGGCTGCCCCTTGTCCTCGCGGGCCCTGGCCCCGGCTGCGGGGACGCTCTTTGCCTCCCAGCAGGTGCTGCTCCCTCTCACCAAGGGCAGCTTCCTGGTCGGCTCGCGTGGCGCTGGCCGCCCGTGGGGCCAAGAGCAGCGTTGCTGCTGGGGTGGCCGGGGCCTTTGGCCAGTGTGGAGCCCCTGTGAGCTGCTGCAGGGGGTTGTTTGCTGAGCAGGAGGCCTGAGGCTGCTCCAAGCTGAATTATGGCCMCGGTTCTTCTTGTGTGGGAGCCCAGAAGTACGGGGGGAGATGGAGTTTAGCTGCTCCACCTGCTGCTTTTCTGATTGCAGTTGAAGACAGAACGTGCTAGCAGTGTTTCTGCAGCAAACGGACCCGAGGCCACCTCTGAGGCTCGAAACGTGGCTCTGGGGAACAGCCACGAGCCGCCCGACTCGTTAGACGAGATCCTTCCCCTTACCCCACCTCGAGGATCGACAGCGCGGCGCTTCCGCGATGCTGCCGCCGGAGACGCCTCCGAATCCAGCATTAGGGCCCTTCCAGCGGGCTCAGGGCCGGCGTAAGGCACRGGGGGGTGTGAAACGGCTGTGTACCCTCCCAAATCCCTGCTGGGGATGCGACCTGGGGGAGAGCCCAGTTGTAGGAAAGGGAGGGAAAAAYACATCCATCAGGCTACCTGGAGAGGTTGTGGAGTCCCTTCTCTGGCTGGAGATCTTCCGAACTCTCTTGGATGCCACCCTGTGCTCTGGGTGTCCCTGCTGGAGCAGGGGGGATTGGACTAAGTGATCTTTGGGAGGTCCCTTCCAACCCTAAGGATTCTGTGATCTRTTCCAAAGTGTCTGGAGTTTGTTACCAGGCCCTGCAGCTACTGGGTGGCACGTGTGCCTTTCGAGTGGACTGAAGGCAGTTTCTGGCACCAAGGGGTGCTCAGGGTGATGCTTCAGGGAGAACCTGCGTCGCGGCCCTTGGGCTCCGCTGGTCCCTTCAGCCCTCAGAAGCGAGAGCAGGGAGAAAACCACCCCTTTTTGCTAATTGCTCCTAAGATCGGCCAAAGGGTACTGCTCCAGTAGGGAGGGAGTAGCCAACCTGACCTGGAGGAAGGAACCTCTTCACCTGCCGGCCTGGGCAGCCTGGGAGAAACCTTGACCAAGGCAACCCGCTGGGCACGTTAATTGAGCCTCCATCCAGTGTGTTAATTGAGCCTCCATCCAGCACGTTAATTGAACCTCCATCCAGTGTGTTAGCTGAACCTCTGTCTAGGTGGCCTTTCTGGGGAGGAGGCTGCTCCCTCCCTTGTGTTCCTGGAGCAGCCCCGAGCGAGTCGCGGTGCTTTGGGAAGGGGCTTTCCCCGGAGCCCCGGGAGGGCAGCTGTGTCTGCAGCCCGTGCAGTGCTCCCGTCCCACCCTCATCTTCGTGGTAACCAAGGGATTTAATTCTGAGTTAAATTATAGGCTATGTGTGCAAGCGTAAGTATTYGTATAAAAGTACGAGGAAAACCAGTGATTCCCTGATCTTATATAGAGACCTCTTCTAATTACCCTATGCTTCATGCTCTTTTTTTTAAAAATTCTGTAAAGATACTTTTAATTATTTTCTGTATACTATTACTTTCTTTCTCCTTTTCCTATTTAATGTCACCTTTTCTTGCTGCTTTGTCATCTCCACTTCTCCCTTTTCCCTCCTCATCTTAATGCTCATGCTATTTTCTTCCACTTCAAGAGTGTTGGTCCTTTTTTATTCCTTTTTGTTTTCCTTTTCCCCCCTGTCCCGAGTTGGGGACCCTGGGCACCCSCTTGTCCCCTGCTCCGGTGTGTGCAGTGTCCCCAAGCAGCTGGGGTTGGGCCATGAGCAGCGATGTGAATCTGTGTGGCCTGCGGGAAACCGGGTTGCCCTTGGAGCCTCCCAAACGCTTTGCTGGTGCCCCATGCATCCCTTTGGAAGGGAGGGGGACGTAATCCCCCTCTCCATCTCCCTGCCCCTCCCTCCARTCCTTAGAAGTAACAACAACACGCAGAACCAAACCGCGTTTGAATGCTGTGGTTAGCACTTCAGGCTTCGTTTCTGTTGTGAGTTGAGACACGTAATTGCGCGATGCTAATTCCCACTTCAGATGCTCAAGGATATGGGTCGATGAAGCTCCGTGACAAGCCGCTGGTGAGTCCTGTGCCGTTACTGCTGGTAGCCTCCTCGGAGCCTCCTCTCGCAGGGGTTAGAGACGTTACACGCGGGCAGAGCCGGCGTCTGCTCCGTTCAGCTGAGGCTCTTCGTCTGGTTGCCCCTGGCCTGGCAGCTCTCGCGTCGTCTTTGGTGGCCGTGCGCCCCTGCTCACAGCGGGCACCCGTCCTGCCTCTCGTGCTTCCCTGTGCGCTTCCGAGCCATCCCAGGGCTCCCGTTTTTCCCATTTCACAGGTTCCTTTGTGGCCTTTCTGCTTGTGTTTTCCTCACCTTCTTTCTCTGTGCCCCTGCTGATGTGGATCTTCCCTATATGTCAGTGGCCTGTCCTGACCCGCCGTGCCTGGGAACCTCTGTGGGGCAGAGGAGCTGGCACGGACGGGCACAGGGAAACCCTCTTTTCTCAGATACAGTTATACCTAGATATATAGATGTATTATTGGCGATGGGAGAGAGACCTGGTGTGCTGTGCTCCTCCGTGCTTTTACTCCGAGTTGGGAATTTTTAGGGGACTCCTGCTGGCAGTGTGCACCGAGATGAGGCTCGCAGCATGTGCTTTGCAGTCAGACAGCCCCTGGCCTTATTAAAGTGCAGTTGCATTCCAAGAAATAACATGGGGAAAGGAGCCGTTTGATAGTTTCTRTATTTGAGCACATTAATCAGCCGACTCTGTTCCTGCTCACTCCCTCCTGATAACTCTAATCACACAGTTGACAGCTTGTCGTGTTTTCCGCTTATTTTTGTGGTCCTGTTTCAGATTCACCCCCGAGTTGGTTATTCTGTGAGAGCTGAAAGTGGCTGCTGTTCTGCGACCTGTAGCTTTCCTGCTGGATGGTAATGGTTAGGGATGGTCAGGAATAACTGCCCAAGGGTGGTATTGTGGAAGTGCTGCTTTGCTGGGACTGTAGTGGCTCGTGGGGATGCAGGGGGCTGTGGATAAGCTGGGATTTGGGCCACTGGGGTGGGTTCCAGCCCAGCTGGAGCAGGGGCAGCTGCAGCCCTGGGAGGCGCCGGCCGTGCTGGGGCCGCTGCAGCTTCGGGASCCCTCTGAGCCCTGCTCCGTCCCCCTGTCCTAGCTGCGGCTGCCTCGTTTCCCGGTCCCTCCAGCGTGTTCCGAAGCTGCAGCGTTTCCAGGGGTCTCGGCTGGGCCGACGTTCCCGTGCTGCTGTCGGGGTGTGGAGCAGGAGGCTTCCAGCTCGTTGGAGGTGCTGCAGCAGGGAAGCGCGAGGGAGCTGCGAGCCCCGCGAGCCGGGGCTGCRCGCGGCGCGGCGGGCGCACAGTCCCTTCCTCTCGCTCCCCGACCCGCGTGTCTCATCCAGGCGCCCGGTGCCATCGCTCTGTGCCACCGAGCCGAGGTGACCCGTCCGTTTGTGCCTTTCCCCTCGTTCTGGGGACACGGGAGGGCCAGCTGGAGYGGGCTGCCTCTGCGGGAGTCGCTTGTGCTGGTTCTTGGGGCCCGCTGCACAGACAGCAGCCCTGTCCCCAGGTGTCTGSGGCTCCCCGGGCCCCACGGCTCGGGCCGTCGCTGGCCCCAGAGCAGCGCGGGGCCCTGCGCCCCTGTCGCCCGTGGGGCCGCTGCCCCCGTGCCAGGGACACGGCGCTCGGCCCGCGGCCTCCACAGGAAAAGCCGTCTGCAAACACGGCCCTCCGGTGAAAGTGTGTGGACGCGTCGATAAGAGACGCGTGAGTCTCGGGTACCTTCAAAACAGAAAGTTGGGTGGATTTTTTTTTTTCTACCAAGTATTCCAAGCAGCTGCTGCTGCTTTGGTAGCTCGTGCTTCGCTGGGGTGGTAGACGAGCCCCAAACCATGCTCTATTGCCCGGCAGGGGCTCTGCCCCGGCCCCCTGAGAGCCGCAGCTGAGCGGGCGGGCTCGCGGGCCGGGACACGGCGCCTCCGCGCGCCCCTTCCCGCCGCTCCGGCCTGAGCCGTGTGCGAGAGGGCAAATTCCGCTGCCGCTGGGAGCATTCCGCGTCCCGGGCAAGGAATTCCTGCCCATTGTTCCTGCCCTGYGCGGAGATCGGCGCGGGTTGCATAATTCTGCTTTCTGTCGCCGTGTTTATCGGTAGCTATTCACCGGGAAGGCTGGCGGGTGCGCGGCAGGTGCAGCGCGTGGGTGCTGTGGGGCGCCCCACCTGCACCTCGGTTACGTGTCGGAGAGGGGGGGCTCTGGGGTGGGGAGGAGGAGGAAGGGGAGGAACGCGAAGCAGCRGGAGCCCCATAGCGAGGACGCGGCACGCTCGGGTGTCTCCCCCTCTCGCCTGCACGGCAGCCCAGCCCGGATTCCAGGTGCCCTATCCCCGAGTCGGGCTGAGCTCCTGCAAACGGAATGTTCCTCCTCCTGCTCCCCTGCCAAGAGTTTCTGGGTGGCGGGCGGCGGTAGCCGGAGTTATTTGGGAAGGCGGGCGCCGAGGCTGGAGGCGGCCGGGAGGAGGGCGGCTGTTTGCAGAGCCCGGCTGCCATCAAAGCGCCGCTGCCAGGTAGAGGTTCCAGAGCCAGCTGCCCCCGGAGCGGCGGCGGCTCCGCTTGGTGCTGCCGTGCCCACGAGCTGGACTTTGACACTGCGCCCGGGCGCCCTGCACAGCCCGCTCGCCGCGCTCGGGCTGAGCGGCCGCTCTCTGCCTCTCTCCGCAGGACAACGTGAACGTGTTCCTGCGAGCCTGCGAGAACATCGGGCTGAAGGAAGCTCAGCTCTTCCACCCGGGGGACCTTCAGGACTTGTCCAGTCGAGTGACAGTCAAGTGAGTTTTGCGGGTTTGTTTTTATTCTCTCCCCTTCCCTGTCCAAGTTGGTGGTGAAGCCTGTTGAAAATGTGTTCCACAGGCTGTCTTTGGAAAACGTTTGCCTGTGGAAAAAGCCTGTCTTAGTCTGGTGAGAGCTGTGCTGAATGCTGTGCTGAAGCGTTTTGCACAGGCTGGATTTGGAAAGTGAAATGACTAATCTGGTACTTGTATGTCACACACAGGCAAATTAATTTTTTATGAATATTTACAGCATTTAATAATGAAACAGGAGCTGCTTGGGCTGTTTTAAAAAGAGTAAAATTGATCATTGAAGTCTATTTAAAAGAAAAAAGTGCCTTTAGTTTGTGCTTTGAGGCTGTTGATGTGGGGTGGCCCTGTTGACACGTTCCGAGGCTGGGACACGGTGGCCCGGGGGAGCCTCTCGCCTCTCCGGGCGCTAGCGGCGTGTCCCTCACAGAAAGGCACATCCCACGTCCCGGTGTGTCCGGGTGCACACCGAGCACCAAGCGGCACCAGGAGTGATTGTCACCTTCACAAAGGACCGTTTTTCCTGTGGAGTCCCAGTGGTTTGGCTCTGGTGTGCGATGAGGGGGCTGTCAGGCATCAGGACTGCTGGGTGTCCCAACATGGGCTTGTCACTAGTTTGGGAGATTCAGAGGGGCTTTCAATGAGATGCTTCATGAATTTGAGCTAAGCACTGAGGGAAAACATCGCCTTAGGCTTCTCCACTTGAAAACAACGTTAGGTCGGTGGGTCCTAAAGATTTTTATTATTCAGTTTCCAAACAAGAAAGACTCAGTGGCTTGTGCAGGAAATCTAGTGGGTTAAATGTTAAGAATGAATTCCTGTCCTGAATTACCAGCTTATTACAGAAGGCACAGGCAGTAATCCTTCTGTAAATACACGGAAAAACATTGTGAAATGGCATGTAACGAGCTCGTTAATTAGAAAGCAAGCTCCGGTGGGTGGGTGGGATGGGAGTGTGCTGGCATACCCTCTGCTTGGGCTCAGACCGAAAGTTAGGACCTATTGAGCTGTAATACTTGAGGTGGCAACACGCTTTCCAATGTTGGACTCTTACCTGGAGCATAATTTCTTGCAAAAGGGCTGTTTGGGATTTGGCAGCCTTTCAGGAGCTGCCATTCCGGACGCTGCTTTGCCTGGAATGCTGCAAGCCAGGGGAGTGCTAACCCTGTCGTGCTTTGGTTGTATTACATACATATTTTGTTATAAAAAGGCCTTAATAAAGCCCTTTTTTGTAGGGATTTGCCCGGAGGATATAGCAGAGAATGGGTTGGGACTGTCAGGAGCTGGGGATCCGCAGGGTAGCTAAAGGCAAACCGAGACCCGAGGGAGGTCGGCTAGGGGRAGTTGGGAAACTGGTGTGCAAGGTGCATTGGCCAGCGTGTCCCCACACCAACCAAGGGAGGGCAGCTCAAATGAAGCTGGGGAGATCTCCAGCTGGAGTTCTTCTTTATGGAGCCCTGCAGCTCCACAGGTTCCCTTCTTGGCTCCAGGAGCCAAGAAAAAGACTGGAATTTGGAGCTGTTGGAAGGCAGTTGGAGTGTTCTAGCCACTGGGCAATGGATTAAGTGGATTAATCTGTGTTTCCCTCCCCCCCCTTCCAGCACCTCCACCATTACTCCAAAAAAATGAGCTCTGAACACTGGCCGGTGTGCAGAGCCTCTGGGATAGAGTGGAAGGAGCTGTCGCTGTGCTCCTCTTTCAATCTGAGTTCATTTTTCCACGTGTTCTGTATCATGTAACAGTTGCCTGGCATGCTGAAGTGCTGGCAGAGCAGTTGGAAAGGCCTGAACGTGGCCATGCGCCCGCTGAGACACGGTCGGGAGCTTGGGAGGGGACACGGGAGGGGATGGTGCCACCTGCATCTCCTGGACCCAAAGGCGGAGCGAGGGAGCCCTCCTCGGAAACAGGGATTGCAAGGGAGGCTCCCAGGGCAAGCCGAGAGTTTGGGAAAGAAGCACAGCCCAATTGGAAACGTTCTTTAACTCTGTCATGATAGTTTTTATTCTTTTTTTCCCTTTCAAAGTTCATAGGATGTTAGGCATCAGAACAGTAGTTTCTTGTCTCGTTTATGTGTCATCCTGTGATAACCTTGGTGGCAGCGCTAACACTGTATAATTCCTTGCTGTGAAGAGGGAAAACTTTTCACACCTTTATTTCTATAATAACTTCTTTAAAAACAGAAGATTTGGGGGTGTTGGTTTCCTGGCATTGGTAAGCTCTGGCCCCYGGGACATCCTGCAGTGAGGTGGGATCTGCTCCAGCAGCAGACGAGCGTAGCGGCCGCGCTCGCTGTCGCTCGGGCTCCTCACACCCCCGTCCTTGCCTCTGCGCTCGTTGCTCTGTGGTTATCCATGGGGCCTCCACGGTGTGTCCCCAGCAGCGTGTGGCGCCCGAGCCCAGCCTTGACGGGCTTCCAAGGAGGGGTTCTGCGCTTGGCTGCAGACCTTGCAAGAAGCCGCACCAGGAAATCACAGCTATCCTTTTATCCTCCTTTCTGATAACGAGCTTGCAACTTTTGGGTTCTATTGCAAATGAGATTGCGTATGGCTGTAAATTCCTACTTACATCTGGCCAGGAAAGGTAGGAGACCTCTTAAAGACCAACACGCTGGAAATGTCTCAGTTACAAGGGATTAAGTGCTTATCCCTTTAGCAAAGGGAAAGCTCCTTTAAAATGTTGTTGTTAGGAGGTAGTTGGAGGAGGGCAGCCAGAAGAGCTCTTTGCTGCTCAGAGCCTTGCCAGCCCCAGGCTTTGGCAGGTCGCCCATGAGGTGGGCAGTAGCATGGAGTGGACAGATATCCTGGCATRGAGGCTTTGGCTTCTGCCAGCAGAAGTGAGAGCAGGGATCCGTGTGTGAAACGTCTGGGTCCGTCCTCCTGCAAATCTGCTAATGTTGCTGCTACTCTGGGCTAGTGCAGCACTGCGTCCTGCATCCTCATAGAGAGTGTCCACATGGAATTACTCCTCGTAGACCAGGTCTGGCAGTTAGGAGCCTGTCTCAGTGMTTTGCAGCTAGTTGCTGTTACCTGTGTGTCCCTCTCTAGTCCTTCCAGTAGATTTGCTTTATTTATGTATGATGAGTTTTTATTATTTTTAATCAGAGGAGTTTGCACAGAGACCTACCAAGCTTCAGGTCTCATCGAGTTGGTTGTCCCCATTTGCAGGTTTAAAGGAGGCTAATGGAGCGAAGGGGCAGGTGGAGGAGCAGGGGTTGTCCCTTAAGCACATGAACTCTCATGTTGGGACCAATCCTGCTGCTCCAGGATGATGTGTCCACCTTGAGAAGCTCCTCACGTACCAGCACATCCAAACAAGCGTTGGCTGAGGCAGTTAAACATGAAAGGGGCACGTGGCCAACACCTTGTGGAAGAAGTCACTGTGTTGCGTGTGAATGGCAACACTTTAAAGCTGTCACCTGCCTCTGAACCCGGATGTTAACTTTATTGTATCAATTTCATTCTTCAATGGAATATCAGGATAAAATATTTGATTTCCATGAAATGATTACAGTAAGGTTTCAAGTAGTGCAGGTCTTCACTGAAACTCAAAAACTTGTCTTCTGAGATGGCTAGAAGTCTCTTTCTGCCTTTCCAAACTTGATATTTAGGTGGTGAGGCCTTTAGCTCTTAGCTTTATGATGTTCCTTCCTTTTGGGCTTGTTTGTTAATCAGCCAGTATAAAGTGATCAGAAAAGGTGCCTGAGACATCTTGGTGGGGTGGGATTAGGAGTAGCAGTGGTCTGAAGTAGCGGAGCTCTGGCCTTCTCCCTGGCATTGCAAACCTTTGGAGAGCTTTTCCTATTCATTTTGTGTTCCCTAAGCCCAATTGTTCTGTGCACAATTTCCTAAAGCAAAACCAATCCCAGACAAATTTGGRTGTAGCATAATGCTTAGAGCTTTAAAGCCAGACCCACCCAGACACAGGTAATGCCCATAACCTGTCGTATTGATCCTCGTGTCTGTGTTTCAGCAGCTTCRTTTGTGAGACCTGCTCTGCACTTTGGAGGTTGCATTTTCTGAATTTAAAATACCGTGAAAAGGGGTGCTCCAAATTCAATATATTAGAGCAAAGCCCAAGGAGATCAAATAGCTCCTAGGTGACATGATCGTAACAGCTTGCTCTGCTGCCCCTCATCCATTCAGAGCAGGGTCCATCCTGTGGGATTTTCTGAAGATGAAGCCTGGAGACAGTGCTTGATTACACACCATCAAGTAGCTGGATCATGTGCAGAGTCACTGCCACCCACGTGGCAACTGTTGTCCCTTTCCAAGCAACCCCCTCCATACAGCAAAGGCTGGAAGGAAGTTTTGTCATGTTCTGCACTTCGGCCAAAGCCCCATTTAATACCTGGTGTCTTCATGCCATAAATAAGGCTATGGTGGTGGCAGTTGCCTCCCTTGTCCTTTTGGGCTACAGCTGCTCAACATGCAGAGATATCTGAGTGCCTAAAATACCAGAGGAGGAGGAGGAGGGGTGGGTTGAAGGCAGATGCAGCATCTTCCACTCCCATGCTCAAGCTGTTGGCAACTCCTTGTTCTGCTCCTCATGTGCTACCAGAATAACTGCACGCCACTTAGCAGGTTTCTAGCTTGAAAGAAAAGGTCTTTTTATAGAACGTGRCGTTTCTCATGATTTTCATGTTCTTCCTGTCTGGTCCTGGGGAATGTGCCGGGTTTCCTGATCCCGCTGGTGTTTCCTGCTCACGAAGCAGGGTTTATTTAACAGAGATATAGCGACGTGGAGGGACTGAGGGTCTCTAGCTCTCTAAATGCCTTGGAGAGGTGGCTAAGAGGAGAGAGGACGTGGAGTGGTGGAAAGCAATATATACAGAAAGGAGACTTTCCAAAATCGAGGCTCTCCTTTCTAAATAGATTCCACCTCTCAGTACCTGGGCTAGTATTTTAGGAATGCTTTGCTACTAACATTCAACTCTTTGGGGGAGTTTGAGGTGTAATGATGAGAGACCCTTGTGAGAGTCATGTTCCTGTTTGTACTTCAGCTTTGACCAAAGGAGACAGAGTCAAATATCCCAAAAATGTGGTTTCTGTTTTCTTTAGACATGTTTACAAGCGAACTGGTGGGCAAGTTGCTCAGAGCTGATGTTTGTTATTGCTAATGCTGAGCTCATGCTCCAGCCTCCCTGCATTTCCACTGCGCAGCTGCATCACCTTGAGCTCCTTCGTGCCGACGCGTGTCGGGGCTCGGGTGCCGTTGCCCAGTGGCTTTACTGCAGGGCTGCTTCCACCCCTCTGAGAAACACACACGGGTTGAGGAAATAAAACTCGAATTTGGTCAAAGGGTGCACACACCCGCACCCTCTCCTGCCTCCTTATTTTGTGCAGGGCAGAATATTGTGAACGGCATAGAGACAAGTGCTCCGGAGCTGCTAGGGCAGCAGCAGCGAGCCCTCTATTTGTACCTCTGCAGCCCTATAGGTTACACCTGTATTTGTACCTGTGCAGCCCTATAGGTTACACCTGTGCCCCACAGCAAAGCCCCGCAGGGCTCAGCGTGGAGTTTAAAAAATTGCATTAAAGAAACTATTTTTTGTATTCCAGTTGAGATGAAAGGATTAAAGGACAGGGTTTAATGGCACTTCAAAACTGCCATGAGGAGAAACGTAGGCCTGAGAAGCTTGTAACCAAAATGTAATTAGAATAATGGATGCTGCTTTTTATTGTTATTACTATTATTATTTTTCCTGACATGCAGGGAAATAGTGCTGTTACCGCGTGGTTGTAGTCGGGCTTTATTGTGGTAACGAGTTTCCTAGTGACCCTTCCTTGAAGTGGAAAGGGGAAGAACCTGTGTTTGGAGTCACTCTGGAAATTGCTCCTCTGGCCTCAAGTGTGATTTTCTTTTTTGTTATGGGCATTTCAATGGGAATAAGCTGACATTTATAGCAGCGAATCTTCCCAGGTATGTGTATGGTTTAAACACTGAAATTTCATTTATTTTTTACTTTTTTTTAACAGAAGTAATTACAAGATCATATATGTCTCGTGTAATTTTCATTAATACCTGTGGCAGAGATAAAGAGGGTGGCAATACCTGAAAAGAGGAGCTCTATCAGTCCTGGAAAACAGTGTTGTTCTTAGTGGAAAGCGATTGTGGTCATCTCCTTAAACTGCCTAACTCCTAAATCGTGGCAGTGGAATCATTGTAGGTGTTAGAACATGTTGTGCATTTTTAGACCATAGCCACTAGGAATTTACCTCCACCTCCTCACTGTAAAGTCTGTGAAAGTATAGGTGTGGTGCTGCTTAAATCTTTCTGTTTTATCTGTCAGGCTTCATTAAAAGATCATTAAAAGAAATATTTGAGATTTTTTTCCTGTTAAGTAGTTTAACAGTTAATAATCTACTTGATGGGATCGTGGCTTTTTTGGGATGCTGATTTGGACAGCGCCTGTTTACGGTTGGTCTGCTCTGTGAGAGGACGTTGCTGTAAGACTAGAAAGCCTTTGGGGTCGCCTGGCTGTGCCTGCAAGCGTAGGGCAAGGTGTCCTGAGCAAACCTGGAACACGGGGCGTTCGTGGGCTTAGTAGCAGGGACAGTAATTCAGGTAATTTTAGTGGCTCGTAGCCTTAGGATGCACAGTTATTGGCTGGCTGAAGAGTGAAGTAGCTTTCTACAGTCTTGGTTTGTTCAAAGGGCTCATTTTGGATCCTATTAAATTTTAAAATATAATGGATTAATAGTATTGATTATATTTATATTATAATAACAATTATATAATAAATATAATCTGCAATAATATGGATGGGGGATGTAAACTGCTTATGAGTAAAAGCTTTTTAAATGCCCTGTGCTGGGGGGAGAGGAGTGCCTAAGCTACATGGATTCCCATGGGAATCCATCCAAGGTTTCGGTGCCTGTGCTGATAGGCCAGCGTGCCTCGGAGTCCCCTGACCTCCTGGAATAAAACGCAGGCCCTAAAGCTGGGCAGCGAGGAGGGAATGTTACTGCTAAGTTACTGAAGTTGTTATTTTTCAGTAGGCAGAAGAACTTCATAGGAGGAGCTCCTGTCCTGCACACTGCGGGAGCTGACTTTTTGAGGCTTCCTGAGGGTGCAGGGGGCAGGCAGTTAATCATATCCAGCAAACAGAGGAAGCATGAACATGAGCATGAACAACACGTTGGCGAGTCTAGATTCTGCCTGCCACCAAAGCTTGCTTGTGGCCATGTTTTGTGTGATTAATCCTGTGTGATTAATCCTGCTTTGCAGTGTGTTGAGAGATGACAGCTCTGTTGGTTGTTAATAACTGTTTTGTAGCCGTATCTCAAACGGTGTCTTCCAGAGTGACTTTAACAGGGTTGCTTCAACCAGGGCGGAAGACGACTGTTAATGCAGCGCTTTTTAAGGATGCGTGCTGGGAGAGCTGCAGTTTTTTCTGTCGTGTCACTGCAAACTGTTAAATACTRGAGTGGTTGAGGTTGGCAGGGACCTCTAGAGATYACCTAGTCCAACCCCCCTGCTCCAGCAGGGACACCCAGAGCACGGGGCACAGGGCGGCATCCAGGCGGGTTGGGAAGATCTCCAGAGAAGGAGACTCCACAGCYTCCCTGGGCAGCCTGTGCCAGGGCTCTGGCACCCTCACAGGAAAGAAGTTCTTCCTCACATGGACAYAGAACTTGCATATGAGTCCCGGGGGCCTCCCCAGGTGCCCTCAGCCGCTGGCTCCATGCGCTCCTGCGCCGCCGGGAGCGGGCGCCATGYGGGCCCCGGAGCCGGGAAGCGGCGCGGGCCGGGCGCTGCGGCCACGCGCTCACCGCCGCTTGACTAATGCCCGAGATATTTCCTCCTTCCCTTCCCTGCTGGAGAAATGTCAACACGTCCACACCTTTGAACCTGGTGTGTAAAGGTACACATCAACTGACGTGGATTCCAGCGCGTTATAGGATAAAATAGTTGCCCAGGGTGGGGAGAGGGAAGCGAAGTTCAAAATACTTGGGCTTTTGCACAGGGCGGTAGATTGCAGGCATTTACCATGAATAAGTGCTCAAATATGCTTGTCGAAAGGAATACATCCCTGCATCGTAGGTTTAACCCTGTCACCTGATATTTATGAGACACGAGATATTGTAGAGAATACTCTTCAGCCTTGATGATTTCCTGYGAGGGCTGATGCATTTGGAAAGCCTCAGCTGAAGTGCCCACGTTGATGGGAGGTACGGGCTGCTTTCCTGGGTTGCCGTGAAGGTGGGAATTTCTTTATTACAGGTCTATGCAGTTAGGGAATTACCATACAGTTCCATAAACTAAACTAACCTTGAGCTGCCCTCCCTTGCTGGTACTGCCTAGTCCTGTAATCATCTTTTAATGGTTCTTTGAGCTACTTTTCCAAAATGGTACTACTTATGTGTATATATAGTGAGTATGTGTGTTCATATATATATATATATATATATGTATATACATACACTCACCGTACACATTATGGGAAACACCATACACACACGTGGGAAAATTCCAGCCCCATATATCAACTAATGATTTCTGGAAGTGCTGCTGCTGTTTGGGGCTGAGGTCTCGGGAGCAGAAGTTCTGTAGAGGAGGTTTGTGAGATCACTAACTTGGTGCCAGTCATTCCTTCTATCCTTACCCACCTTCCCACCCTCTCCAAAAAACGGCTGTTGAAACAGTTCTGCGGTGCTGTAGCTCGTGTTGTAAACGTCAGGCTCCAAAGAGTCATTTTGTCATTTTCCCTTTCTTCCTTTTCTCATGTCACCCTGTAATAAATCATGGAAAATAGTAGGGTGGAGGTGGAAAATCCTCATCCTCCCAGGCCTGCTCTGACCTAGAGAATGGAGTTGCTTCTCTGGGGTTGGTTGAGCAAGTTAAGAGTGCAGAGCCTGAAAGAGGATGGACGAACAGAGCCTAAGAGATGGTGGTGGATGGAATAATGAGCTCAACGTTACCTGTGTCCTACAAGAAGTGAAGGAAGCCAAGGAAAGGGCTCCCTTGTTGGATGCGGTGGATGATGAAGGTCTGCTGGAGCTCAGGGGCGAGTGGAGCAGGTCACAGCAGAGAAGGCTCATAGGGGTTGATGCATACAGAGAAAACCCCATCTAGCTCAGGAGCCACCAAGCAAACAAGCTGGTATACATCTTGGGAGCTGTTTTTTTCTCCAAAATGATCCATTAACTCAGATTTTATTGCTGTTCTTGGTGTGGGTGACCGCGACTGTGCGCTGACACATTCGGCACAGGCACAGCACGCTGTTCGTGGCCACTGATGCATCCCTCTGCTCTGCCCTTCCGAGGGAAACATGCACTTGTGGCCGTGCAGAACACCAAGTTTTGTGCAATCCGAGCTCGTCTCTTGKGCTGAGTGTTGTTTGCTGCTGAGAAACCTTGCGGGGGTCCCTGGGTGCTGGTGATTCACTGGTGTTATTTGCCATTTCCCTGCGATGTTTTCATCCTGTCATTGGGAAGAGAAAAATCCTTTTGAAAAATAGATTTTCTTTTCATCAACCACGCTGTATTTTACAGAGGCATTTTCTTCTTTGAGCTAGGACCAAGTTTCTTAGTGTAATTTATTCTTCTCTGATACTGGTGGAATAATCTGAAAGCGCTCAACAAGCTGGCTTCTGCTTAACCATTACATCAGCTGCAGAGACCTCCAGTTATGCCCGGTGGCATAGTCAGTCTGAGCTGGTGATTGTCGCCCAAATTTAGTGACTTTATTTGTTCATTTATGTATTTTTTTTCTCCTTGTGCAGTGTTCCCCGTAGTCCAGCAGGTAGGAGTTTAAAGCTGTCAGCCCATGGGAAGGAAGGCAGTGGGAGGGAGCTCCSGAGCTGTGTTTGCTGGGTACCCAGGAGGAGCTGGATACCCAGCTTGTGGCCCGGCTCTTCCGTAGGGCTTCAGAGCAGGGTCTGGTGTTGGCCAGGATGCTCAAAACAACCTGGGCTCCGTGCTCCATGTTTGCAGTGTCAGGTGGGTGCCGCGGCTGCCTTTAATGCACGGCCTGAGCTTGCTCAGGGGAAAAAAGATGGAATGAAGTCCTGGTGCTCCTCGGTGTCCTCAGAGAAGGCCCAAGAAGGCGTCGCAGCAAAGTGGGTGGGAAGTGTGGGCTGAACGTTAGGGAAGTCAAAGAGAATCTAAAACCAAACGGGTTTCAGAATCTTTCCTCAAGCTAGAGGTTAACTTGAGCTTAAACCTTCACTGAACTCCAGGTTGAACTGAAATAGGGCTGAGAAGGAAACTTCAATTGTTTTATAAAAAGAAGACTTAGTAGATCGCCTTGTTTGACTTTCTGTGTTTTCTTTAAAGCTTTTACTATGTGCCTYTTCCCAAAGGGTGATGGTAGCCTGTTTCTTTTACAACAAAAAATATWAGGGCTTAAAAACTGTGTAAATAGAAATATAAGCTGAGCAAGCGATAGATGAGAAGGAAGTCGAAGGCTCGGTCTCCAGCAGCTCCAGTGTGAGCACCTTCCTTTCCCACCAGAGCCAGGGTATTTCCAGGCCGTGCTGCTCGCCATGGCCATCCCACTTGAGCTCCCCGTCAGTAGCTGCTCTTCAGCATTCCTTGGGGGTAGCGTAGCAAGCACAGAAGAAAGGACTTGGAGCAAAATTTGATTCAAAACTAACGYAGAATCATCGGTCTCGTTGTGTTTCTGATAGTCTTTAAAAACTGTGACAGAGCAGTGGATCTCAGCTGCTCACTGACACCAAGCCTGTTGGAGGCTGTCAGTGTCACCAGGATATTTTTGTCACCTCCTGGAGGGGCGTTTCACAGTGCAGAATGGCTTGAGCTTGCACACACCTACAGGTGCTTTGCCAGGCCTGTTGAGGAACCTCAACTAAGGAAGTCTATTGGTTTGATTCCAGTCTGGTCAGGCTGGCAAGCAGGGAACATTGAGAGAGAGAGAGAGAGAGAGAGACACACACACACACACACACACACACACACACACACACACACCAGGCTTTTTCTTGTCTCCTGCTGCCCGGGAATGTGTCTGTGGTTTCCATCCTGTGAAAATGGCATTTTGCTGTCTGCCCTCTCAAGGGAGAGAGCAGAGCTTGTGCTTGTCCCCTGGGGCCACCACCTTTCTGGTGGCCAGGCTCGCGCCAGGGGTAGGTACCTGTGTAAGGAGCTTTTGTGTGCCCTGTTTTTGTCAGGAAGGCAGCTCCGCTGGATCCATGAGGAACCGTTTGGGCAGACTTTATTGCCTGTGGGTTTTGGCGTGCAGTGCTTAATGGAACATGTTCCTGGTGCTCGTGTAGTCGTAGGAGAAGCTGAGTTTCCTATGAACTGAAGCAAGGGGCAGAGAGAAAGTTGGAAGGAAGCTAGTGCAGGAGGGTTTTTCGTATTTATTTTTCCTGCCTTCRCACAGAGAATTTTCCAGCCGGTTATTTTGGGCTCCTTTAGCTCTTGATTCCCAAAGCCACTTGTTGATGCCCTGTTTAATTATAAAGCCCCACTTCCTTTCAGAGCAGATGTATGAAGGGGATGCCAGGAAGATCTTCTCATGCCCGTGTTCCTCTGTGAAGGAAGAGCAGAGGTGGCCCGAGCGCTCCGTTCCTCTCTGTTTCAGCGTTCCAAATCCTTGACTCCAGATGATCCCTGTGCCAGTACTGCCCTGGTTGGAAATAGCCTTCCGGTAACTCCCTGGGTAGCTCGGGATACCTGTTGCTATTTTTATTCTCCATTGCTCAGAGCTTTGTGCTAGGCAACTTGCAAAACAAACAGCGCGAGGGGGTCGGCCTGCGAGCGGGCGCTCGCGAGGGCCGGGCAGGGCCGCTGCCGAGAACCTGCTCCTGGGCGACCATGTAATGAAAGGCAGCCTTGAAGGTCCGTGAGCTCTGGTCCTTGTGTCCTAGCACTCCGGGCCTTGCCTACAGAAGGTTGTTAGTGGGTAATGGTTAGAAAAAWTACCTTGTGGTCCGTGGTTGTGGAAAACCTACTAGAAATTTGTTCATAGCTGAGACTTGGAAGCGCCTGGGTCTCCAAACTGCTTGGTCTTTGGAGGGATGGTCAACACGTSAAACGGACATGGATGAGGGTGTAAGGCAAAGTGAATATAGATGGTTTCTTCAGAAGGCCTGGGGCAGGAAAAAAAAGTCAGTTCATTATGAATCATATTTCATGATTCATTGTGCCCTGGTGGCCAGGAAGACCAGTGAGGTCCTGGGGTGCGTTAGGAAGAGCGTCTCCAGCAGGTCGAGGGAGGTGATCCTGCCTCTCTACRCAGCCTCTTCTCAGCGGTGGCCTGYGATAGGACTGGAGGAAACGACCACAAACTGAAGCACCTTTTGAAGCACCAAAAGTTCCCCAGGAACTTAGGGAAGAACTTCCTTCCTGTGAGGGTGCCAGAGCCCTGGCACAGGCTGCCCAGGGAGSCTGTGGAGTCTCCWTCTCTGGAGGCCTTCCCAACCCGCCTGGATGCCGCCCTGTGCCCCGTGCTCTGGGTGTCCCTGTGTGAGTACAGAGGGCTTGGACTAGATGATCTCGAGAGATCTCTTCCAACCTCTGCTTCACAGAATCACTCTGATTCTGTGAAGCAGAGCAAATTGCAGCTTGTACTCATCTCTAACAAAAAGCTCTTAGTAATTGCACTAAAATTGATAGTTATTTAAGAGAGTGAGTACTCCGTGACTGAAGTTATTGGACAATTAAACGCAAAGCTGGTCRCACGTGGCACACAATCTTCACGCGAACCCAAACCAGCAAGATGGAGCAAACCCTTTAAAGCCAGTGTGATTGCAAGATAGTTTTCCTCACTAAGTGTTGCTCTGAAATGAGGAGCGTTTCCAGGAAGGCTTTTTGGGGTTGGCTGGGGTGAGGGTGTCGCTTACAGCACACAGGAGGAGTGCATTTAGATTTTGGTGCTTTCAACTTAATTATATTTTAAATTCCTGTRTTTGCAAAGGTGTATTGACTTCACATGCAGGCAGCTGATCTCCATGCTCTTAACAGCCTTCATCGCTGCTCAATTTCCAATGTCATCGCTTAAAATAGAAGGGATTTGCGAGTGCTCTTGACGTGAGCTTCTATTATCTCTTTTCAAAGAATGGTATCTCAGCACCTTGGATTTATTGTTCTTTCCCCCTGTGTAATACAGCCCTCCTTTYGGTGCTGATATCCAAAATAGCTCCCTTCGAGCTTACATGGCTCCTATTAATAAGATCAAAATAATTGCGCCCTCGACATTCCATGTAAAATTCCCGTACTACTCCTGCATATCCTTTCCCAGCGGAAGCTTCCCCCGGTTCCCTCCACGCTGAAGGATTTGGGGGCTGCAGTTTTGCCGGGTGTGCTCRGCGTGCTGCTCTGCAGGGTCCTCCGTGGCAGTGCAGAGCAGGGCTTCACACTCCCCTGGGCTCTCCGTGGACAAGTTCACCACTGCGAGGCCGTTGTGAGGCCGAGCTGTCCACCAAGCATCAAACAGATGGCACGTTGGTTGCTTCGTGAGCTGTTCTTGGTGCAACTGGTTTGTATTTTTATAGATGAGGCTTGCATAACTTGCTCTGCAATGTGAGATATTCTAAAGTGTGCTTAAAGTGGAAGCGTGTATGCTGTATAGYTCTGCTGTAAGCCGTGTCTTTGTCRATGGCTCTTGCGTAACTTCTTGCCTTTCCCTGCGGAAAACCAGCTAGAAATACTGTTTTTTGTTAAATTTATTTTTAAAGCATATACTAAAATCTTCTATCTGCTTAGYTGACATGCCGAGAAGGTAAAGGAGGGGGTTCTTTGAGGARGAACTTCTTCRCTGTGAGGGTGCCAGAGCCCTGGCACAGGCTGCCCAGGGAGGCTGTGGAGTCTCCTTCTCTGGAGATCTTCCCAASCCACCTGGATGCCGCCCYGTGCTCTGGGTGTCCCTGCTGGAGCAGGGGGTCGGACTAGGTGATCTCTAGAGGTYCCTKCCAACCTCAGCCATCCTGTGATTCTSTGTGAGCACCAGGTAGAAGGAGCCCAGCTACTTTGCTGTGGGTGGCTGTTTCAGCTCGTTGTCATGCMTCCAGAGAGGGAAGAGTCATTGGGAAGTGCCTGGTGTCTGCTCTCAGTGCCAGCTGGCCGGGTGTGGATGGTGTGGCCAGCACTTTGCCCCGTGGCAGCGCGGGGCAGCGTCACCCGCTGGGGTTTCTCCCACATCTCTGGGTCAAAGGATGAAGGTGTCTCCGTGCTGCTCCCTTGCCCAGTGCTCTGTGATCATCGTGTCCCTGTCAAGAAGCCATCCGAGTTTCACACTCTTCCTTGACCATCAGCAGGGACCTTCTTGTAGCCCGGGTGGCCTGGATGTGAAAGGGGAGATGGAGGATTTAACGAGTCTCGCTTGTTGCCATGTTCCTGCTGAGCAGYGGTGCCTCTGGGGTGGCTCCTCTGTGGCTTTCTGGAGCTGCTAGTTAGTTATTAATTTATTAATTTCTTGTGGCCTAGCAGCTCAAGGATTGCATGTAGCTAGAGGAGGAGTATCCAGTCAGTTTTATGAAGCTGCTCCTGCGTTTCAGGCTCTTCCCRGATGCGAGGCCCTCACTGGGGGACGCTGAGGGCCCTCGCGGAGTTGYAGGACAGTGACACTGGTGCCTGCAGCGTCACCCGTGAGACCCTCGCGTGGCCGGAGGGCCCGACCCGGGAGCAGCAGGGCGCCCTCCGCAGAGCTTCCCGAGGGGGCACCTCTGGATTCGGCAGCCACTTGCTTGTGGATCCYGTGAACCGGCACTCAGGGGAGCCGAGGCTTCCTGCTAACTCCCTGGCCCTGCGCTTGGCAGCTTAATCATTAGCTCGCTTTAATCTTGGCAGTGCTTAAAGGCAACCGTGAGGGCAATTCACAGCCTTTGCCAGGGACCTTTAGTCTCCCAGAACCCCAGGCTTCCCAGATGGGAGTCTCGCAGTAGATGCCGAGTTAACCTTGTCATGGACAAGCAACTGCCAGGTCTTGGTATGGTGTTTGCAGGAGTTTATGGAGGAAGGATTATGAATTGGTAGCTGCTTCTGGGCCCTGAGGATGTTGCTTTTGTTAGCCAGGCTCTGTGTGCATCGTGGTGGATCTCTGAGAAGGATGGCTCCCAAGCACCGTGGGTGTTTCAAGGAGCCTCCTTGTCCAGCGCTTCATTTAGCTGAACAGGAGGTGAAATTCTGCAGATGGCTCTAACTGCCCTTTCCAAGAGTTAGGGCATCCAGGATCCTCTTTCTCTGGAAGAGAAGAAAGATTCCCGATTTAGCATCGACTCCTGCACTCATTAAGATGTTGGGAATACTGCCACGGCCTCCGCTGGAGCGGAATGGGATCCTTTTGTTCCACTCCCTCCCTGCCACCAGGTTGAGCTGGAAGGGCCTCCCCAAGTGTTTTGGCGGTGTCTTAATTGGCCCATGAAGCTTTTCCCCTCGCTCGTGAGTTGTGTGGTGCAAACTGCACCACGAGTGCTGGTGAAAGGGMGCCTGTGAGATCATCAGCACTGCTCTGGCCGGGCTGGCTTTCCCATCTCCTTAATTTTGTGCRAGTTCTGACTCTCAGGCTCCTCTGCTTTTACAAGGACAACTCTCAGGTGACTAATGGCGTGTTTGGTTTCAGCAATTTGGGATCCTCGGAGTTTTGCTTGACRTGGATTCTCCAGCTTCAGAGGTGTACGGGCAGGCCAGCATGAGCTTTTTTCCCCTTCCCTGTTTTTCTCTCCCACACAGACTTTCTAACACTTCTGGCAGAGCAACTACTTGGACTTTTACCCATTCTCTCACTTTRCAATGAAGTAGCATTCATTTTTCCAACCTTGAGTACTTGGCCTTAAAACCTGGCTCAAAAGCTTGATGTTTTGAGCAAATGTTCAAAAATGCACTGCAGCTGACTTGCCACCTTAAAATRGTGTCAAAGTACTTCAGTCCTCACTGAGGTGGGTGAGTTTTTGTCTGTTTTCTATCAAGAACATGAACGTGCCAATGAAACTGCTAATTAGAAATTAAATTTAGTTATTCTAGATATTGCAAAATAGCTCTGAGGCCGTAAGAACCTGATCAAGGACGACTATATATTTAAGTAGCTCCATGAAAATGGTTTCGTGCTTTTGTGCTCTGTGTCATGGTTGCTAGAGGAACTGGAAGAAAACAAAAGGAAATAAGGTGGATTTTCATAAAGGAAGTGTTTTAACTTTGCTGCTGCTTATCTGGTTAGGAAATATTTTACTGGAATATTTCCTAGGAAAAAAAAAGTGTAGCTCTTAAGTTTTTGTACTGTCTATAGAGACTAAATTGAGGGATGCAGTCATGCAGGAGTGATATAGCTCTGTTTAAGGACAAGTTCYAGCACAGCTTTAACCTGTTTCCAGTATATTTATCGTGGAAGAAATTGTCTTTGCTTTGTACGTCCATCTTGTCATCTTCAGCCTATCTTTATAAATAAGCCTAAATTCTTTCCAAAATCCTCCTTTTGTGAGATTTTTTCTGAAAATTGTGCTCTCAGTAATCTCAATTTAATGTGTGACAGCATTTGTTCCTGAAAAGCGTGGCAAATAAGGATAAAATAAGGAGCTGGGGTTTACACTGCCCCTGTTCTCAGTCTGAGGCTCCATCCTCAGCTAATAATCCCAAGGATTGACAGGGTTCCTGTCAATATCCGTGCTGTTCAGGCTCGGGTTTTGCMATCTTGGTTGCTCTGTGGTGCCAACTAAGGGGAAATTCCAACCTTTATAGCTGGGCTGGCTGCCTGTTTTCATCTGGCTGYGGGCACATCCAAAGGGCACATCCCCTTACGTGCAGCTAACAATCCAAAATGCAGCCTAGCCACCCAAAGCAACGTAGCACAGCGCTGCGTGTGAGCACATGGCTTGCTCGGAAATGCTGCAGGAAACGCTTTAGTTGGGATGCAGAGCCTGTGCTGCCCTTCTGCACGGCAGCCCTAGCCCTAGCAAGGGGGATGCTCCAGGGAAAGGGAGCACTCCCCTGCACAGGAGTCCTTCCCAAAGGCTGTGCCAGGAGCTGCGGCTTTCGGATCCYGTGGGACACAGGGGGGCACCCAGGGGAGGTCACTGGCAGTGCTCGTTTCCGAAGTACAGCCCTTTAGCTTCCTGTTAAGCATCTTCCCTGTGTGTGCACCCAGGTAGGGAATCTTCTCTCCTGCTTCATGACATGAGCAGTAGGAATCTTCTGGGAGTTAGGCCGAGTTGCCTGCCTTCCAAATCCCAGCTGATGCTCTGCAGCTGCCTCCGAAAGGTTCTTCCAAAGACAAGTGCAGGGTCCTGTACCTGGGCAAGAATGAGATACCAGTACGGATTAGGGGTTGACCTGCTGGAGAGCAGCTCCGCRGAGAGGGACCTGCAGAGAGGGAGTCCTGGTTGACACCAAGTTCACCATGAGTCAGCAAGGTGCACTTGTGGCCAAGGAGGCCAACGGGAWCCTGGCTGCATSAGGAGGATGTTGCCAGCAGGTCAAGGGAGGGGATCCTGCCCCTCTCCTCAGCTCTGGTGAGGCCGCACCTGATCTTCATGTGAGGAAGAACTTGCCCATGAGGGTGCTAGAGCCCTGGCACAGGCTGCCTAGGGAGGCTCCTGGTGGAGTCTCCTTCTCTGGAGATCTTCCCAACCCGCCTGGATGCCGCCCCGTGCTCTGGGTGTCCCTGCTGGAGCAGGGGGTTGGACTGGGTGGTCTCTAGGGATCCCTTCCACCCTTAATGATCCCGTTAAAGCCTCACCCTGATAGCCTTAGCTCGTTAAACCGCAGGCCGAGGGCAGGGATCTGAGGGCCCAGGCTGTTGCTGCCGGGAGGCCTTCCCGCTTGTGCTTGGGCAAGAGGCGAGGGCAAAATGCATCCGTGTGGGAGGGGGACACCGAGGGGCAGCAGCTGTGGAAATGCTTAACCATGTCAGGGGCTGTGGGGCAAGGGAGGATGAAGATATGGATGTGTCTTGGGGGGAAAGAAGGTGGACTGTGARCTGCCTTGGTTGCTGCAGTTTCGCGCGAGCGAGTAATATTCAGAGTGCTTTATTCAGAGTAATTTTTCAGTAACGTTGTTGAACCATTTCTGTGTATGTTCAGATGTGCTTGCGTGTGTTTTTATGTATATACCTTTGTGTATATATACAGTTTCTAAGCTATAAAAATCTGGATTATTTATGAATAGTGGTACCGTAGCTATTTATGTAAATTGCTCTGTGTTTTGAAGTTGTTGGGTTTTTTTTAATAAGGAATTGGTTTCTTCTCTGAAATTAAAGCATCTTTGTAAGTTTAAACCAAGGGCTTTGCTCCCTTTGAGAGCAAGAGACCTCTCCGTGAGCTTAGAGCCAGCTCTGTGACCTGGGCCGCTCCTGTCCCGGGCTGCTGCATCCAGACACAGCCGTGTGTCTTTGGATAAGGATTTCAGAGGAGTGTGGGAACATATGGGGGGGAGGCCCTTCCGAGGGATGGGACGTGGCTGTGGGGCGGCGTGGGCCCCGTGCCCACAGAGGCTGGYGGCTCCCTGGTGCCCTCCAGGTCTTTCCCCTCTCCGGCCCCTCAGCTCCCCAGGCCCTTCTCCGTGGGGCTCTGTACTGACAGCACTGATAATACAGGGCGGTCCGGAGGCTATGGAAAAAACTTGTGCCTTTTCTATCTATAGAACAGGCAGACAAGTCCATTTAAAATAAAGGACGTGTTCCAGAGCCGCTCTTGAGCTCCCGAGCGATACCGGCATGGCTTCAGCTCCAGTCCTCTCAGTGAAATGTGCCCGTCGGGGTTGAATATCGGCCCGCTGGGAATCCGAGTGCTGGAGGAATGTCCTGCCGCTTCCCTGCCCACGTCCCGGYCCCGTCCCCCATTGCCGCCGGCCTCTCCCGAGCAGCCGGTGGGAAGCGGGTGCAATCTGATAACCGGAGTATTAATAGCAGCCGAGGAGGCGTCCTGGGAGGGCGGCAGCGGGCACGGGCCGGGCAGGCGGYGCCGGCATCCCGCGCCGCCGGTGGGAAAGCCCCGCGGGCCCTTCGGCCTCCTCCTCGGAAGCGTGAGCGACTCCGTGCGGGAGCGGGCCGGGAGCTCTGCCGGAGTGGGCAGGTGGGCCCCAGTGCAGCCACGGCTCTCCGAGGCCTTTCCTGCACGTCTGGGAGGTGGAAGCCCTGCCTTGGTGCCGGGAGGTCCCTGGGAAGAAGCCGGTGCTCCTTCAGGAGGGCTTTTCTGCTCGCTGTGAGCCCTGCGTCGGTGAGATCCAGGGCACGGAGATGGGGGCGAAGCAGAYGGTGTTGGCAGCTGGAGGGTTCCTGGGGTGGTTGTCACGAAGGGAGGGACTTGGCACCGGGCACCGTGCGCTCGCGCCATGGGGCACTGCGGCCCTTCGGATTCCCATGGATTCGGACGCTCCTGCTCCCTTCTCGGGCTGCCTCGCCACACGACTGCTTCACAGCAGGTGACTCCTGGCTGTGGAGTCTCCTCCTCTGGAGATCTTCCCAACCCGCCTGGATGCCGCCCTGTGCCCTGGGTGTCCCTGCTGGAGCAGGGGGTTGGACTAGATGATCTCTAGGGGTCCCTGCCAATCTCAGCCCTTCTGGGATTCAGTGATTCCCGTTTAGGGGAGAGGGATTCCTTGATCTGCCTAGACTTTACTTTTTTTTTTTTTTTTTTTTTTTTTTTTTTTTTTTTTTTTTTTTTTTTTTTTTTTTTTTTTTTTTTTTTTTTTTGCCATAGGTAGATATGTGTAGTCTAAATTTTCTGCTCTGGATACATGCATGTTTAGAAGGTCCCGCTTCTCGAAAGAGATGCCCTTGAGTCGTCTTCCTGAGCTGTGCCTTTCGTTTCTGGTATCTTGCCTTTGGTCTTGAGCTCCACGTTTGTGTTCTSCCTGGAGAACAACAATGTAAAATGTCAAAGTACATCTGACATCAGGTGCCGATAGTTTCTGGGATTGAATAGGCATGAGGGGGCTGGGGAACGAAGCAGAATAACACATGGGGAGAAGAAATCCAAACTGCCRGGTGTATTTATTAGCTGTAACTTAAAATACGCTGCTGTCCTGGAAGGAAGCAGTGAAGAAACAAAAGTGCAAGTAACATAAGTGCAAGTGTTTTAGCATGTTGTATAAGGCTTAAATTCTAGTTTATGGTTCCGTAAAATACGGTAGCGTACAGGCCACATGACTGTTTTGTAAACTGCTTTTAGTATCTCAGAATTAACTTTAATTTAATCTTAAAGGAATATCTTAAGATATTATCTTGAAGTAATGCTAGCCAGCTTCCTCAAAAGGAGGCATCAGTAGCTGGGCTGGTTGCACGGAGAGCCCCTGGCTGGTGTTTTGTCATATGGGAGCTCCTCTATGGGGATGGCCCCATGGYGTCCCCCCTCCAGCAAGCTCCTGGTGTGACAAACACGTTGCCTTGGTGGTTGTGCYGTGGGACTGGGCTCTAACACAGGTGAGTGAGCTCATTTGGGATCCTTAGAGGGGCCCTTAGCTCCAAACAAGCCATCGGCAGAGCCCTTGGGTGCTGCATCCCCACAAGGAGCCATGGGGTGATGCCGTGCGTGTTGGCATAACCACGGAGCAGTAAGCAAGGAGCAAGAGATATCGGGGAATCCTGGAGGTGGAAGTGCTGCCAAAGCCTCTGTGTCTCCAAACTGTGGCCTTAGTGACCAACTTGGCTGTTTAACCTTGAGCCAACAGTGGGGCTGTGAATAAATTCCTTCTGTTGCAATCCGGTCTTCTGAGCTGCTCCATCACTTGGTTTTGTTCTCATCCAGTAGTCCCTGTTAAAGAAACTTCTGCTGGTCAGTGCCGAGTGGGTATAAATGGTGCTCCTGAAGGGGCATTTTCTCCACTGTAACCGAGTTGCTTTGGTCTCTAATCTAAGCTTATCATCTACTAACAAGTTGGAGCTATTTCTGTCTCGTTTGTCTTGTTCTGTTTGCTGACCGGTTGACGTAGGTGAAATGATGCTTTACACAGAAGGCATTATTTTTTCCATGGGTGGTGAATTCATGTGTTTTTGGATGGATTTTGTCAGCATTTTGCGACAGCGGTCACCTTGCAATTGTGCTTCATAATTATAACAATATTCCCCCCCGCCGTGGTGTTTGTTATCATGCGGCCTTTAGGCTCTTGCTGCAATTTACAGGAGTTTTGACAGGCATTTTCCAGCATGGCCAACCTTCAAGCTGCAGATCCAGCTTTATGGAAAGCCCTGCTAGCTGTGAAGGTTCAAAGCCTGYGCACCAGAAGTTGCACTGCCAGAATCTGGAGGCTTCTTGAGCAGTTGACGTTGGGGTTTGATTAGGTAACAGGAGGGATTGACTTTCCTTTAGGCTGCAGAGTGAATGCCAGGAATGAGCACCCTATGTAGTAGGAGTGGAGYGGGTTTTTTTTTTTTCTCCTGTAAACCTGTTCTCCTTGGCAGCTCCACATCCCACCCCAGGCTTGCTTTTTTGTTTTAGGTTGGTGCTGACAAGCCGAAGCCAATATTCCCATTAAATCCCCYTCAGCTTGCAGCACGCTTGTGTCCAATAGGCATTTTCCGGACTATTTTAAAGGCGATATTCTGGGTAGTCCCCAGGCAGTGGCCTGTGCGTGCGTTTCTCCGAGCTGGATTTGGGATGGGCGGGATGTGCACGCGCGGCRTTTCGCTCGGGAAGGCAGCGAGGGCTTTTGGAGCCGCTGGATCCGGACGGCACCCTTTGCAAGCTGCAGTCACAGGGAGCAGAGGCYGCTGAGAGGTCTGCGGGCAGCAGCTCCCGGCCCTGCTGGCAGCGGCAGACAACGCGGCAATCATCCAGAATCCCTTCCCTTTTCCCCTGGCTCCCCGCGTCTCCATCCCTTGAGCTCAAACCTCCATGGTCCTACCCAAAGCACGAGGCGATGGCTGTAGGATCACTCTCCATCAGGAGCTTCAGGGGATGGGGGGAAGCRGCTGAGGGAGCCAGGGATCTTCAGTCTGGAGAAGAGGAGGCCCAGGGGAGACTCTAGTGCTCTCTAAACTACCTGGGGGGAGGTTGTCCTGAGGCAGGGGGGTCGCAGAATCACAGGATGGTTGAGGTTGGAAGGGACCTCTAGAGATCATGCGGTCCAACTCCCTGCTCCAGCAGGRACACCCAGAGCACRGGGCGGCATCCAGGCGGRTTGGGAAGATCTCCAGAGAAGGAGACTCCACACTTCTAGGTTAAGGTCTATAGACAACAGGGACTCTAGGTGATTCAAGAGGTATATGTGACTTGTCATTGTCTGCAGTGACAAAAGCCCAGTTCTGTCCGGCAGAAAGGTTCCTAGGTTTTGAACTTGAAGCCTATAAACCTTTAAAATGCTCCATATCAGCTGCAGAAAGTTTACTAGTGATGCAAACTGCTGGGAAAGCCATTTCCCAAGCCATGCTCGGAAAAGGGCTGAGGGGACCTGTGTGTAACCAGCACAACGTGAACATCTCGGAGGAATGCCCCGTGCTGCGGAAAGGGAGGAGTGTAATTGCTTCAGTATCAAGCTTAATTAAAATAAGGGCACCAAGGTATTTTGGGAAGSAGAGTGAAAAATGGATGTGAAAGTTTCACATTAGAGGAAAAGTGTTCCTCCATATCCATAAGATATAGGCTGCTTGCTACGGAATCAGAATTTAGGGGATGGGATGTGAAGGAAGTGGCAAGCGGGGATGCTGTGGGCCAGATGTCTCATGACACTATGTTATTGGCAGCTTGATTGCGAGTGACGTAGGGAATGGGCACGGCAGGGCCAGCTGAGGTGGGTGGGAAAAGCAGGGTGGCCCAGACGAGGAAGAAGGGAGGAGGGGAGCTCTGCATCCCAGCTGGWTACAGGCTGCTCTGCCTTCCGTGAGTGACCTGGTCCTGGTCCTGCCCTGGCTCTGCACCTCCTGGCTGCCTGCTGACCAGTTTCTGGCAACCTCTCCATGAAACCTTTGATCAACTCATTCCCAGGCAGCYGGGACCAGGAGATGACCGGAAAAATTATCACTTTGATCTGTTCCCAGATCCCATGCAGCTCTTTTTGCTGCCCCACATTAGCTTTGCATTAATTCTCCAGACCAAGGCAGGAGGTGAGCTGCTCTCCGGAGCTGCTCACGGTGCCGGCGAGAGGGTTTTAGGGCCGCTCCTGGGGCCTGGCCTGGGAGGGGACCTTGGAGGGACCTCCCGGAGCCCCTGGGGAAACGCACCACAAACGGGGGCCTGAAAAAGGCAAAACCACCTTGTACTAATGGTAATACTTGTGGCCTTCAAGGTGTTTCATTTTCCCCTCTGGAAACAGGCATCCCACTTGAAAGCAACCCAGCTCCTCCTTCCAAACCTGCAAGGGGGCTGTCCTCACGTCCCAGCTGCTCAGTTTTTGCCTGAAAATTGCTGCTTGGTTAAAACRAAGAGACAAATATTTCAGAAAAAAAGTGTCATAGCCAGGGAAAAAAGGAACGTAAGATCTTAGTCAGCAGCTGAGAGAGCTGATAGAGATTGACCGTCACCAAAAGTGATTAGCTTCGTTCTGCTTTTATTTTATCAGTAACTAAAAACTTTGACTAATTTTAAAAAAGAAAAAACTTTTACTGGGTTATAATTCCCATCAAATCACAGACTGTAGCAGGGCAGTTAGTGTCTTGTTTCACATGAAATGATTGAAGTAGTACRGAATTCTACCTGTAAATGCAAAGTTAATTGTTGCACTTTATTTCTTTCGGAACATTCACGGTTCTGTATCTCATTTTGGACTCTAATTGCTCTTAAAATTAAATTGTAATCTTTATCTTATGACACTTTAAATATTGAGTAATAGAATTTTCAATTAGGTTTTGAAAATCTCTTTTTGTTTTTGTTCTTTTTCTCCTGCTCTGCTTCAGACCAGAGGAAACTGACAGAAGAGTGAAAAATGTAAGACACGTTTATTTTAATGTTTTCCAAAACATTAATGTAAGAATTTAATATTTTTGAAACACTTCTGCTCTTATCATTGTGAGACTTACCGTATTGTTTGGCTGCTCATTTATCTATAATAGTACCTATATATCTCTCTATAATAGTAGATATAAAAATCAGTGCCATCTCGTTACGATCACTGCAGAGCTTACTTTCCTGGATGAGTGTTTTAATAGGAAACGGTCCTTCAGTCTCAGCCTAATTGAGATGTGTTAAACTCATCCAAGCCCTGTTTAACTGATTTTAATGAAGATACCAGCTAATGGCGTAGAGGAGATTTTTACACTTCACTGGGGAMAACGTCTCTAACTTTATACTGACCTACTCCTGAGAGCTAATTATTGAACTCTCTATTGATGTTTGTATTTCTAGGTTCTGATTACGTTGTACTGGCTGGGTAGAAAAGCACAAAGTAACCCTCATTATAATGGTCCATACCTCAATCTTAAAGCATTTGAGAAGCTACTAGGGCAAGCATTGACAAAGGTAAGAATTCCAGAGAAGATTTTTTTTTTTTAAACAAACAGTTTTAAATATTACGTAGGTTGCTAAACATWATATCATAACAGCTAAGTTATCTCTTGGGGATTTAATTTTATTCTTAGCTCGGAGAGCACGGCAATCTGGTTTGTTCATTTTGCATGCTATCTAAAGACACGTGAAAGGAATCATTTCTACCAGATCTGGGGTCCTCTGCTATCAGTATTAGAGTCACAGAATGGTTGAGGTTGGAAGGGACCTGTGGGAGACGATCTAGTCCAACCCCCTGCTCCAGCAGGGACACCTGGAGCGTTTGTTACCCTAGTTGTCCTTTAAGGAAAAAATACCCACTGTGAGGAAGAAAAACTCATGAAACTTGGAACCCTTCTGTGATTGTTCATTTGGTAGGTGGCAGAGAGCTCYGATTTCATTCCGAGATGAGGGAAATTAAATACCTTGTGTTGAACCCCCATCCAAGATTTTTGTGTATGTAGTTTTTAGAGGTTTACAGTAGTCCTTGAACAAGCTATTTGTGTACAAATGTCTTTAATATATTATTGCATTTGAACTCTGGGGTATTTAAGAGTACGACGCTGCTGCAAAAGGCTTTCCACAACCTCCTTGCGCAGGCGCTCGAGGAGTCCGGCCAGCTGAGCAGGAGCGGCAGGGACAGCGGCTACGGCGACGTCTGGTACCTCGAGCGCGGCGAGCCCTTCCCAGCCTCGGCCAGCCACAAAAGGGAGGACTCCTTTGACAGCTTGGACTCCTTCGGCTCCAGATCCTCCACGAGCTTCTCCTCAGATATCACCTTGAAAGGTGGCAGCGAAGGTGCGTTTCCCTGCTTAAAATTGTGTCTTGTGAGCACAGGACAGCACGGTGCACGACCTGCGGGTGCCCGGGATCTGAACTGGCTTGAAGGGCAGCTCTAGAGGGCCTGCTGCAGTTGCGTTTAAGATGATCAAATACAGATCTTAAGCAATTGCTAGAAACAAAGCAGTGCCCCCCGAATGATCCTGGATAGAGCAGCGGGGCTTCTGGCTGCCATTTTAACACATACATATTTGGTGGGTGGTTTTTAGCAGGGCAGGAAGGCAGATTGGTAGAGTTCAGATCCCAGTGTCCATCACCTAACTTTGCAACAGTTGCACCTGTGCCTTGCCTTTCCCTAAAATCCATATGATGTCACATGAATACGATTTGTTTTGTATTGAATGCAAATAGGCTTTTTCTCCCTTGGGTTAAAAGCTGAATATCGTAGTATTTGTCTTGATAGTTATTAGTTTTTCATGGAAAGCAATGTAGTAAGAYGACAGGTTATGAAATAGTTCTCTGCAGTTATGCTCTAAACCTTCTCCAAATTTTAAAATGCACCAGAAACATGTATTCAGGTTATAAAAAATAGTGAGCTTTTGGATTTTATTCAGTGGGAATGGTGTGAAATTATTTGCAAAGGCTGCACAGAGCCCATCTGATGGGATCAAAGCACCGTGTAGCCGTGCCACACAAGTGCCACACACCCGGGGCAGCTATGGGTATGAATCTGCYGAGATGAGCATATTCTTTGCATTATATGCTTGCTAGCTCAGTGTGCTAGCAAACGGGAGTGGCAAGCGGGGCTTTGAAGAGCTGCCGTGTTATTTGAGTGTTTGCCTCAGTGGGGGGTTTAGCAGGCYGGGTCCTGCGTGAACAGGGATAGCGAAGGAACGGAGCGACCGCGGCCGGCCGGGCGCCGCGCCGTGGGTCCTGTCACAGCTCCCCGAGAGACACCTCAAAACACTCCTCAAAACACCTCTGCTCGGCACGTTTGCTGCAGAAGCATCTTGGAAGTGGAGCTGACTTGACCCTTTCGATCCAAGTTCTAGCTCCGAGCTCAAAGCCAGGGAGTAACTTCCCTTTCTTTCCCTTTTCCCTAAGGCTGTGAAAGCGACCCGGACTCGGAAGTGCCTTGCAAAATGCACGACTCCCACAAAGACGACCGGTCCTACCGCAGGATCGCGGTGATCGAGCCCAAACCCACGGCCGACTTCAATCGCTTCCTGCCCACCAAGAACAAGCAGGCAGCGTACGTGCCCGCGCCCTTGCGCAAGCGGAGGACGGACAAGAACGAGGACAACAGGAGGAGCTGGGCCAGTCCCGTCTACACCGAGTCCGACGGCACCTTCTCAAGGTACTGCTGGGCAGCCTCGCTGAGGCGGCTGCTTGACCTCCAGTGTTTCCTTTCCTGACTGCTTCCCTCGTTAAAGAAGAATTGCTGTTGTTGTAGCTAGAGGCAAAGCCTGTGAGTTGTCATATTTTAGGGTTTTTCTTTTTGTTTCTTTAGCTCAGTCCACTAGTTTTTAAGCGGCGTTTTGAGGTAGTTCAGATATCAAATAGAGGGGATTTAAATAATTTTCCGTGCCGTTTTAAACTAGACRTAAAATGTATAGCTTGGCTGAAAGTTTTCCGAGCATGGTAGTGAGTTGCTGTTGCCCRGCTTGCACATGGATGTGCTTGAGACACCTTGGGCAGGGCTCGAGGTCTGTGGTTGCTTCACCATCTCCCTTCTGTTCCTGTTCTGGCCACCTCAGTGGCCCTCCAAGGAGTCCTCCAGCTTCCCGCCAAAGCAGCGGAGCCGAGAGCGGCCTCGCGCACCCGCCTCCCCTCCGGCTGCCCGGTGACAGTGACAGCGACTCGGAGCCTGAAGAGGACCGGCCGCTGCCCGACCTGCTTCGGGATGACTTGGCGAATCGCAGATTCCTGGGCCCGAGGGGCCCGGCGAGCCCGGCCGCGGCCGGGCGGCGTTGCGTGCCGGCACCGCGGCCGAGCAGCCCGCCTGCTCCGGCAGCTGCGGGGCCGCAGCCGCTGAGGTCAGAGGCGCTAATGTGGCATCCAGTGACTGGTGTGCTGCCCGAACTGCAGTCTCGAAATAACCCCGTAAAATTAGCCTTCTAATCAGCCTGTTAATGTAGCTGATAAGTCCCYGTGCCTGTTCTGTCAAGTTGGCGTTCCCGTGAGAGGCTATAGGCTGCTGTAATAACCATTTAACTTTTTTTGTTTCTTTTTTTTTTTTTTTTTCTGGTGCTGCAGTGATGGGATTGAGAACTAATTAGCTTCATTCACAAGGCTGAACTCTTGAGCCAAAAGCATGTCTGTTTTTTTCGCATCTTTTTATGTCAAGCTGCTCCTAAAATATCTTAACTGGTTGGGTATTTTGCACAGTAACCAGAGGAGTCAGAGGCAGTTGGATGCTAAAGTGGAAAGCAAGCCAAGAGCTAACATTCCTTCACAGTTCTCCGGGTACTTTGATGAGGACGAGGAAGACTCCACAGGCGTCCCAAACATTGAGAAGGATGATCTCTATTTCCGCAAGCTGAGCTCGTCGGCACCAAGCACAGTGGTTTCTTTTGACAAATTTCTCCCTAAGTTTTGGACTCCAGAAGAGGAACTGATGTGGAAAAAAATCAGGAAATCCTCTTTCAAACCCTGGTATAAAGAGATTCAAGGGTTCAGGTGCGTGTTGATGCATGCGCCTGTTTCTCTGCTGTGTGCAAAACCTGTAACTAAAGCGTGGTTTTACAACGGCTTCATTTTTATTACCTGTGTAGCAGCAGGATGTTGGTTTATTTTCTTGTTCAAGAAAATGATTGAGGTTTTTCCATTCGACCRTTGTCCCATTGGCACTGTGCGTTTAACTGGATGACTGTTTTTTCTCCCTCTCTCTTTCCTTCTTTGTGCTGCTGCACAGTAGAAAGAAATCAGATTCTGAGGATGAGGATTTTGCTTGTAAACCCAGCTCTGCCCTTGGTCGTCAACCAAGACCAGGCTTTGAGTGGAGCAGCAGTTGCAGGAGGGATCAAACCTCTAAGGCCACGGCTGAATACRTGGGAAATCCCTTGTCCCAGATTGTGGAAGACAGGATCCTGGAGGATGCTGATGCGCCCAGGTTGATACCGCTGCATGAGCTGTGCCCTGGCTGCCTCGCAACCCAGCGCCTGGTTGTTAAAGGGAATGAAACCGCATCCCGCCTCGTTGTTCCCGGGATTTTGTGCATCTGTTGTTGCCTGAGAGCTGCGGCAGGGTGCACGTGCGGCAGGGTGACGCGGGGGGTTGTGGCTTGGCGGGGGGCGTGCGGCTGACGCGCGGTGCCGGGGCCGCCGGGTGTTGTCGCGGTGCCGCTGGCTGCACCCGTGCGGCTGCACCCGTGCGGCTGCACCCGTGCGGCTACACCGTGCGGCTACACCGTGCGGCTGCACCGCGTGTGCATCTCAGTACGTTGTGCTCCGCCTGTCTCCTGCCAGCTAATGATATTCCATGTCCCTCCTTTTGTCTTGTGCGCTCCAGTCAGTTTGCGTTACTTCAGGCGCTGCAGAGATACACGGACTACTTGTCTTCCGAAGCAAAGACCAAAGTTGATCCTGCTTCCGGCCCTAGGCTGGTAAAATGTAGAAGGAATATTTCCTTTATACCGGGATGCAAGCAGGGAGATGAGGAAAATGGGTATCTGTATCCAGATTTAGAAAACGATGACCTGTTTGTTCGGAAAACGGGGGCGTTCCACATGAATCATGTTGTTCTCCAAGACCCCGAGTATTTTAAAAAGTTCTCCGAGGAGGAGCCTCCCCTGGAGGGGGAAATCGTCCTGCAGCCTCGGGAAGGCCAACCTGTGATTCCCGACTTGGAAAAAGACGACATGATTTTCCGGAAAATCCTCTCTCAGAGAAAAGAGGTGCCTCTGTCGGGCGCTCCGGACAGGTATCACGCTGCCCTCTTCCCGGACCCGTGGAGCCTGCCGGAGGACGTCCGCTCCAAGTTCCTGTGCCTGCTGGAGAGAGGCGCCGCGGCGGAGAACAGGCGGAGCGCCGGCCGCGTGCTGTCGCCCTCCTCCCGCCACGAGAAGGACGACATGCTCACGCGCAAGATGGGGGCCTGCAAGGCGGGAAGCGGCGTGCAGCCCGCGCGGTTTATCCCGGGGCCCTGCAGCGAGGACGACTGGAGGAAGTGGGAGGCCATCAGGGAGGCCAGCCGAGCGAGGCACAGGAAGCGGCAGCTGGTGGAGAGGTCAGCCCGTGTCCCGCGCGGCTCGCGCTCCAGCCCGTGGAGCCGCTTCCCGTGGGAGAAGCACCGCCCCGTGCCGAGCCCTGTGTGCAGTGCAACGCTGCCGTTTGTTTGTGTGATCCCACACAAGCTTTTTGTTTGCTTTGAGTGGAAGCTCATCGCTGCAATACCATATTTTCAGCAAAATTAAGGTATTTTCYGGCTTTAGGCTGCCACTTTAGAGAGAAATTAGGTTACCAGTCCTTGAGCTCCAAAGCCTAAAACAGGTTTTTTTCCGTGTTTGAGCAGGAATATTGATGATTCAGAAGATTATAGAGGCTGTTATAGGGGTAGTTTGTTGACCTAGTATGCTGATGAGAATGCCTCTGAAATAGTGGATGTTTTCTTCGAATCATAGAAGCTTTATGGTTGGAAAGGATCATCAAGGCCAACCATAAACCCACCACCACCATCCTGCCTGCTCAGCCGTGTCCCTAAGTGATCTCTACACGTTTCTCACCTACATCTACAAGTAGATGTTTCTCACCTACATCTACATCTCACCTCACGTCTACAAGTGCCTCATCTATGTGTTACCCAGCAGGTCGAGG
>NW_020455610.1:2566656-2664273 GCF_003342845.1 Nothoprocta perdicaria
CAGGCTGCCCAGGGAGGCTGTGGAGTCTCCTTCTCAGGAGATCTTCCCAACCCACTTGGACACCACCCTGTGCCCCGTGCTCTAGGTGACCCTGCGTGTGCAGGGGGGTTGGACCAAATGGTCTCTAGAGGTCCCTGCCAACCCTAAGGATTCTATGATTCTTGAACATTACTAGGGATTTTTTGTGACAAATTCTGGAAATTGACACTATATTGTTTACATCTGAGTCTGGGAATGCTCATAATCTGTCCTGCCACAAGAGGTGAAAATCAGTAGTGTTTATGTGACCCCCTGAAGTTGTAGGGTGTACACAGTGTGTGTACAAGTAACTTCATGTTCCACTGAGACGTACTTACTCTACCAGTACTTTTTGCTGCTTTTATCTACTTCCATCCTAATCCTTTCCTCAAATGCTTCTATTCCATGTCTGAGGCCTATTCAGAACCACTTCCTACCTCTCCTTTGGATTTAGTGCTTACCGTGGAGAGGAGTTGAGACTATTTCCTTGGCTCTGAAAATACGGCATTGCAAGTTGCAGTTGTCCTGCTGTGCGTCCTCGCTGTGTGACTGAGGCTCCTCCGTGTTCCCCTCCATACTTTGGTGGTGGTGTGTTTAATTTTTAAGCTTAGTGCTGTTTGCTGTTAGCAAAGTGCAAGCTTCACTGAGAAATATGGCTGCAATGTGTGAAGAGTTTTCACATTCTAAGAATGAATTCAGTAGAATAACTTTTTAYTCAAGTGCACTAAAAATCCTCTGGGATCCCATTGGATGTATATGGCTTTTCACTTAAGGCCCTAAACTTGTGTATAGGGCCTTTTGTGCTTGTGCATTCCATGTATTACTTTGATTTGGTTGGGGGATRTAACTTGATGAGAAAACCACCTTTGAGACCCTGGCTCCTTTTTGGGAAAGAAGTTGGCTTTAATTTCTTGCAATCAATGCCTTTTGAGCTTCATGCTTCCCAGCGCTGCCATAAGCGATGCAGCCGTCCTACAAGGCCCAGTTTGAACGCACAGTGTTCCCAAACCTGGAAGCACTGGAAATGTCAAGGGCAGCCTTGTTGTGCCAGGCTTTCCCTGCCCAGCTCGCACACCGTGCCGGTGCTGATGTGTTTCTGGCTAGTGTCCGGTCTCCACGTGCTGCTCCGTGCTGGCCGCTCCTCGCGCGCTCCCCGTCCCCCTTCGCCCCAAGGGCTGCTCTGCTGATCGTGTGGATGTTGTTGTGCACCTCGGGCGAGACACTGAACCTCTTCTTTTTGGTTTCTGCTTTCTCAGACTGTTTCAAAAGCTTTCTGATGAGCAAGGGTAAGTTTTATGAAAGCTTGGAAGTTCYTTTTTGCCTGTTTACGTTCTCGTGCATGCACAGTAGCTACAGACTATGGCTCCGAGCAACTTGTGCATGCTGCTTTGTTCTGCGCTTGGGTAATTCACACAGCAAATGTCAGAGAGCCAGAGCTTTGGCCAACGATCCCACGGGCATCTGGAATATATAAGTTACGGCTCCAGGTGTCAGGCGTTTCGAATATCAGCTCTTCCTGCTGCTGAAGTGCTGTACCTGGAGTTCTGTCCTTAAAGTTAGGCTTTAAGAGATTTAGGAAGAGAAAGCAAGGTTAGTAAATACTTTTCTTTCAAAAGACTRTACAGCTGGAAATCCGAGTGAATTCTGAATTCATTACATGCATATTTGTGATAGGAATTACATGAAGGTATGTCTTTTTTTGAACTAGAACAGATAGAAATTTGAACTATCAATAGAATTGATAGTTCAAATTCATGTTGAAAAGCTTAACTTGGCAGTTGTCACTTTGCGTTTAGTGCTTCTGCTCTGAAGTTAATACTAWCTTTAGAGTTGAATTGGAGCTATTTTACTTAGTAACTCTTATTTTCATAGAGGATCATAGGTTCTGGAGAGCRGCAGCTGAACAAAGCTTTAAAAAGCCCATTGCCAGGAGTTTCTCAGGGTTATTCTGCTCTAGTTTCCGTTAAAACTACTGAGCTTTATGGATATTTTATGATTCTCTTATGTACTCTAGTTCTTTGAGTGCAGATAGGTAAACACATTTACCTGCCAGTTAGGGCCGTATTAACTTTTGTCTTGGATACAACGTACTGTAGTCAAAAGAGAAGTATTTTTTTCTTATTTATTACCTGAGAGCATTTCCCATCCTACCTTTTATTTTTTTGTTGGTTGCTCTTGGAAATCAAATATATATCCTTCTCTCCCTCTCCTTTATTTTATTTTTGTTGCCCTGAGCCAAACCCTGCACGTGACTGAACACTGCAGAGGAAGCAAGAAATGTAAGTGTTTTGTGAAGAAGCTAAATGTTAGAGGAGAGAGTCCTGGAAGACTCAGGTCACTGGTTAGAACTTAAGATGAAGCCTATGTTTAAAATGAACCTACTCTTGGATTCTGATGTAGGATATATTGCTTTTTAAGCCTAGATTAAAGAACCCAAGAGAATGCAAAGGAAACTCTGGTCTTTCAGGTTTCCTTGAACAAACCTGGAATCGTTTTGATACTTAAGTACAGCTTTGTTACCCAGAACCGTTTTTACATGTGTTGCAACTTAACCATAAAAATGAGGAAAGGAGAGCAAGCTACTTGAGAAAAGAGTTTCTACAATAGCAACCCTGGGATTTTTGCTAAATCTGGCATTCTTCCCATTCAAAAAATAAACAAGTGAGCAGGAATAATGAGTTAYGGCCCCAGCCTTCCTTTCCAGAGGCCAAAGTCTTTTGTTACCAGTGAAAGTAAGTTGGGCCTCTTGGGAGGAAGTTGAAGAAACTGGCTTCTTAGTTAAGAGCTCTCTTAGTATGCAAGAGATTAGTTAAATACCCTGGCTGCAGCAGTTTGGTTTTGACCTGATTTTCCATCATACCAGAGCAGTGGGAAAGTGGGAAAAGGAGACAATGAAAAGGGAGTTTTGTGAAATTTGGGTTAAGGGGAGCTAGTAAGTGGGCGTTCACGGGGATATCTGTGGAGGAATGGGTGAGAAGAGGGGTGTTTTCTTATCCTGACTTGGACTGGAAGTGGCAGGGAGGCTTGGAGAGGTGCAGAGCAGGTGGGTGAGACTGACGGTATGAATGAAGAGGTCATTTAATAGGGACTGAAGCTTGGTTTTTAGAGGTGTGTTTCAGTAAGAAAATGGAAAATAATGCTGGGGCTCCTAATGGAGAGAGCAAATGAAGGAGATTTCAGACTTGAGGGGAACAGAGAAGCCTTTCAGGTAAAAGAAATGAGGAAGATCATTCAATAAATAGCATAAGTCTTAGTCAAATACGAGAAGCTCAATGTGATGATCAGCATGAATGGCTACAGTGCTGCAGAAGCTGCTGATTCTTCTCTTGCCCTGGCTCTGTTTGCTCAAATACTTTACCCCTGTAGCAGGCTTGCTCCACTGTCTGCTCTTATGCTCCCCGCCTTGTTTAGTATTAACACTTTAGAGAGCTTATTAGTACTAATAGAAATCTCCCTCGAAGGCTCGCTGGCGTCAGCGATGGCTCGTACGTCAGAAAGCTGAGTGTCCTTCCCCTCTGCAGGAGCAAGTCCCTGAACGACGTCAGCGCGGAGGAGCTGCAGTCGCTGCGCAAAATCCGTTACGAAGAGCTGCAGAAGATAAAGAGGCAGCTGCAAGAGCAAGACCTGCAGTGGCAAGAAGTAAATACTCCTCCTTTCCAGTGCCGCTTCCAGCCGCCACGCCGCTCCAGGCGGTCAGCGTGCCTGGAGAACAAGTGGTTTGGGTCTAAAATCACCCATTTTGCACAACTGCTGATGATCTGGGGAGAACTGAAGTTACTTTATAAATTATCAGAAGTATTTGGTTAATATTATTGGATAAGATACGTATGTAGTTTGACAGTATCAACATAAAACCTTTCRACTCACTTTCTGTGGCTGTAAAGATAGGTTAGGGCATAGTTTCATGTGTAATTTGAAATTGGTGAATTCATTTTTRTGAAACAATTGGAATGCCCAGGTATGTGATTATGTAGGGAAAGATGGGGAAGGGAAATACTRTTTTCACAGGCAAATCCTGAAGACCTCAAAACCACCAGCTCCATTAACTTTGTGCTGAACTGGGTTAGAAAACTGGTATCATGGCCTTCAACCTCCTCATAACATTATCTGAAGATCTTTTCTCTTTTTTTATTTAATTTTGTAACTTGTAAGGATGAAAAATGACTTGGATAAATAGAAATTGAGCACTGAGCAAGTACTGTGTAGCTATTGAATTGACGTTAACACTGATATTCAGTACTTGTCTTAAAGCTGTTCTGGTATTTCATGGACAAAGTTGCCACATTATGCACACGTTATGGTTTTACAGAAATGAAGAAAATGTAGATGTTGCTCATATGTTTTCAGTTTAGAATTTAAATTGTGTTTGTTCTCTAGCTGACATATCAGTCTAACATACTAGTGATTGGGGAAAAAAAACAAAGTGATTGGAGGGAGTCCGAAACCAATGACAAATTCCCATGGCGTTTGGGTTGAATTTAGTTGTGTGTCCTTCTGTGAGGCATTCTAGAATAAAACTGAAAATGTCAAGAAATGTAAGACATGTACATGTTTGCTTTTAGTACAACAGTTATGATTATTAACTTTAACAGGCAACAGGCCCATAACCTCTAACTGAAAGACAAAAATACCTTTATCATTTATGGGAAAGATGCATTAAGAGCAGCCTTGATGCAGATGTGTCGGTCAAATAAGGACACTGGTGTTCAGGCAGCATCTAATGGGATGTCTCTGGGTGCAGGAGGTCTTGAGAAAATCTGATGTTTGTCCATTCATATAATTCTCTCAGGATCTAGCAAAATGGAAGAATCGTAGGAAGAGCTTCACTTCTGAATTGCAAAAGAAGAAGGAGGAGAGAGAAGAAATACAGCGGCGAGCCTCTGAGGTTTCTGGAAGAAGTAGCAAGTCCCTGAAAGAAATGCAGGAGGAGAGGTAAGGAACCTGCTTGAGGCGTGAGACTTCGTATGTAAATCTCAGCATTTCTGATTTCTTTATTTCTGGGGAAGTTTCTACCGGCAAATTGCAATTGCTGATGCGGAAAGCTAAACAATTTTAGCACTAAATGATAGTGTAGAAGTCTAAGTACTTGCAGGGCAGGCYATGGTCCACAAGTACATTGTTTTCAGGGACTGTTAAACGATTCTGTAGTATAGAAGTTATTTTACTGAGCTAAGTGTGAATAAATGCGTTCTAAAGCCAGTATTTGACTTCACTTTAAACAGGTTAAAATAATAGAGAGTTAACCTGGATAATTGCYGCTCTAATTCTCAGTTTAATCAATGACATCTCTTTACTTTAATGTTGTATTTGCTGTTCTTCTACAACTGTGTTCAACTGCAACTGTAGATAAGTGCAGCCAGAATCTTGTGCATATCCCAGAACTGTGAACTTTTGCTGCRTTTCCACTGTATCCCCAGCTGCTCCCTTTGGTATTTACAGAACAAGATTGCCAAGATTCTCTAAAAAGAGTAAATTTGGTAACATGATACCATTTGTCCTCCTGACAACTTTTTTTTTTTCTTCTTTTTAATGTATTAACTGAGTTGAATAGGCTAAAAGGTTATGCATATAGTATATATTTAAAATGGAGGATGCAGATTGCCGTGGCTTGAATAACGCTACGGGTACAAGTTATATGGAATGGCCAATATTGCCAGCGCCTTAAGAATTATGGGCTGAAGGTTATTTTTTTCTATATGACAAAGAAATGTGTAGCAAAAAAAGAAAAAAAAAGAAAAAAAACCACTTCAGGATGTCTTCTCATTTATTATCTAAAGTTCCATATCACATTTTCATTGAGTAGAGGTGCCACCAAAGCCGTGGGGTTCAGGTGATACTGTGTGGTTTCCTTCTTCCCACTCTTTCCTCAATAAAAGCTGGGTTTCTGAAGATAAATAGCTGATTGGCTATATCTTTTTCTTGGTGAGGAGCTATTTTGGCATGGTGGCAAGCTGGTAACGTGACTGCTGTATGCTTGAGTGTTACGGAGTGTTGATACGGGAGCAGGGTAACAACACGGCAGATCACAGAAATTCTGCTGAATTGATGCAGCTATTTTTTGCTTTAAGAGACAGGTAAGGGAGTTTCTAAAGTCATTCCTTCTCAAGCAGCTCCTGTGTTTGTGCTGCCTCGGCCTCTCAGTCGCAGCAGCTCTCGGGGTCCAGCCGTCCGTGGGGTCACTCGCCTGGCAGGTTGACGCTCCCTCTCTCCACAGGGAGCACCGAGACGAAGGAACATACGGGCAGGCGAAGCTGGACCGCCGGTGGACCTACTCGCTCAACGACGACGTGTTCGGGGAGGAGAAAGGCCCTTCCGAGGAGCCGGCGGCGCAGGATGCCCCCTCAGGGAGCGAGGCCTCCCGTGGCGCCGGGGCGAGGCGGGCGCCGCAGCGCGCGCCCGGCGCCGGGGACGAGGCGGCCGCCACGCGGCCCGCGCCCCGCGAGCAGCGCCCGCCGCCTTTGTCCGCCCAAAGTGGGTCAGCTCCGGTTTCAGCCTCCCTCCCGAGAAGCTACCAGAAAACCGACACCTCCAGGTTAACGTCGGTGGTGACGCCGAGGCCTTTCGGGGTGCACTCGAGAGGCATCTCGTCGCTTCCCCGCTCCTTCACGGTAAAATTCTGCCTCCTTCCTCAGCTGTGTGAATGTTGCTGCCTTGGATGTGTGGTCAGGCTGTAGGCTCCCAACGTGCATGGCTTTTCTTGAGAACCATCTGCTCTTTAATGAAGGCTGTGTTAGCAGAATAGACAACTCTGTCACTGCTGTAAGTGTCTGCTTTCATTTCTGTGTTTTAAAGGTAGCTCTCAGAGTAAGTTTGATAAATACATTCGGCAGAGTATTCTTTTCAGTTAGTCTTTCTGGTGTTACTTATCAGAAAACCCTCTTTGTCAAATGTAATTGCCTTAAATTAACATCATCAAATATTAAAGACAAATTTTTGAAGTGGTATAGATTTCCTCTGCAGTCTCTGTAGTACTGAAACACAGAAATGTAATTTTTTTCCCTTGTGTTATAGATCTTTGTAGCTTTTTCATAAAGCCCTAGTTGGCCCTGTTCTAGAACGGCTAAGAATGTGAATATTTCTAAGCATGGGACTTGTAACACTTTTAATAAGCTTGCATTATATGTTAACATGCATTTCAAGGGAAAAAAAAAGATCTTGCTGTTTTTTTTTACAGTAAATAATTAATAATGGGTATGGTGACCAGAAGTTTCATGAAAGGGGGAGACTTTTTTATTAAACATTTAGATTTCTGAAAGATTAAGTTTTTTTCCACTAAGCATACATTTACCAAACTGTCTTTTTTTTGTCTTAGATGGATGATACCCAGAAATATAATGGAGAAGTGGAGAAAACTAAGCGAACGCAGACGTTGTTCAGCAGCAGTTCATTTTCACAACCAGACTCTGCACACCCTATTTCCACAACTGCACTCGGAGGCAGAGGTGAGGAGGAGGAGAAAGGAGGTGTTAACACAGCAGCTGCTCCTGTACCTGTTAAATCCCAAGACCAGGAGACTGGAAGCTATATTCTTAAATCGGATTGTTGCTCTCCTCCTGATTCTGTTTCASTTGCATCTCCCGCAGTAAATGCGAGTCTGCCAGAGCCTGAGCCTTCAAAAACCCAGGTAAGTTTGAAATTTGTCATTACTTAGTGTAACTGAATGCAACAGTAGGCTTAAAAAAATACGTATCACGTTAGTCATCTCTGGTAGTAAGAACTGCCCCAAGAACTGTTACCTTGAAGTGGTTAATTTACAGGAAATAGGATACTGATSCTTTTGCTGTATTCTCTGTACTGTGCTTGTGTGGGTTGTTTGTTGTTGCTGTGTGTTTATTTTCCTCTAATTTGGCTTCTAATTCATTCTAAATGTTCAGTTGGGTACTTGTCAGCTATATGTTATTCTCCAAATGAGTACACCATTGGCATAACCAGGTTTGTCAATTAGGTGAATAATCCAAGCTACTTTCCCATCCATTTGCACTTTCAAATTGGTGACAGAAAATAAAGATCTGCTTTACGAAAGCCAACCTTAAACAGTAAAATCGCCATCCTTTCTTTTTCCCTCTGCTATAAGATGTTTTGAGATAATTTTATTAATCATAATAATCATCAAGGTATTTTTCTTAAAAATGATTTGCTTGAAGTCATTTAGCTTTACTATTTCAATTAACAAATCGCCATTTCTGTGTGTATCTGCTTATCCAGCAGTTGGGCCTTTAGTGTTTCCTTCAGAGCTCTGGAATCCTCCCATGCTGTTTCCTCCAGCTGCTCTCGTGTTTCAGAAGCTTAAGAAATGAACAGCAGTAACTTTGTTGGTACCTTCCTGCAGTCGCTAATGATGTTGTTCATGCCCCTTGCTAGGTTTGAGTTGAATTCCTGGCATTCCTGGGGCTGCTGAGCAGATTATGTCAGTTGCTTGGGTGAGGTTCAGAAAACCTTGGATGCTGATTTATGAAATGGCCTCATACACCAGCTATTTCTCTGTATCTTTAGTCACTTGGARCCATTCTTGCTCCTGATCAACCATGGAAAAAAGAATGGATTTCAGATTAATATTCATGATATCTGAGGTACCTGACTAGCTACCAGAATGCAATTACAGTAGTTTTTGGAAACTGTGGTTACTGCAAAAGGAAAGAATTTATGATTTTTTTTTTCCTGTGTGAAGATTTCAATAAACAAGTAGGGGTTGTAAGCAGTGAGAAATGGAGTTACATGTGGATTCTTTTGCAGCACTTATGTATGAGTAGAATGAAAGCTAAATGTCCTACATCTTATTTCTGTAAGTGGTTACGAGGTTGTAAATTGTGTAACCTCCGAATGGGAAAGGTGTTTATAAATGTATACGTGTGCATGCTTGTGGTGTGCACCAAACAACCTATTATTTAAGGAATATAAGTTCCATTTGGCATGTTTGTAAAAACCATTGCCATGCCTGAGATAGCCTGACCATTAGTGACCTATGCAGTAATGCTGTGGGTGGTGAGTACTGAGTGTTTGAGAGGACCTGTCCAAATGATGAAGCTTGGTGCCCCAAGTAGCTTTACCTCTTCTCCCAAGAGGTYGTTTCGAAGGAGAGCTGGTTTGGGATGCTGGGAATGAAAATAATAATGATTTCCAGGAACATGCTCAAATTCCAAAGCTTTGGATGTGCTCGTGCATTGCTTCTGATAGTAAGGTAACTTCTAACGTTTGTCTTTCACCTAGTTGAGTTGATGGTATAGAAGAAAAAGATCACTTGGAGAACAGAGTACAGAGTTTTTGCAGGTTAATGGTTCTGTCTTGAAGTGGCTTAATAGTTTCTTCCTTGAGCTTGTGCAGTTTGCTGGGAACGTTGCTGTAATACGGGGAGAACCTCAGGGTGTTGCCCTATGAAGTTGCCTTCCTGGGCACCCCCTGCCCAGGTGCTGGCCCTGCCCTGAGCCTCCCCCTTGCTGATTACTGTGAAGCTCCTTCTGGAGCTGTCCCCTTCTTTCTTGGGACTGAAATGAAAGACAGAATCTGAGAATCCTTAAGGTTGGAAGGGACCTTTAGAGACCAACCCTCCCGAACACACAGGGTCACCTAGAGCAGGTGGCACAGGGTTGCAACCAAGTGGATCTGGAAGATCTCCAGAGAAGGAGAGTCCACAACCTCTCTGGGCAGCCTGTTCCAGGGCACCCTCACTCACAGGAAATGTTTCCTTAAGTTCCTGTGGAACTTTTGGTKCTTCTAAAGACTTCATATTAAAATGCTAATGTATATAACACGTTATTTGCATGTAATATATTTTGACCTTGAAAGAAGGTGTTTCCAAGTACATTCCAAATTCCTCTAATTTTAARTAAAAATGTTAAGTCTCATTCTGATTCTGAAAGCTTCTTCAAAGGCCCCTAGAATGGGAAGTTAGAATTGGAATAGCTGGATTCCAGCTAACTTCCAGACTAACTTTATAGTCTAAGGCCCTCGCTCTGAATTTCCCAGAAAATTAGTAGTATTTCACACAAAATTAGGAAGATGACTATTTACTTAAGTCACAGTTGCAGCACTGAACCTAAGGACACTGATACTGGCTTCTCTAGCATGTTTCTAGAATAAATAAGGTGAGTTACTGTTATCAAGCTTGTTCACGTTTCTGTTTAACTGATACTTTGTCAGCAGGCAGTAGGGTTCACAAATTCATTAGGATATTTAYGGAGACTTATGTAGGGTTTTAGTTTCCTCAAAATCCATGTGTTTTCTGGCATTATTTTGTGYTGAAACTACAGTTAGAAAAAAGCACAGCTGAATGTGTGTGTGTGTRTATGTGTGTGTATGTATATTTATTTATATACAGGAGAAATCAGGAAAAATAATCTAGTAGTCTATATGCAAACCAAGAACATACCTTTTTGAATGAAAAGCAACCTAGTTAGGACGTAARTCCTGTCTTCTCTGTGGAAGATGCGAATAATAGATAATTAAAGTGCATGTTGTGAGTCACCTCACTTATTTAGAGGATAAACTTTCCCTCATTTAGATTCCTGCGATACCAGATACTGTAGTGTCATGTTTTATTTTTCAGGAGCAGTACAGTGAAATGAGAATCAGTATAAACCAGAGACCTGGCCACAGTCACAACTTAGGGTTTACAACAAACTGGAGCTCTTCGGGGGCCTTTGTACAGACAGTTGAAGAAGGTAAATGTTTATTTAACTACACAAGCCTATCTCTTTACTCAGGGAACGTTGCAGCTACTTCTATTTCTCTTGGGCAGAAAGTAGAAAAATACCTTGTTTGCTAATGCTTTTCTGTGGATTCTCATCTCCTGAAATGTGTTTGGTTTAGAAGCATTAAACAGCATTTCCTGAAGCAAGGACAGTTTTGTATCCAGAGGTATAAATGGGATTTCCCAAAGGTTTCCCAGGACTCTAACAGAGAAGTAGTGTGGGCTACCTACGGGGGTGAGTGGGTTGGTTGGTTTTAACGTGCAAATTACTCCTTTTGCCTTAGCTTTCATTTTCCATGGTCTGTAAAGACATGCAGGGGAAACCTGGGATTTAGTATTTTCTTTTCATTTTCTTCTTTCTTTTTCATGTTGGATTTTGGAGGCAGTATTATAAATTAGATGTAATTTCCAAATTAACTTTCAGTGAAATTTCTACAGATGTGTTAACACCAAGGACAAACATATTTGTCTTGAAACTTAAACTTATTTCTGGCTYTTATAGCTTTTCTCAGGCAAGCTTTTTTTGGTGTTTTTGTTCTACAAAACAAGTGTACAGTATATATTTTTGCATTCTGAACAAGATCTTGCCCCAGTGATATCTAAACGATACTTATTTGTGCCCTTCCTTATAACTAACACAAGATTGTCCCGAGGAAGAGAAACCCCTTTCCATTTGTCATTAGGCCATCCTAATTAGGCAGTCATTATGCTGTTCAGGAAGGAAAAAATTCCATTTAGAATTAAGTACTGAGCAGCTTTACTTTTCATTTTGAAGCCCTTTTTTTTTTTTTTTTTTTAGATCTCCCTCCATTATAGCTGGATACTTCTTGTAATTAGGTTGCAGTGGCTAATTGCTTTCTCTGAAGAATAACTTTGCATCCCTTTTCCCTGGTGCTGAACCTCGGGCTGACTCTGATACTGGGAGGCAAAGGACAGTTTCCTTGGGCTGCCAGCTGTAAGCGAGAAACCTGAGGGCAGCCAGTGCCCCTGCCTGTGGTTCAGCAGGGTCCAGACGAGCTCCTGGGCTGGCCCTGCAGGCTGGGAGGAGAGAAGGCCCCGTCGCTCTCACCTTGGCTCTGCTTTAATGCTTCCAAAGGAGAAGGATGAAGCTGAGCCTTTGGGGTGGACTTGCACCTCTTACCAATAACAATTTAACATCTTTTTGCAATAACTGACCAATGTGTCCTCATGCAGGGAGCTGTAGCTTTATTTAGAGATGGACAGTTCACTGAAATAGTAAGACGTGCTTTCAGCTGGGCACTTCTGAGCACTGTAGGTCTTTTTTACTAAGAGTAAATCTTAGGGTAGCTGAGGTGGGAAGGGACCTTGGGAGATTGTCCAGACCAAGCCCCTGCTCAAGAACTTGTTTAAGGCTGAACTCAGACCTGATGGTTGAGGGTTTTACCTGGCTCAGTTTGGAAACCTCTAAGGATGGAGACTGCACAGTCTTTCTGGGCAACCTGCTCCAAAGCACAGTTATCTTCCCAGTTATTTTTTTCCTTATATCCAGTCAGAACACCTTTTGTTTTAGTTCGTGATCATGGTGTTTTGTTTTCCTGCCATGGATCTTAATAAAAAGGCAAGTTTCCCATGCTGAACGACTTCCCCTTAGGTGCCAGGACTGCTGCTGCTCCCTGAAGCTGTCGCTTCCCCAGGCTGAACAGGAGTCTCTTGGCCTGCCAGGGCAAATGCCCCAGCTCTGCCCATCCTGCTGGCTTGCACCAGCACCTGCCCTGGTTTTGCAGGACCTTCCTGAGCCAGGTGTCCTGAGCTGGATGTTAGTGGTGTGGTGGAACAAGGGGCCTGTGACGGAAGGGGACAGTCAGTTCCGTTGGCCATGCCTTGTTGGGACCCCAGCATGGCCCTCCGTGCTGCCAGGGCAYGCTGCTCAGCCCTGCACCAGCCGAGGTGCCCCCGTGCTGCTCCCCTTGGGCTGCCCCAGCCTCTCCCTGCTCAGGGGTTGGTTTCTCCCAGGGCAGCACTTTGCGTTTGTCCGTGCTCAGTGTCATCAACTTCCCGCTCTGAAGGGCAGCCCGGCCCTCCAGCTTGGTGTGACTTGCAGCCTTGTTGAGGAGGCTGCGATTCATCTCGTTCCCTGSTCATGGATCACAGTGTCAGGAGAAACACATCCCAGGATTCATCTCTGTAGAGCTCTCTAAGCAGCCTCCTGGTAGAAAATGAACCATTAGCTGATGCCCTCTGAGCCTGACGGCCCAGCCAGTTTTCCACCCATCTAGTTGTGCCCCACTATGCACATCCATAACGTCCTCACTGGGATACCAGGATACTGGGGGAGACCAAKTCAAAAGCCTTTCTGATGTCAGGGAAGTAAATCCACCACGTGCCTCCTACACAGATCCTAGTCATTTCATCACAGAAGACAACCAGGTGGTGTCAGCATGATTTGGSGTTGGTAAATCCATACTGACTGTTTCAAATCACTATTTTTCCTCAGTCCTGAGTCCAGAAATAGCTTCCTGCAAGATCTTTCGAGTCGTACTTGCCATCTTATCMCTTAAGGCATCTAACAGCCCCCTAGGGATCCTCCTAGCGTTGGTGAAACCTGGGCTGCTTTGGAGAGTGAAGCATCACCCTGATGTAGGTGCTRAGATCTGCGCTCCAGAGGGGCCCTGTTGGTTGTTACGGAGACAGTGCAGGAAGAGCAGCTGGGCACGTTGGGTGCCAAAAGCAGTGGTGTGGGGTCCCCAGTCTGTGCAAGGTCTGCCCGGGGAGACTGTAGCTGTCCATTCAGTGTGTGGTTGGCATGGGCTTTTGTGGTGACCATATAGGGGGGAAATGTGTGGTCTGGAATTCCCTTCCTTCCCTGAAACCCAGGTCGGGAAACCTTCTCCTGCCCTACCGTGTGCCCCGTGGGGCTGCTCTGCTCCCCCCCATGGCCGGGCCTTGGCTCARTCCAGCTGCTTGAGTAAAAGGGAGCCCAGACTGTTTTGGTTCCTAGGGTTCATTCCCCATCACAACTTAATCTGCTCTCTTTCCTTGGGCCAGAAGTGGTCCCTTTACCAAAAGCACAAAGTTTAGTTAATGGGAGATCAAGCTGTATGGTGCTGGAGATCTTAGGTTTTGAAGCAGATCAGTTCCAAATGCGCTCTATGTATTTTTGAAAATAATACTTCCCATTTGACACCAATGCTGTTAACTTTCATTACATCATCCTTGCCCTAAAGAGGTGCAGGTTCCTCCCATTTTGCCATTGCGTAGGCTTTTATTGTTTCCTCAAAACCACTTTTTTTTTTTCTCCAGTAAGATTGTTTGAAATTGGTCTTTTTGGAGACTTTGCTTCCAGCCTGTACTTTCAAACCAAACAAGTTCAGAGAAGCAGAGCGTGGAGCTGTGCTGCTTCTTCCAAAGTGGTGCTTAAAGTGTTGCTGTGGCTTTGTTCTGTGAGCTGTGAAATGGTTGAGAGGAGCATTAGGACGCCCAGCATTTCTKCATCTCTTGACTTCCTGGGATGTCAGGAATATTAGAGGCTGTCTGAATCCTCAGCAGATGCTCCAGGCTTCTAAGAGCATTTCTCTGGTGAGTCAGGAGGTCAGACGAATCATGAGGGGYCTAAATGCCTCTCTCAGGTTTGTCCATGCTGGCTTCTGGTAGTGTAGTACAGCAGTGTTCTTGGTATATTTTAAATAAGGTGAATGGATTTATTCCTCTTTGGAAAAAGCTTGCATTGTATTATACAAGTTGGTCTGGCTTTTAATTTATTTATTTCGTGTGGATTTTTTTCCTTATTTTGCTAAGAAAGTAATGCTAATGGAAAAATCCTTTAGATACAATTCCTGCATGAAATCTTACTGAGGTCTGATGGTCTCAGTGTACCCATATTCTAAAAAAACAGGCTTATCAACTATCTCTACATGCTGGTAGCCCTTAAGCAGGGGGATAACCTGCCAGGGCCTAGTAATAGATAAAAAGGCCGTGTAAAGTACAGCGTGTCTTACAAAATATATGTGGAATTCAAAGTCCAGTGCTGCAATAAAATTTGTCCTCCACTGAGTTGTAGCTGCCAAGAAATAGATAGGAGGAAGCCTGATGATATGGCACGCTACAGTATCTTGAGCGAGTCCAACCTTTAGTTGATTCAGAGCTAACAATCTATTTTAAGAAAGCAACAGAGCAGCATATTTGTGTCAGCAGAGCCCAGAAAAAGTGGAAATGAAGCAGTTTATCCAGGAGTTAACAAAGCCGAGGCTATTTTTTCAGGCAGACAAGAGGATTACCCAAACACTGGCTGGGTTTCGGGTAGCACTGGCCACAGATACTCTGATGCTGCCTCTGTCTCACTGTTTTGGGCYACAAAGGTGAGTTAGGGACGGCAGGAGCAGACAAGCCAGGGCCCATTTATTACCTGAGCTCAGCCAGTGTGTGAATATTTGCCAATCCAAAACTCTCTGAAGGTTCTGCCTCTTTTCCATGAGGCTGGTATTGGCCATTACCTTGGTATTAATGGAGTTTACTGGCCTTAAACACAGCCCAGTAAACTCTCTGAATTATTTTGTGTATTTTTCCTCTCTTTCCCAACTGAGAGCGAAATAATTGTGAATGGAGAATAACTTTTCCCTGCAGGTAGCCCTGCAGCACTAGGGCAGCTGCATGTAGGCGATGAGATCGTTGCTATCAATGGCACCAAGGTTTCACATATGGACTCTGGTCAGTGGGAAGAAGCCATCGCCAGAGCTCTAGAAACTGGAAACCTGCTCATGGATGTCAGACGATACGGGAGGAGCGGTGAGTTGTGCAGGGCAGGCRCCGTGCGCTCTGCGAGGCCAATAAGCTGCGGCGCCCGGCGGCCTCGTCTCCCTTGCAGGAGCAGCACGGGGCTGAGCTCAGTAGTTGCCTGGTGCTCGGGGCGTTTTAACACGACTTGCCTGGGTGTTTTCTGCAGCTGCTTCTGCGTTACACGCGTCTTGGCRCGAGCGAGTCTTGTTGAGGGCTGAACTGCTGACCTCTCCTGCGCTCTGGCCCCTTCCTGGGAGAAGGCCCGGCTAAATTGTGCTGCCGGCACACCAGGGAACAGAAAACTCTTCTGCTAGCTCACCCAGGYGGAATAGGGGCTTTTCTTAGAGGATAGTAATTCTTGGAACCTCATTCAGCTCTTTTCCTCCCCTTGTTTCTTGAGGGAAGGAAGATCTCATGCCCTTTCTTCAAAGAAGGGGATTTGGTGGCCACAAAGCTTGTAGTTGAAGCAGCTCCTTCCGGCCTGTGATTTTGGCCACTGACACAAATGCTGGGTTGCTGCAGCCCCTCAGCACGGGCTGCTGGCCATCGTGGTGAGGGAGGGATCCATAGGGATCCGTCCTGCCGGAAGGCCTCATCGCGACTCCCGACACGCCGTGGGATGGGTCAAGGTACCCTCTCCTAGCCGCTTTTGCCAGTGTTTGAAGTGTGACCCCTTAGTTCTTTTGGAATATAATGATCCACAGCCCTTTTAGTGGGAAGATGGGTAGAATTGGATATTGGGAAGTGGAAATAAATTAGTGAGGTGAAGAAGAGAGAGCAGAGGTGAAGACTAAAGTTAGTCTGAAGAGCGGTGGTGTAGGATTGAGGACAAATTCATGATTTGTCCTCCTCTCGTTAGTTTTGCCAGTTCAGCTTGAACTTTTTATTTAAAACCTTTTGGGGCCTTTCCTGAGTAGCATGGACACAAAAGACACCTGCCCTCAGTATTCTCTATTTCAAAAAGTAGCTTGTGTGAACTGACGTTGGGAGAGTTTCCTTGTTTCTTACTAATGGAATAATTTCCAATAACTACTAACTCTTGGCAATGGTGGGCAGCAGCAGTCTGCATCCCGGGCAGCTCTGATCTAGCTTTGACTAACCCTTGTGTTTTGGGGGAAGGCGGTCTGCTCCTAAAAGCCCCTTTTTCTCTCTCTGCAAATTCTGCCTGATTYGTATGTCTCCCTCTTGTTATGTGTGTCTGGGTTGTTTTTGTTTTCTGTTTTTGTATTATTTGAGTGTGGTTTCTCTAACTCTTGTTCTGTTCTTTGAATTACTGTCTGCGTTTAATTTCTTCATCTCCACCTACCAAAAAGATTGGGGCGCAGACCAGCCTTCCCTGCCACATGTAAAGCATAAAATCCTCAATCTCACCAGTATGGCTACCAACATTATAGGTGCATCCGAAAATAAATGGGTTGATGCAACTTCTGGAGAACAAGTTTCAAGCACTTCAACYGTCTCCCCCAAAAGAGACTTCTCCAGCAGCCGTCAGAGTCCTGTGAGTGTCTTTAAAGGGTCGTGGCATTTGCGGGGGAAGAAAAAAGTCAAGATTTAAGGCTTTAGTGGAGGGGAACAGGAGGGAGAAGAAGAAATTACTTAAGAGGAAATTACTCCAGAAATGTTATTTATGCTTGTTTATGTGCTTGTTGCAAGGAATTGGTATTTTTGCCAATAGATACATAAATACACAAATAGATGAAGCTATTTATTAAGGTAAATAAAATCTGGCTACTGTCTGTTTGTGAGTATAGGCTCTGTATTAACATATCTGTAGGCTGTGTTTTGACTAAATGGTTGCTCTTTAGAAAGGTATATTATTCCTTGATCAGCTTAGATGTGGCTTGTAGTGTGGAAGCCCAGGAGGTGTGCATGCTCCCAGGTTGTTTGCAAATAACTCCCTACATGCCAAGGAGCTGAACTGGGAGAATTACACCAGCTTCTCCCCTTCTTTGCTCTTTTCCAGGATGCAGAAGCCAAATTGATCAATGGGATGCAAGGGGATCTTGGCTCCACGGACCAGCGAGGTAAAGGGCCTTTGCTTTTCCCCTGCTAATTGCCTGGCCTTGGAGCAAGCCTGGGTACTAACCCTGTAACCATCGTGAGCTTTGCAGAGCGGGCGGCCCGAGACCCTCACGGCCCCAAAGCCAGCCAGGTGGCACCGGGATCTCAGTGCGGCCAGGCCGCCTGTAGTTGGATTCCACAGGGCGTGAAACAGTCGGGGGACTGACAGCCTCACGGTGACCAGTCCCTCGTGGCAGTGGCTGTAAATGGCCTGCGTGGTGGGATGAGAGCTGTGGAGGGCACGACGCTGATGAGAGCTGCCACGGCGCTGCGTAGAGACCGAGTGAGCGCATCCGTCTAGCTCTCCATTTGGGAAAAGAGTATTCAAYGTTTTTTCTTGTCCTAACTCAAGTGTAGGGGTTATTCCCGTTTTTGTTTTGTTTTTAACTTGTATTCCTGGAGAAAATGTTGCTGGTTTCTGGTRTGACCAAGCGTAGCTTTACTTGGCGACGGAGGGAGAAAGCAGGTATGTCTGCCTCCTAGTGGATACAGCAGCCCGAAAATGGGAACCTGTTGTTTTCTCTCACACCTGCTTGGTGGTTTGTGAGGGAGTTTGCCCTGAGGGGTCGGCTGCCCCATGGAAATGCCTTCCTGCTGGATTCAAGTGGAGCCTGTGCTCCTCAGGTGGCATCTCCAAGGGGGCTTCCTTTGGACTAGGGAGGAGCCTGGAGTCCTTGTGGGACCTCGTGCTGCTGTCACAGTTGGACAGTGTGAGTGCTAGAGAGAAATRCTGCCCAGTATATAGTGTAACCTGTTAAAAACTATATCTGCTGTTACAAAAGCTCAGATTTCCTCTGTGTTGCAGGTATTTTGAAGCGCCAGTGCAGTAGATTAGAGGTCTGACAGATGTTGCTGGCTCTCCAGTGGTGGTGATAACTTAGGAGACAACAGCACCTCACTGACTTGTTTGTGTTCTTTGTATTTTTTCAAATAGCAGCTGAACCCATTTCTTTGAAAAACTTAAAAAGGCGGTCACAGTTTTTTGAGCAAGGTAAAACAGAGCTAACCTCTCCTGTGCTTCCCATGAAATTCCTCCTGCTGCCCCCTCTTCCTCACAAGGCTCGGGTGCTGGGAATGGTGCCTCTTCTGCATTGCTTGACGCAGCTTTGATAAAGCAACGTAATCATTTCCCTTCTTTCCCCAGGGTCGTCAGGTTATTCTTACAATTCATGGGTCTACCTTTGTGGTAATGGGCCTTTGTGTGTTCTCTTATATCTGAAGCTTTTTAAATGTCTTACATGTTATATGAGCTTTTTCTTTTCCTTTTTTTTTTTTTTTTTCTCCCCCACTGGGTAGGAGTAAGAAATACAGCACTCTGTGTCCAGATTTGCTACTACCTACAAACCAGACAAATGCTGACCATTTCAGTGGAGCTTTAGAGCAGAATTCAAAGCGATTGGAATTTATTTGCAGTCACAGCTCTGTAACTCCATCCAAATTGACCCGCTGCAGCCAGCGGCTGCTGGCCTTCTGTTATGTGGCCATGCGCCTGCATYCCAAGGAAACCAATATAAATTTTGGATTAAAAGTGGTATTTTTAAAGGCGGAATGCGGCGCTCGACTTTGGTTTTGTAGGTTGCTGTGTGGGGTGTTGCATGGCACCGCTCACGGGCTCCCACCCCGCTCCGTGCCTCACGCTGCCTTCAGGCTCTGTGTGCTTTGCTCTGTGGCCTGTGAGAGTGAAGTGCTGGCCCACTGGAAGCCCTGGGCGAACTTTGCCAGTGATTTTAGTGGAGCCAGGGCTTGGGCCTCCGTGCTGATGGCTTCCTTTGGGTTTTTATTCCTTTTCTTTCTCAAGAAGCGATATGTGAAATGCCAGAGCTTCAGTCTGTGTTTATGGTTCTGTGTGCTTTCAAACACTTGCCTTGCGTTTGTATCTGCAATGCGAGTGAAGTTGCTGGGTATTTTGCTTGATCGGATATTTAAAGGCTTGTTATGAATTTTGATTTTGTTTGTTAGCTTTCTAGCAATATTTAAAGTATTTGACCTTTGCTTTAGGGAGAGGACATCTTTTTCAAGTGTCCATTCAATGCATCTTGATCCTTTTCAGCCTCTGATACCTGATATTGCAGGAAAATGCAAGGTGGCTCTTTTGGGGTGTGCGTAGGCCGGCGGAGGTGTCTGGGGTGAGGAAAGGAGGCAGCGAGGTGGCTGTGTCCTCTGCTCCTCCACAGCATCCCCTGGTGCAGTCGCACAGGGCGTCGAGTCCCGGTGTCGCTGCGGCTCTTCCAGTCTCACAATGAAGAGAAAAGCATGCCCAAGTAGATKAGACACTCACCTGTGATTCATCAGGTTTATTTTTAACCAAAAACTCCCCTCCTTCCCAGCTCCCTCTGCCCGTGCTGTAGAGAGATGTTTCAACTCTCTCTACATCTCGATTTTTTTTTTCTGTAGTCTCTCCATACAAATCTACCTTTTTTTCAAACTGCAATTTGGGTAGCTAAGTAACAGGTTCACTAGCAACAGCCACAAATCAAGATGTCAGATGATGCTTAGGGAGAGGTTGCCCTTACATTTGTCCTTGCCCCTATCTTACCCCTATCTTACTTAGTTTTATTGTTAGCATAGCGCGTGCCCCTCTCAGCCGTGTTGTCATGGGCTAAAGGAGAGCACGATGGCCTGGCCTGGCCCAGCTCGTGGGGAGCACTGACAGGCCCCAAGGCCAGCGTGCGTTTGGGAGCAGAAAGGAGGGCAGCGGCCAGGGAARACGCTGCTCTGGGCTGGAGCAGTTGCCCTGGAGGTCTCTTGCTGGTGCTTCACGCCCAGGGCAATGCTGAGCACAGTGACAGGAGGGCCAGGGCCAGTAACTGCTGTCCTGCTGCCCTGGGAGCGCTGCTGCCCGCAGCACTTGCTGGTGGCACCTGAGGCATGGGAAGCTTCTTGGCAACACCACACGTTAGCTGGAGGCACCTCGGGAATTCTGCCCTCCACTAAATGAAGGAGGGTCGGATGCAAGCATGGCTTACACAAGAAGCAAACAGTAGCATGAAATTAAGACTTTCCATGTTTAAGTCTTGCAGTAACAAATATGGTTTTAACAATTTCTATTTTTTTTCTTTGCCTTCTATTCTGACGCCCTGCAGGAGGCCCAGAGACTGCAATGCCTGATGTAAGTGCTATCTACAAACTGCTTACTAGCTGTATAACCCTGGTGGTTTTAGGAAACCCTCAGTTTTGTGCTGCTTTTTGCAGGGCCTTCCTTAAAATTCTGGTCAAGTAACTCAAATGGTTGACTTAACTTCTTTGTGTGTGTAAGCKAATGGTTGCATTCTGCTTCTTTGGAAAAGTGTGGATTTAGGTGCTTGTCACTGTAAAGCTATGCTCTTTGTAAGGCCTTCTGTATTTCTCATTGTGTAGGAAAATGCATTTTAAAATGTAGAGTGGTGATTACCTGGGGAAAGATGACAAAATACCTCCTTTCTGTGATTCTCCTTTAGCTCCCAGTCCCAACCATTAGCGCCCCTACTCGCCGGGTTTGGGATCAAGAAGAAGAACGAAAACGACAGGAAAAATGGCAGAAGGAGCAGGAGCGTTTGCTGCAGGTAAAAGTGGTGCCCATAACCACGAGTGGCATCCTTTGGGGGGCTAGTAACTGCCAGGGAAGAAAACCTTCCCAATTCCTGAAGCTGTTGATAATGCCAGGAAGAGTTTCAGATGGTTTTTGGCAGAATAGAAACRCACACAGGCCACTCCCTGGCAAAAAAAAAAAAGGGGGAAGTGCATTAGTGAGCTCCATGAAATCAAAACTTAGGCTGCGTGTTCACTATAGGCAGCAGTCCTCAACCACTGCAAGGCTGGGATGGTCTTGCCTGCAACATAATTAAACATAAAGGGCAAGCAGAAACCTAAGCGGCAGCGGGCTTCACTTCTGAATCCATTTTGCTTTTAATAAAGTTGTCTCTAGGGTGGTGGTTACCTTTAATTTGAGGTGTCACCTTGTGTTTGGAGAAGGGAGCCCTATTGCCTTGGGTAGGTGCCTGTTACCATCCTGTTTATTGGCCACCCTGATTCCCAGCTGTTCAGGAAGCTGAAGCTACTGACAGGCTCCAGCCTTCTCCTCTGATCTGCTGGAACTGGAGGAAAGGATGATGTGTTTAGGACACTAATTAAAAGCTAAAAATAAATAAATAAAWATGGTTCAGAGTTGAATGGGTTATATTGCAACGGGCTGTGGTTATTGCTATAAGACTTCTGTCTGAAAATAAAGTTCAGGTTAGTTACCTCAAGTTGGCTGGCTAGCAGAGACATTGGTGAACATCACTTGCTCTGCAGAAGGCCTCTGAATGATGATGCCTTTAGATGTCGGAGCTTTCAGGATGCAAGTGCATTAGCAAATCCATTGCTCAGAGGATATTTCATGTTTTCCCATTCCTCCTAGCCTGTAAAGTCTGCAGGGCTAGAGCTGAACCTTCCTCAACATCTGTGTGATTCTGTTTTGGGTCCTTTGGGTCTTGAAATAATGAAATTTGGCTACTTTTTTTCTTCCCAAGAGCAGTCTCAGCCCTTTCCTATCACATCTTTCTTTGCTTCTCCTTTAAAGAACTAAATATGGCCAAAGCAATAATGTACCCTTTCTTCCTCATGATCTCAATAATGATTTCTTCAAATAACAGAGAAAAAATTACTCTTTTGCTTACTGTAGCATCTTAGAAGGAACACTTTGGACATGGCTAAGCATTTTGCTTTACCCAAGACCTCGGTGGCAGCTAAGCCCACCAAACCATGTATTGTATGCCTTGAGTAATGCCGTGAGACATTGCATGGATTTCACACCAAATCCAGTCAAAGGACAAATTCAGAGGTCCTGAAATTGGCTTTTGTTTAGATAAGCCTCCAAAAGATTCTTGCTCAAACCAAATGATTGCCTCATATTTCACTCAGAGGGCACTTGGTGTTTACCTTATTACAGTGTCCAGTTCCAAGTTAAACACAATTACTGTCTTTCAAGAAATACCTTGCATAGCTCGGGTTTGTTCAAATGGAAACTCAACTGTAAGGCAGGGAACGTAACTGATGTAGAGATGGTTGTTAGGAGAGCCTGCAGGTAAACCTGGATTCTGTGAAATCCCCGACCAAATTCCCTTTGAGTCAGTCCATTTGGGCCAGTGTTTTGCTTGCTCATGCCAGACCCAATGTCCTTCTGGAGCTCCAACATGTTCTTACCACACCAGTCTGTTCTAAGTCATTTATACACATTAAATATGCTGCTCTGATGTTTTAATGCAGGTAAGATATTCTGTAGTTCTTATTTGTGTGTCTACCTTTAACCTAACAGGAGAAATACCAACGGGAACAGGAGAAACTGAGGGAAGAATGGCTACGAGCTAAGCAGGAAGCAGAAAAGGAGAGTTCCAAATATCTAGATGAGGTAGGCAGTGACTGTAGCTTAACCTGTAACAGGACAATTTCATCACTTCTTGTTTCTTTTTTCTCCACTCTCTTCACTAATAGTAGGGAAGTAATTTGCATTGTCACATATCTTCTCTTTCTGGAAAATACATACTTCTAAAATAAAAATACTGTCTATGATTTGGCTGGACGCAGTCATAGGATGCCAAGATAAGGCAAGAAGAAAGGTTTTTGCAACCTGTTTTGCCTGATAGATGAGTTAAGTAACTGATATCAGAAATAAATTGGCCAAAAGTTATAACGTATGTGATTTTATTGCGACCAGAATGAGAAGATCTCCTTTGTTGCTGAAAGATATTTAACTCCTTGCGTTGCCTGTTGAAACTGCTCCGCTGCTTCAGCATTGCCCCCATTCATAAGTGGCTTCCTTGTTGCTGTCATCCTGTTCATCTTCTCTGTGATAAACTTGCATATTAAATGAGCTTTAGCCTTGCAGTGTTTCAAAATACTGCGGGCATCCAGTTTGTTTCATACAGGAAAGACATTTTTCTTTCATGTATGTGGGAGATGTTTGAGATCTCCGTTGCTGTAGGAGATCAAGGAGTGCTGCTTCAGGCATTCTGGCCACAGCAGTTGCAGTTGGGTTTATAGAGAGTCGGGAACAAGATGACTCTAATTGGAACCTTAGGACTTCAGTGAGAAATCTCTAGACCTGTTGGAGGGCTTGGCAGCAAGAGAATGCAAGACAGGTCACCTTTGTGATCATTAAAATCAAAGACTGAACCAGTCTTTCATTGGCACAGAGTATAGGTTCACATCAATTAAAAGATTTTTAGGCCTCTGAAAGACCTTTTCTCTTGTTTGAGAGAAGTGTCATAGAGTGGCAGGGCTGAGCGTGACGTCCGGGTGCTTGAGGGACCCGGGAGGRTGGGGGCTGCTCCATGTGCAGAGTCATGTGGGATTCATTAGTCTGGAATGTGCTTGGAGTGCTTCCCTTAAGTAGGTCTCAGGTTTCTGAGTAAGAAGAGTAAGAAAAAACGTTGGTATGCATGGATTTTTATTATTGTGGGCATCACAGAAGCGTTTGTTTACAGTGGGGATGTAAGTGGAGACGAGCTGGGCTCGAAAAGTGGTTTTCAGATGCTTTAGAAAGGATGCTTCACATGCTGGTGGACACATCAGCCCATGGAGCTGAATAACTCTGCTTGAAATAATTGCATGAAACAAAACTTGCAGTAGGAGAATGTGCTCGTAGCCACTCAAAACATGAAACCCAAGAACACGGCGTGCACTGCACGGAGAAACGGGGGTTCATTTTTATCCTAGTCCCCTGTTACAGAATAAACAGCCCCAAAGCCCCAGCTTTCCTCCCTCACCGAAACCTTCTCCCTCTTCCTGCTGCAGGAGCAGACGGTCCTGACGGCAGAGCCCGCGTCCCTCCCTGCACGGGCGTCCGGCTGGAGCGCTCCCGACGAGCGGGACACGAGCGGAGGGAGGCAGCCCGCGGCAGCCCCGCAGGAGCAGCACCCAGAGGAGCTCCAGGAGGCCGAGCAGAGCCAGGAAGAAGCAGCTCTCCGCTGGCAGCAGGAACGGGAGCTCCAGGAGCGGGAGCTGGAGAGGCAGCGGGAAGAGCAGGAGCAGCAGCGGGCGGAGGAGCGGAGGCAGCGCCAGGAGAGGCAGAGGGAAGCGGCGGCCGAGCCGCCTCGCTACCAAAGGTGGGCAGGGGCAGCTGCTCTCTTCCACCTGCACAGGGATTCAAACACWCTTGAAGCAAGTGCAGACATCCCACATGCATTGGGAAATTCCTGCCCACTAATACTCCTTAGTTCACATTGTTGCAAACGGTTTTATCTTAAGTAAACCTGGTTGATTTTGCCCTGCAATCGTTAGAAATAATTACATGTKCATCTTTGCTTTTTGTCTTTCGAAGCTTTTTGGTAATAGCTTAAACTGCTGCAGCTTGACAACAAATGCCATAAGTGTCATATTGACGTTTTATTGCACAAATTTTCCAGCTGAGGCTGCTCATCTCTTAAAAAGTCAAAGAATTGGGTCTAAGGCAGACTCCTTCCTCAAGTAACAAGTGCTCTTTTAACCCACTTCTGCTCATTTCTGAACAGGAAATTAAGTATAAATGCCCTAATTGCAGCCAAATCAAAGATGACCTGAAGCACTTAATTGTGGAAAATACAGAGTTTCTCCATAAAATTGTAGATTGAAAGCTAGTTGTTCAACATTATAGGAAGAACTAGTGAGTTAACTGTTCTCCAGCAATTACATGTCTGTTTTCAAGAGATTTCCCTCCTTTCAGTTTGACAGTGCAACAGTACAGTTAATTGCTGTATTAATTATCCAGTAAGGGGCATCATGATATCCGAGAGGACAGACACTGGCTTAGATACTGCAGCCTGTTAGAGGTATCCACTGTGGGTATATTTATTCTAGATGTGAAGCAGTTTTTCTTCAACAGCCGATTAATTGCATTTTTKGGGGGTCAGCTGATTTACAAGCACGTGTTCTTGCCCGTAACAGTTTCTTCCTTCTGTTCCAGGTGCCATGGGAGGTTAATCTGTCTGAAAGGCTAGGAAAACTTTTTCTTGTGTCATTGTGCACTTTACTCACACACAAGGCAGCAATTTTTGTTGATTCTCTTGAGGGCTTTCCCCTTCCCTGTTCTACAGCAAAAAGAGATGACTGAAGATAATGCTTTGTATCAAGTTAAATCTTAGGAGAAGAGAAGAGGGCTACAAAATTGCCTGGATTGTGAGGTCTGGAGTTACTCTGATGTTAAGTGGCTGCTGCTGCTGCGGTCCCCGCTGAGCGAAGCCGAGGCACAGCTGCTAACGTGGCTAAACAGGTTCTTCTTGGCAGCCTGAGTATCTCCACAGTCCTAGCTTGCCACAGAGGTTGGATAATAAGACTTTGTGCGGTAACTTATTAAGCTGTCATGATGTAATTGCATATCTAAAGCCTTGATAGATACTTCAGTCGTGGAGGGTTTTGTTGCTCCTGAGATTGCCACAAAAGGACGCGTGTTGCTAAACACGGATAGCTTGGCTTAATATTAAATGAACAGGTTCAGGTAAACTGCAGTCTTAGGTACCTGCTGTGAAATGTTTGTTTGTGATGGCACAGGTCCAGTCTGGCGTGTTCCACAGCCCTGACAAGGTACGAAAACCTGATGCCTTCCCCAAGGAGCTGTGCTCGCTGTCAGCTAGTGGCAGAGCACTGAGCCTGGGGGCAGGCAGGTAGGACAGAGCTTCATCCGTCCAATTCCTTTAGTATTTCTCCCTCTGAATCGCAGGCTACGTGCAGAAAGTTTGCTAGAATATACACCCAGCTTGTATCGGGCTGCAGTGCTCAGGCCCAGCTTACATCTGCCTTTGAGACAGGGGACAGAAGCACTGTCCTTTACTGATGCCTGGGATTTTTTACAGTGCTTCCTCATGGATTTGCTTCTTCCTAACCAATACACTTGAGCTTTCTTGTTTTTTCTCTCTGTATGCCTACTGTTTGTTCAACTTCAATTTTTTTTTTGTTTAATATATATTTAATTGTGCCTGTGTTTTGCTTATAGACATTATGAACGCTATGAAGCATCTAAAACAATAGAGGATCGACCTGGCCATCCCCTTGTTGACAGGTAATACATTGAACTGCTAGGGAGGCTGAAACACTCTCTTCAGCAGTAGCTGTGAACCTGTTTGACAGGCTGAGCTCAGCTGCTTTGCCACTTGCAAGCACTTCCAGGCAGMTTTGCCAACAACCTTATTTTGGGTCCTTTTGTTTCTGGCTAGTAAGACAAACCTGTTTAGGACACTGACCCTTTTTGCATGTTTCAGAGTCTACTCTGAGTATTTTTAGTAAGAAATATGTGTATTTCTGAATTTTCTGTATCTTTTTCAGTCTTGGAAATTGATAATCCCTCTTGTTTGTAGGCATTATGAGCGCTACGAGGTTTCCAAAACCATCGAGGAGCGGCCTGATCAGTCATTTGCTGACAGGTACGTGGGATATTGGATTTCAGCATCATCTATAACATCTCTGTTTGGGGCAGAAGGCTCTGAAATGTCCAATAACCTCAACTGTGGTTATTATGTTGATATTATGTCTCGCTGCTGTGTTTTGCAGTTTTGCTGTCATGTTTTTATCTTGAGGAGCAAAAGGAGCCCAACTTCTGGCAGGTTTTAGGCTGCGTTGTAAACAACAGTTACTCAGCAGGACTCTAGTGGGGGAAGCAGAACCATAAGGAAGTCAATACGTGGGTGGCACCAGACTTACCTGCCTGGAAAACAGCCTCAGTTAAAGCTGGGGTTGTGTCACAAGGTGCTGTGCCAAGGGAGGTGCCACCGGCCGTCCTCGYGGCTCCTGTGAAACCCGAGGTGGCAGCAGGGAGGGAGGGGACAGGGAGCAGCAGCTCGTGCCACACGTCAGGTTACAGGGTCTGCTCTGTGGCTGTTTTCATCTAGTCTGAGCAGTTTGATAGTTTTTTGTTTGATTTTTTKGGGGATTTTTTGATTCGTTTCAATAGAATATGTGGGCTATTACAGACTTACTGGGTCTTTGAATAGACAACTCTTTGAATTTAGTGTTTGTGTTAAACAACAAAACAAAAACCTCCATAAAAACCCTAAATTTGCAACACCTCTGTGAAAATTTGTCCTTGGTAGCATCTTATTACACTTCCAAAGGATGATCTCTGCTGTGTATTTAATAAGTTTTTATARTTTGAATCAGCATGTCCTTCTGTTATGAGGAACCTCTGCATTTAATGAGGTACAGCTTCAGGATCTATTTAGATCCTGAAAGATGTAAAACTTCAGAAAGTTGCCTTCATTATCTAGCTCCCTCTTGAATTAATATTTAATGCATATATTTTATATATAATATTATATATATTAATATATATATTATATATATTAATAATATATAATATATATATTATTAATATATATATATTAATTAATTAATAAATATATATATGTGTGTATATTAATTAATATTAATTAATAATATATATATGTGTGTATGTGAAGAGGGAGGTCCAGGTGCTGAAGCCCAGGGTGCCCTGCTCTCTGCAAGTCCTGTTCCCTACAGACAGGGCTGCAGCTGGCTCCTCTCAGATGAGGAGATCAGCACTGCACATCAGAGAGCCAGAACTGGGGGGAGCAAGAACTCCAGTGCAATCTGGATATGTGTCATTTACCTGTCAATAAAGCACAATACACCCTTTATGCTCTATTAGCCAGCAAATGTCACAGGGCTAAAATGCTGCTGTGCAGCCACCCATAGCTTTGCCGTTGAGGTGGTGGCCCAGGAAAGGAGATCAGTTTCTTTCTGAACCATTTTAAAGTGAGAAGCTGGCAAATAAGACTGAAAAGAAACYAGAAAGCTGTTGCTAAAGCTCCCTTCCGTACTGTCAGCAAACCATCTTTTTGCCATATGTTTTCCTGCATGTTTGCATGGCCTTTCTTGGCTAATATTAATTTTAAAAATGGTGCTGGGCATAATCAGTGAACAGCAAGTTCCCAAGAACAATCTGTGTGCCGTATTTGAGGACGTGCTTTGTCCACAGTCCAGCAGCACTGTTGAAGTGTGTTCGTATTTTCTCACAAACTTAAGTTATTTTAGATACTTGCTCTGAAAATTGCCGCTCTGACCAGAGTCTTTGCAAAGCTTCCCTGAGGATAGGACTGTGTCTCGGACTGTTTTTATTCAATAAATACAATGCTTGTCCGCTTAGAGCTGAAAATGGGAACTTTTGCAAGTCTTTAATACATGGCTATCTTTTTCGGCTAATATTGATGTCTTCCCTCCCCTTAATATCCAGTTGTCTTTTTGTCCATCTCCAATCTGTTTGGTTGATGAGAGGGCTGCTGAAAGGAAGCGCTGGGCATCTGCAATTCGAAGTGATAAGGTCATTGTCTGTGACTGGGTTTATTAGTTGAGATGGAAAAATGTTTTTTTTTTTCTGTGGCTTTTAGGAATAAGTCCAAGTCAACTTCAGAACTGGATGAAGTCACAACAAACAAGAATGGTAAGCACTGTTTAATTTAACACTGTTCTTTAAAAGAATCTTTCTTGGAAACTGGTCCAGCATCAGATGTAATCAGTCTAACTGGGTTAATTGTCGAAGGCCTTTTTGATAGCTGCATGATACTTCAAAACATGGCCCAGTCTATTGCGTTTTAACAGGAAGAGAAAATGGATACAGCCAACAGATAGGTCTGAGAAAAATATAATTACCTGTTCTCTTGAGTGTCTGAGCAGAGGTTACAAAGGAGAGTTAGATGCCTAACTTTTAGATGACTGAAACTTTACAAGATAAACTGTCCTGTAGGCCTAGCACTCAAATTCTTGTATGTGCTCATGCTGTGTTTGCTCTGTCAATAAAAAAGGCCCCACATACCAAGGTGAGAGGTGCTTGGCACAGCTGCCAGCAGTTCTTAACGCCTGTTAGTGTAGTGCTAACACAGCCAGGATTCAGTGCTTGGTACTGTCCTGTCACAGTAGCTTTATTTTATTTTATTTTATTTTATTTTATTTTATTTTATTTTATTTTATTTTATTTTATTTTATTTTATTTTATTTTATTTTATTTTATTTTATTTTATTTTATTTTAATTTCCCCAAGACCCTGCTGCTTTTCTTGAGTTGCCTTTTTCAGATATGTAAATAATTTTCTAAATCCCTTACAGCAATAAACTTCTAAAAGCAATTTCTGTGTCTGAAATGCATTGGAAAAGGTTTTACACTAATAGTGGATTTACACTAATAGTGGGTGACAGTGAAATGAGTGGATACGAGTAAAATTACTAAATAAATGGCTGCAGCAAGATGACTTGAAACAGAAGCAGACAAAGGAGATGTATATTTTTATATATATTAAACTTGAGCTGTGAGTTTGAAAAGAATACTTACTGTATTAGAGGAAATATGAATTGACAATAGTGCTTGAAACATTAAAACTTGGTCATTGAAACTAATGAGAGAATAAATTTTCACCATAATGTATAATGGTGACGCGTAGCAATAAAACAGAGAAAAACTGTAGTCAGAACACAATTTATAAGGTTTGAAATTTAAATTCAAGTGACTTATTTCAGAGTAATTTTCTCAATTCAGTAGTTGAACCATAAAGGATATTTATATTGTTTAGAAAACAAAGGTGTTGCCATCTAACATTTAAACCTATATTAAAGATAATTTGTTTGCCTCCTCTTTCAAAATTTCAGGCAGGGATCAAAAKATTTTCTATGCCATAAATGGCACTTCCCCTGCTTACTTAACAGAGCCTCCAAATGATAGAGGAAAATCTCTAAGATGTAAGGATATATGTATCAAGATAAGCATTTCAAGGTTAAGCAGAGTTTCTAGCACCTTGAATAGGAAAAAAAATCTTGAAAACAGAAATGACTTACAGAAAAATAAAAAGTCTGAAGGGGGAAGAAGGTATTCTACCATTCAGTTATRTATTGTACATATGCTCCAGTGATACTGGAGAGGAAGAATCTAACTTGTGGAGCTAACAAGTGCCGTGCTCTTTTAAATGCCTTTCAATAAAACTGAAGGAAAACACCTATTTATGGGTGGAATTGAACATCATTTAAAGGGCCACACTAAAAGCAATACATATAAAAGAGTTTATTACAAAAAAATATTGTGAAGTTTGATGCTGATAATTTGAAACCCGAATCTGAAAAGGGAACTAGAAAAACCTGTGAACTGTGGTGAATTGCTGCTCCTAGAACCATATCCAGGGTTCTGGGTGCTTGGTATGTRGCTATGTGCCTTAAGACGTCTAGGCAATGTTTCTGCACGTTGCTCAAGCAGGTACCCACAGCAAGCACTCGGAAAGGTCTTGGAATACCAGCGAGTCACAGAAGGGGTCTCAGAAGGAGCACGTCCTGTCTGCAGCAGAGCTGGAGAGACAGCAAATCCTGCAGGAAATGAGAAAGAAAACATCTCTGCATACGGACAGCAGCTGGATTAGGCAGCGCAGTGCCAGTGTGCATAAGGAGCCCATCAGTCTGTACGGCAACAGCATGAGGAGGTAGGAATCATCTCAGGAATGAACTTGGTCTCTCATTAACTGCTCGTATTTGGTGGTTCAAAGCTTCGGTTCGTATTACAATTACAGAAGCAAATCCAGCCTGTAAAAATACTGTGAGGTAGCCTGGGTGGCAGGACAGAAAGTGGCCTCTGTGAGAGGTGGGATTCAATTTTGGTGAGTACAGAGCCTGGAGGGATGTCTCTGTGACTCCTTTTCTCTTGGTGAATATAGCACTAGCAGTAGAAATCAGTAGTGCACCTTGCCACTGACCAATTCATTAAGAAGTTCAGTATGACTGTTCATTATGGAAACTGATTATTATAGCTAAATCATACCTCTTTTACATAGAAATACAATTTTGGAAAGTCTAGAGTTGCTGTCTTGCTTTAACATGTAAACGTTGGGTCTGTCCCTTTGGAAACAGGCCGAGTTATCAGTCATGGGAGTGTTTGGCTCTTGCACCAACACCTTGTTTGTAAACCACGTCATTATCCAGTGGCGGGTGGGTTGTTGTTTCCAAACTGGTATCCCTTGGAGAAAACAAAAACAAATCCACACTCTGAGCTATGCTGATATRCAATAGACCTGGATATAGTTCACCCCAGTAAGAGAACAATGAGGACTGCTGTGCTGTTGTTCTCTGGTTTTGGAGGTGAACCTTCCTTTCACCCCCTCCCTTGTTTTATCCCTGGCACCAACACTGGGCACAAAAGGTAGTTTGCAGCTGAAACACTTTACATCAGTGTGTTAGAAGTATTGCTCAGGGTGATCAAACAAGAATACTCTTGCTGGAGATCCTTAAAATGCTGGGATAATGTTTTCTTTTTTAAAAGCAGAATATGGCTCTTGGATTAGCTGTGCTGCCCCTCACGTTTGCCATTGTAACTGTATTACAGGGGCGAGTCCTTGGACAACCTCGATTCCTCAAGAACAAGCTCCTGGAGACCTCACTCGTGGATGAATCAGTCCGTGTCCTCCTCCTCCTCCTCTCTGTCATCTAGTCAGGACTTCAGTCGCCCAGTGTCCACGTCGAACCGGGCCTACATGCGCACTCCTTCCTCCAGCAAAGCACCTCCGCCCGCCAGCCCCGCCAGAGCCCCCGCTCTGTCCCAAAGTGCCCCCCGGGCCCCCTCACCCAGCTCTGCCTCGCAGCCCGGGTCGCAGACGCACAGCAGGTCAGTAGTGTCCTCCTGCCACAAGTGTAAAACCCGTGGGGGAACTGCAGGCTCTCTAAGACACTGAGGTTTGCAGCAGTGTTCTCACCAATAGCCTTAATCAAGAAGTTAATTTCTTTCCTGTGAGGGTGCCAGAGCCCTGGCACAGGCTGCCCAGGGAGGCTGTGGAGTCTCCTTCTCTGGAGATCTTCCCAACCCGCCTGGATGCCGCCCTGTGCCCCGTGCTCTGGGTGTCCCTGCTGGAGCAGGGGGTTGCACTGGATGGTCTCTGGAGGTCCCTGCCAACCTCAACTATTCTGTGAAAACTGCCTTGAGTGTTCTGGCTGAAAGGGATGTTGGAGCTATGAGCTGGGGTTACCTCTCTGCTCCTTGCAGCCACGTAGAAACTTCCCCTAGCTTTATCATCACTGCTTTAGACTACCCCCAGAAAATAATAAMTCATCACTCTCCAAGCTGTTTGATCACCGGAATGATTAGTAAAAGCTTTYTCCAGATGGCATGTCAGGCATTTATTTTCTTAGGCTTCTTTTAACAAAAGATTCCTAAAACCCACAGTTTCCTGCCTTTATCTTCATTGCCTCTCCACCTGCCTGCTTGCACGTGGTCAGTATCTTTTAAGGAATGCTCATAACCAGTGACCCTGGAGAATTAGAGAATAGGATGTTGTCTTTAATCTTGGAAGGAGAACCAGAATAGCAACGTGCTTTGAAATAAAAAAGGAATTCAGTTGGTGCAGGGTAGATAACTGCTGTCTTACACACTTGATGCGTTCTAAAAAGTACCTTGACCTGAGACTGTAGAGAATCATCCACACACAATTACATGCACTATATAGAATAACACTGCAAAAACTCCTGTTGTGTCCCGAGGCACTTGATAAATTGACTGATTTCCTTAAAGCTAGGCTCCTGTAATCTTTATGCTACAAGAAAATCACCCTCTTAAACTTGTTCTCATTTCCATTTTCTGGTTTGCTAGCATCCCGGTGGATCTGTGGAAACTGCCCTCAGTGTGGCCTGCATTCCAAGAGTTCCCATAGTACTGTGTGTCCAGGATTGGCCTTCCTCTATCTAATACGGGGCAGATGGTGGTGCTTGGCAGGGGGATTGCCATGATACAGCCTGGAATGATTTCCTAAGAATAAGAAGTGAGGCAGGAGCAGGAAAAATAAAAATGTGTGTGTGCACTCTCCAAATTTAACAATATCCTTTTTTTTTTTAGGTTTATTTGTGAAAGGTGTTCTATGCAACAAAACATCTCCTGGGAATTTGACACAATTTTCTTRTTTGTTCCTATGTAACTTTCATTTAAATTAGCTTTAATTTAGATTTCTTTAGCTCTCATCTTTACTGTTTTTCCAAGGAGCATACCTAACAGTCCACTCATTACCAGTATTCTCTGGTTTTGCTTTTAATCTCAAAAAAGTCTCTGGTAACTTTCTCCTTGCCTTTTAAAACCTCTTTGAGCTGTTTTTTTTTTTAAGGACTTTCCTTCTGTATCTAGGTCGGTCAGCGGGAAGAAAATCTGCTCGTACTGTAATAACGTTCTGGGCAAAGGAGCAGCCATGATCATAGAGTCGCTGGCTCTCTGTTACCATTTGCATTGCTTTAAGGTGAGAGGCAGGAGCAGCGGCTGCGGGGCTCGGGGGCTGCGCTCGCAGGGGCTCCACTAACCCCCCCGCTTGGCCTCCCGCCCGCACGGCGCTGCAGGCGCCTTCCGTGGGGCAGGCGCCTTCCGTGGGGCAGGCGCCTTCCGTGGGGCAGGCGCCTTCCGTGGGGCCGGCCCCCGGCACGCACCTCCAGGGCAGGCTGACTTGTGTGACGCGGTTCTGCCACCTTGCATGGCCCCCCAAAAACTCAGGCGGTGCTGAGGCACCTCTCCTGGAGAAACCACGTCCCTTCCGAGTGTCTCACGTTTGAGATATCTGAATATTCAGTTGGCGGCTGAATTGTCTGAAGGCACCGATCCCTTCAGCTGGGAAGGGATCAGTCACTTCAGGTAATTCAGTTTTGCCCCACGCTGTGGAGCTGATTTTAGCAGACAGTGCCGATTTGGGGCATGCCTAGAGCTGAAAGAATTGTGTCCCTCTAAAAACACATAGAAATTAGTTCCCTTATTCTAGAACCAGATGACGAAGTCGGCTCTGATTTGAAGACCTCCTTGGAGCCTGCTTCCTCCAGCAGGTTTAGGAGGACCTCCTCTGTGTCTGGATCAGACCATTTTCAATCTGTGCCCAACTCTAATGCCTCAGCCAGAAACTTGCCAGGGATTAGAAGGCTTTTACTGTTCCTGCCCACATGAGGAGGAAGGACTTCAGTCACCTGGGCAAGTTGTTCTTCATTCCCTTTCCACAGAGCTTATATTTTCTGCAAGAGGATCAATCAGTAGATTTTGACCAAGCCAAGAAAATTAAGAACTTGTCTTCCCTAAATTCAATGAGCTGTTGAACAAACTGCCATCCAAAAGATTAATTTCCCATTTAAGCGGGCCAACCATCTCTCCTTCTGGGGACAGCTAAGCATTTTGCTTAGTAAATTCATAAAGGAGAACATTGCACTTTCCAGAGRAGGTTCATATCCGTAGCAAAGGTGGGTTCAGCCACTACACTTAGATAGCATGAAAACTATCGAGCTGGTCACGTGCTTATTCAGGAGGGATAAAAATGCAGCTGCCCCCTCGAGAAGAGCATGTTAAAATGATGCAAACCCCAGTAAAACGGGGAGTTTTCCTCAGGAAAACCCAAGGATTTGCTGCTTTAGTGCCGAATTGCCGGAGCCCCCCGGCGCAGAGCCCCATGGAAGGTGCCGCAGCGCGCCCAGGTGCCCGGTGCCAAACCCGCCGTCGCTGCCTAAGGAGCAAACCCCTTCCCGCTGGGCCAGCTCCAGCCCTCAGGGAGCCCGAGGTGCCAATTGTAGATTTCATGAACTAATCTCTGCACAGCTTCTGCTTTGTATCTGTTCAGTTGGTGCACATTTCTCTGCTGTTCGTTGTCCAGTCATCGCCTTAAAATTTCTCAARGCTGGTTGCGTTTTGATCTACTAATTGTCACACGTTTGCTTCTAGTGGCTGTGGGTCTATGGCTCAAGCTTTCTGCATTTTAATCCAAGCTGCTTTTGAGCACTGTTTTCTCTTTTTAGTATTCTGTAAAGAATTGCTAACTCTTGGTGTACCGTGCAGTGCGTCGCCTGCGGATGCGACCTYGGAGGATCCCGCTCCGGAGCCGAAGTCAGAATCCGAAACAACGAGCTCTTCTGCAATGATTGCTATCTCCGATTCAAAGGTGAGGTGTTTGCTCTGCACGCCTGTGGGTCGGCTTGGTGCTCAAGTATTTTGTGCTCAAGTATTAAATAAAGAAAAAAATCAAGTGTTTGTACAGCTGAGCCAGTCAAGAGCTTTCATATTTAAGTTGGTGTGTTAGTGAAGAGCTTCAGTAGGGCTTGATTGGCAGTTCCTCTTTCACCAAGGTAGTCACTCCTCACCTTTAACCTGCTGGTAGCTGGCTTTACTGCCTTGTTATGGAGCAGCTTCAAACAGCCCAAGCAGTGCAGCYGTCCTGCTTCCTTCATGGACGTAAGGAAGTGATACCTAGGAGTTGTTGTCGGTTACTGAACAGGCSCGTCTTGATGACAGGGAAGTCATTTTGAGAAATTAGCTAAATGTATAAAAAACTAATCTGAATATGTATTCAATTTAATCCAAACACATGCTAGGAAAGCTATCAGTGTATCCTGTGCAGGTGGCAGAAATGCTGTTTTCTGTCCCTGATGCTGTTTTTTGAATTACAGCTTTGTGATTGGCTGCCCGTTTAAGTCAGCAGGAAATTGATTTACTTACCGATCTTAATTGAAAGATGCAGTATAATTTCTTTTCCTTCATTCGTTTGCAGAGTTCTGACTTATTGGAGCATGATGTTAAGGCTTTGAGTAATAGAGTGGTCATTTTTTTTGGGGGGGGGGGCGGTTTCCAAATGACTTGCTAGGAAAATTGTCCATATTTCTGCCTGAGTCCAGCACATTTTGTTCATGGAGGTCCAGGATGCAGCCAAGGGAATGGGCTGCTTGGGCTGAGATGAGGAGCAGACCTTGGGCATCTRCAGGCTGAGGGAGCCCAGCTCAAAGGTGGATAATTACTTGGCCCTGTCTACTGCTTATGCTGGTATAGTTGGGTTATATMCAAGTTTCTACTCTTAGACTTGGCTTGCTAAATCCAGAATGTGTTACATTTTGCTGCCAGCATATTCAATAAATACTTAGAGCTAGCATARTTTGTCAGTTTTTAAATTGAAAATCTGACTTCTTTTCCCCTAAGCTGCTTCAATGGCTAGGATTTAATTACAGTTTCTCCTGTCTCTCTCTCAGCCGCTGGACATCCAACCTCCATGTGAAGCAAATGTAGATATGAAACCACTGTTGCAGATAGAAGAAGAAGAAGAAGAAGAAGAAGAAGAAGAAGTGATTGCTGCTGATGTAGATCTATAAATATATATTGTGTGTATGTGTGTGTTTTTCTAAGAGTAACTCTTGCTTGTCTAGTCTTCATAGCAATGCATTATATCATTCATATAACTGTATTTTTATTTATGAGAAAGTAATTGTAGTACAGAAACGTCTGGGGAAAATGCTTTCACTTTTCAGCTCCAAGTACTGAAGGAACAAGGGAGAATACATCCATTTTGAGTGATAACTTGAGAATATTTTTGAGGCTTATAATCAACTAGCTAACTTTCCAATGGTATATGAAGAGGGTATTTTGTTTCTGAGCTCTTGAAAGGAGCCTTAGAGAAATAGTTAATATAAATATATATTTGCAATTGCTGTCTTTATTTTTGACATATACTGAAAGTGAATTCTCTAGGTTAATATGAAGTTGCACTTAAATGCACACAATGTGTTTGCTTTTCATATGGTGGYTTCTAAAATTAAGTGCTTTTTGAAACTTAAATACAAAGTATAATCTATTTGCTCAGTGGTGATGGCGTAATATTTTGGTATCCATCGAAAGGGAAGAGTTCTCCTTTTTGCTTCCCATTTGAAAAATGTAACTATCACTTTTTTTCCTCCACACACTGAGTGGAGGATGGCTGTTGAATTACGGTATATTTGTAAATAAATTTTCTGATAATGCATTTATTAGAAGTTTCTTTTCTTTCTATCCAGCAAAATATGTCCATAAGGTGATTTGTTGAAAGAAAAAAAATAATAAAATCTGTTTGAATTTTGCTTTGGGAAAGCATTTTTTATAAAAGGATTAAAACATCACCTTAAATATGCATAAGAGCTCTTGCTCTTCTGTGTGGTGTTTATCTGTTTTATTTTATATTTTTTTTTTCTGCTCACATCATACTTAGGTTTTGGTAGTTGCTGTCAGGCTGCTCATGTTCTTCAGCACTTAACGCAGCAGTGAGATTCTTTGAAGTGCCTGCGAAGCCCTTAACCACGATGGTCAGGAGAGCTGGAGATTCCTCTGGTGTGGTTGGAAGTGGAGCCCTGGAGAGACCCTGGCCTGGGCGCTGCTGCCTCTGCAGCACCACAGCAGTGTGTGCTCGGCTCCTCGGCTGCAGCTCCCACCCTGCCTCTCTCGGTGGCCTTCCCAAATCACTCCATSTGCTGTTACATGCACCCCTTCCCATTCCTGCCCTCACAAGGACAATGCGGGGTGTCCTGAAATCACAGGATGGTTGAGGTTGGAACGGACCTCTGGAGATCATCCAGTCCARCCCCTTGCTCCAGCAGGGACACCCAGAGCACGGGGCACAGGGCGGCATCCAGGTGGGTTGGGAAGATCTCYAGAGAAGGAGACTCCACAGSYTCCCTGGGCAGCCTGTGCCAGGGCTCTGGCACCCTCACAGTGAAGAAGTTCCTCCTCACATGGAGATGGAGCTGCCTGTGTTTCAATTTATACCCATTGCCCCTTGTCCTGTCACTGKCCACCACTGGGAAGAATTTGGCCCCAAACTGGGTTTTATTGTGGGTGAGAAGAATTTGGGGCTGTGTTTTGCAGATGAGGAGGGGGGACTGCAAGGACAGGTAAGGAGGCAGGGGGAGACACAGAGGTAACTTCCTCTATGGATCTTCCCATCCCATGAACTTCACTAAATTATCTGTTTATAATCTATAGCATTAGAAGTATATAGCATAGGTAATAGTGCAGTKACTTTTTTCTTTAGGAAGTTACCTTTTTCTTTAACCTATATGGGTCTTCTGCTTGGTTTTGTTTTCTTGGGCCTCTTCCTGGACAGATACTGTATGCTAAAGAATTCCCTCCAAATAAAAACTGAGTAAGAAATATATTTAGATGTTATTTTTAAATGTCGATTATTTTTAAATGATAAATTCTTAAATGTTGGTTAAAAATACATTTATATGTTTAGCATGCCCGGCCCCACCACAGCTGCCCAGCTCCTTATCGTGTTGCATTTRTGGAGTGATTGGCTTGGGCCTTGGCACATTCCATTAAGTGTCCGCTGTCGGGAAAAGCTCACAAAGGTTTGGGGGTTGGTTTGTGTCCACCAGTGAACACAAACTGTGAGTAACCCTCTAGGTGACACRTGGGGCCTGCAGGCTGCGAAGACTCTGTTCTGCAGATACACCGAGTGCAGGGGGAGGTTGCTGCTGGCTGCTCGCACAGCTCTCCCAGATCTTGGTGCTCTCCTTCGGTTGCAGAGGATCAGGTTCCTCGGAGACTTTCAGAGTGGGAATCTGAATTAGGTGCCGTGGAGACTTGGCTCTCATTTGGGACGTGAAATTAGGTGCTGAAGGGAGACAATGTCCTGCTATGCTAGCAGTTTTTCAGGCTTTCTTTAACAGCAGGCAGTGTCTGACTGTCACACAGTGGGTTTTTTTGTTTGGTGTCTTTTTTGTTGTTGTGGTTGATGGAGTTTTTTGGTCACAGCTCAAAGTTGTTTTACTCCATCAGATAATTTAGCAAAGCCTCCTCCACTGTTAAAGAGTCAAGGCTACTCCCGCAGCTGGTTTTCTGCAGCTTGCAGCGACTCGGAGCCAGATGGTCATTTCCTGAGTATCATCAAATACTTCCACAAATTCCATTTTCCCTAGTTTTTTTTTTTTCTTTTTAAATCAATTATTTCATTGGTTTACTCTGAATTACTTGCCAATCATTAACCAGAGTGCGGAATTTCAAATTTAGTGTGGGTTAAAAAGCTGAAGCAATGAAACTCTTGCAGATTTGAAGCTGAATTTCTAATCCTTGCTAAAGCCCTGTTCGAAGGAGCCCTGTTAAACAGCAACTATGGGCAAAAGAAAGTCTCGTCCTTCCCTCTTCCCTTGGAAAAAATGCCTTATGAGCATTGTTTTATATTTGTRTTACTGTGTTTGGACTCTGAAGGTCAACAGAACTCATTTTCTGCTCACAACACAAGATGGCAGTGTGGAAATGCAGCTTGCACCATGGTTTTAATGGTCTGCCTTGTCTTTCTGAACCGTTAAAAGYCGATGTTATCTGTGCGTTAGCGTCTGACCTGTGACGTGGTCCTCAGTCACTCAGCCTGAGCGCGAGRGGAGCAAGGAAGAGGAGAGGGCAAAATCCAAGCGAGGGCCCATCGGGCCTGGTAGGCCCAAGAGCAGGTTTGTGCTCTGGGTGTGTTGCTTGGAGAGGGGAATTGTTGGTGTTTCCCTACAAAACACACATTGAGGTTGTGAGAGAAAYGGGATTTGCCCTGGTATGGCAGTTGCCACCTTTGCTGAGCAATGGCCTGTGTGAATATTGATAAGGAGAGTGGTAAAAACACGTTTCTTGTGTTATTTTCCCTACTGCTGGCTCCATGGGGTGGGGATATATGCCTCAACCCAAGCAGTCTCCTTCAGTCTTGTCTGCGAGTTGATTAATTAACTGATAATTAAACCAGGGCTAACTAAACATGTAAGTAGGACATGTCCTGTGAAGAGAAATAGAGACTTCTGGTAGAGATGTGGCTTGGTTTTGAGATGCTGTTGAAGGGACAACACATTCTTGTCCTGACTCCTTTCAGCAACTTCAGGCTGTGGGGTTTTTTTCTTAAGGTTAAAGCTCTTAAGTGTTGGTGTCTAAGCAGAGCTGACAGCAGATGCGCTCTGCCTCTGCGTTGCTGTTAAATTCTTTAGAGAGTTAGGGCTCAGTTTCTGTGGTGTCCAATACAGTTTGAGATCCAGCAGTGACTGGGACATCTGCCTGGGGCAGGGGATAACATGCAAGACTTGGGGGATGCCCCTGCCCTCCTGGAGTGGCAGCTGCAGATCCCATGGAGTCCCCTGGGGCATCTGGAAGGGCGCTAGATATTTAGGAGCAGGGAGCTGGATCAAGCCCAGCTCGTACAGACGGTGACGCAGAGGTGTGACGAGGTGGCCCCTGGAAAGGTGTCCGGCACAGGCCGCAGTGCTTAGTGCTCTGCGCTTGCTTGTATTTAGTGGGAGCTCGGAGCCTCCTTCACATGTAAACATCCACAGTTTTACACAGCTGTGCTTACTTATCTTAACGTTGACTGAATTCACCAAAGCGCCTCAGAAATAGTGGTTTAGCTAAAAAGTTTTCAGCCCTAAAGCTGYCCCACCCTCTCACTCACTGCCTATAAGCTAAATAACTGCTAATAGTGGTGACTAGTTAACTGGCACGTGCAGGTGACTGTGGCTTTGGTACTGCATGGTCTGCAGAGGGAAGCTCCAGCATAAGGCAGTGGTCAAAATGAGACCTCAAAAAATACAAGTCGTTTTTCTGTAACTTTTAGTAAGAACTTAGCATGGGCCTTCTCTAACAGGGAAGGAATAAACAGCCTCTCAGAGCAACATTCAAAGTATTGCAAGAACTCTTAGTTTTGCTGAGATTTCTTTAAGATTTTTTATTTTYCTAATGTTTATAGATTTCTCATAGAGATGTACAAGCTACATTGCCTACGTGTTCACCTTTTCAGGCGAATTACAACAGGGAATGCGGGGTTATTGACAAGATTTATGCAGCGAGCCCTTCATTAGGGCCCGGCATCCCAATTCGGTGCTCACACAAGTCTCCTTGTTTTCTGACAAGTCCCTCATGGGTGAGTCCCAAGGGAGCTTTCCTCGGGATCCATCCAAGTGAGGATAGTTCAGCGCTCTCCATAGAAAACAGCTGTTGTAACACAGCCCACCTTGTCCTTTGTGAGGGTGGAAAGGGGCTGGGATCTGGGATCTCCAAGCTCACTAYGAGATCTGGAGGTCTGCGATATTCCAACCAGTTGATTGGAATAGATGGACAGAATTTGGGTGGAAACCAATCAGTAACAGGTATAGTTGAAGAGCAGCTCCATACTGAGCACTCACCAGTGTTTTTATTTTAGCTCCTTGCTGTTTGGGAGCCAGGAGCCTGTATTTAAAATAGCAGGGAAGGGTAACGTAGACCATCCGTTCACAATAGAAATATTCTGGGGTGATCCGCAGGGCAGCAGTTTATTAAAGCACAAGAATTTTTTAATTGGCCCAGGCTCCTGGGAACGAGCGTGCCCATTAGCAGGCTGCTGGAGGCAGCAAGCAGTCAGGGGAGGTATGCAGGGCAGCGAGAGCTCCTGACGTTGGTGAATTTGCCTGCGCAAAAAGCTCAAGCACCTGAAAATACAAATGTCCGTGTGTGTGTTCASGCACAGGCTCTCCTTAACAGTCGTAACAGAAGACAGAAAAGAGGTAAGAGGTGTTGTGTGAGCTGCTCGTGCTGACGTCCACCAATGTGTAATGCACTAAGAGCGGGGCTGCAGTCCGCCTCGCGTGCCCTCTGCAAGCGGCTCCGCCGCAGCAACTGTCCTGAATTCCTTGGCCTGGAATTCTCTTCCCGCCTCGGCCTCCCCCAGGCAGTCCACCAGATGTGCCATTTATTGGTGCCTCTATTACTCATGGCTCTTCTGGGATGGAAATCCCTGGATTTCAGTGTCAGGTGGGACTGTTGSAGTCGTTCCACCTGACCTTCAAAGACCCGAACCTCTCACCCGACCCTCCTGCATTGGGCACGAAACTTTTGTTTGGACAGGGGTGCACCTTGTTCGAAGGAAGGCCGATGTGGATCTAAAGGATGCAGATGATGGAAAATCTGCCACATTCCAAAATGAATTCTTCCTCTGGTTAATTATTTTTTTGGTTAAATGTTCATTTTATTCTTGTCAATTTTATTTTTGGCTCTTTTATTACAATAGGCTTTTAAGTTTGCTATATGTATTTTTAACTCATGTTGCTWGATCTAGGTTTATAGCACTGGGTTCATTCTTTTTTTCTTGTTTTTTTTCTTCCCTTAGATTATGTATGCTATTTTGATAAAATAGCCTTTTTTGTTTGTTTTATTTATACTTAYAAATAACACAGTAACATATCCTTATAATAATCTTATTATAATATAAATTATATATAAATTATTAGCATATATTGATAATTAGTATGACAGTAATTATGCAATGATATAGTATTATAATATATATAGTAATTTATTTATTTACTTCTTTTTCTTTGTTAATGTACCTGCACAGAGGGCTTTTATTGCCTACATCATTCAAAAATGCTGGAATGCTTCTGTGGAGGCTACTATGGAGACAGTGGTCATCACTCAATTGCAGCACAGATTCCTCAGGAAATAAAAAGAAAAAAAGAGAAAAAGAAACAATCCTGCCGAGCAATAAAAAGCTGAAACTCTGTGAGATTTATGTTTTGCATATCTCAYAGTTTTGAAATAAGCACTTATGTCTATGAGGGAATTTTCCAGCGTAAATCTTCCGGGTTAATAAATCAGGTGTAGAATTGCCTCTGTGGGAATGATCATTGCAGGGTCTCAAGGTGGTGCTGCTGTTTCTCTGCTTTGGGCGGATGCAGGCAGGCCATTCCCAGCCAGCGTGTCTCGGCTCCCAGGGGGCAAGGTCGTGTTCCGTTTTTAATTCCCAGCGTCTAGCATGAGGAGCACAAGCAGAGCTTGTTCCTGCTGGGTTTAGCGTGTGCGGATAGAGCGGGTCCACGTTGGGGCCCTTCGTCAAAATGCAGCTCTGCAGAGCCAGCTCTTGCTGTCTGCCGATGCTCGTATAAACTCTTGCAGAGAGAGATTACTTCTGCTTGCATGTGATACTTCATTTTAAGTAGCCTTCGTTCCTGCTGATGTGACTTATTCCTTTTATGAGGCATGTCTTTCATGGGCTGCAGCTCGTTACTAAAGGCAGCAGTTGTGCCTGCGTGCTCTTTTCCAGGGGAACTGGAGGAGAATCACAAAACAGTTGTAGGAAAAGCCCCGTTGATTGCAGTGGAGGAAGGCAGTAAACRGGCAGCCTGTGAGGGTCACAACCCTCACCTATGATGAAACCTGGCCCTGCAGCACAGCGTGCTGCAGAACCATCATCCCAGAGCACACTTGTTTTATAGTATATTATGCAGAATTCCTATTACACAAAAGTGCTTGTGTTTCTACCAGCAACTTGAATGCTCACCAAGACTTTAGGTCCATTAGCAARTATAAAACAAATGTGACAAGTCATTTCTTTTTGCCTTTGCTGTTGAGATGGATGGATGATTTGTCCYTTTGCCTGGAGAACTTGCTGTACTTTGAGGCTATGATAGTTCACAGCATATCTAACATCTACAAACCTCAGGATTTTGTGTTTCCTCTGCTTGTCCATCCAGCATATGTGCTCTGGGTGACCCTGCTCGAGCAGGACTAGATGATCTCTAGARGTCCTCTCCAACCTCAACCATTCTGTGATTTTGTGAGGATTGGAAGAACAGAGATTTGGGGCTGAAAGTTGTCACTGCCAGCATACAGAACTACTTAGATCACCCAGAACATYGGGTGCTACTCCAGCCACCTTGGTTTCATCATCACCAGTCCTTGTAATTTTGTCTGTATCGCCTACCAAGGTAGCAGCAAATCAAAAAAGGAAAAAYGTGCACTAAGCTGCTGTGTGTCTGCTTGAAAGATGTATAAGGGATGTACAACATTATGCAAGATTCATAGCGCTGCCGTCTAGTATGTCCTTGCTGTCAGAGAATCGGAGTGTGAGGTAGACATTTATACTGCTCTGCTGCTATATGTTAATAGTAAGCACATCTGTCAAATTTAATCGTTCTAAGAAATGCACTGAAGGGACAACATTCACTGAGCCTGTAAAACCAAAGCATCCCTTCACCAGGGAGCGTCCCCTTCCTTCGCTGTCCCAAGGACGTGACCTTTGAGGTGTGCTAATAACGTTGTCCATGAACACAGGCACAAATGCGTCAGGGTCATTCCCTCGGGCAGCAGATACTTACACTCATACTCCTGATTTTCATAATTATTTTTTCCCCTCATTACGCCTGCTTCAGCATTATTTTTACAGGGCAACAACAATGGTTATGTTGTTCAGCAAATATATTTATTACCCAATCAGACTTCATGCTGAGGCAGCAAACCAGATGCATTTCTAATGCTGTTCACTTGAACGTAGATCAACTGCAACGCTTTGCTTCCCTCCTTGGTTTTAAGGAGAGCCCCGTGGGGCCGGGGGTCACTTGTCCATCGGTTGCCTCTCCCAACAAGGCTGGTTCTTTGGAAGGGCACTGCTGCTCTCGAGCCTGAGAGGGTTTCCCTGTGTGACCTGATGATGTCGGCTGTGTTTTGCTGTTCAGGTAACTCCAGTGACTTACATAAAAGTGGAGTCTGCCCCACTGGCGATTTCCTTCCTTCTTGGCCGGTCAGAACAAGAATGTGACTCAGCCCTACAAGGTGATTAGTGAGACTGAAGGGAGAGCCTTGACTGAGCTCACTGCTCAAGGCAGGCTGTGTTGTTGGCTGTGCTGTTGGTAGAATTAACTTCACAGATGTGAGCAGAGCTGCACAGGCTTGTCTCAGCTAGGCACGTCCCCAGCTGCAGGCAAAGTTAAGGTTACCTTCCAAATTTCACCGCTGCTTTTGAGCTTGTGACTGATGGTCAAATATGGGGCTGTATAGGCCCCATATGGATCATACAGGTACTACTTACCACTTTGAGAGGGGAGCTGAAGAAGTGAGCGTGTGTGAAATGTGCTCTGGTGCTGYGGAGAGGCCAAACGCACACCTGCCTTTGGCTGATTAAAAATCTGCCTTGAGATGTTTTAGAAGTCTCTCATTTCAAGCTCTCTGATTACATCATATTTTACACAAACCAAGTGGCCTTTCTTTCTTCCTTTACAGTAAGAAGATAATGAGAGTGGACCCCATAGTTCAATAAAAAATTAACTTCTGTTGGCATTACTTCAGCTATCAGGTGTGAAGAGCTCTTGATAGATGACTGCTTCTCAAAAGAAAAAAAAAAAAAAAAAAAGAGGAAGGAAAGCCAAGGGCCAAGGTTGATGGCATTTTCTTATATAATAAAATAGATCTCAGGCATTATGTTAGTCCTGAACTTTGAGTGATGAGTTCGTTCTTCCTCTTGCAATACTGATCTGTGTGGCTGGACTGGCCATTATCTTCCATGTAAGGTATTGAGTTTTACATTTTTTAGACATATTGGCTGCACCCATCAGSTGCTTGTAAGCTTCAGTTTTGAAGTAACTAATATGTGAGGAGGGGGCTTAGAAAGATCATAAATATTTTTATTTAATCTTGAGTTAGGTCTGTATGAATAGGGGAATAATGAGAGGATGTTTAATTTCCAGCAATATTGGAAGGTTTTGGGACTCAAATCTGTTGCCAGGCAGATCTTTCTCCACGCTTGGGTCAGACTAGAAGAAATGCTGTGGYTTTGTTTGTTTTCTTTTTTGTTGTTGTTTTTTCTCACCCAGATGTTATGGATTTAGACTCTGAGACCTAGTTCRCCAGTTGCAAACTGTGATGGGCAGGCCAAGCTTTCATCCATCAGCTTTTCAATGCAAGACTGGACAGAAAGCAGGACAGCTGAAAGCCAGGGTAGTTCTGCAGCTCTACTTTATCTAATGTTGGAGTATGAACTGTTATCTTCATGACAGAATATCAGCTCTATGGGTCACAGTGGGCAGAAGTTGATGCATTTTCCTTGTTGCTTTTCTGAGCAAAAGAGCACTTTCCAGTGCTTGCTGTTTGCTTCCAGTGCGAGAAGAGGTAATGGATGTAAATTAAAATATATAAAGTTCCATCTCCATGCGAGGACGAACTTCTTTCCTGGGAAGATAACAGAGCTCTGGAACAGGCTGCCCAGGGAGGCTGTGGAGTCTCCTTCTCTGGAGATCTTCCCAACCCGCCTGGATGCCGCCCTGTGCCCCGTGCTCTGGGTGTCCCTGCTGGAGCAGGGGGTTGGACTGGATGATCTCTAGAGGTCCCTTCCAACCTCAACCACTCTGTGATCCTGTGATTCTCTTCACTGATGTTTCTGGCCAAGAGGGTTGGATGCCCTTTCACCCTGGAGTTGCTGGTTTTATCTTCCCTATGTTCATGTTCCGGCATTAAGGATGGATTTCACATTCCTGGAAGAGAAACCTCATGTTCAATGTCCCCCTGCAATGCCCGTAATTATAGGGAGCATTTCCTGTGGTGAATCGCACGCCGTGGGATTGTCCCAGAGCGGGAGGAGAGCGCTGTGGGTCAGTCTCCCTGGGCCCTGCCGTGCTGCCAGGATGGCTCAGTGAGGAGCTGCTGATGGTGGGATGGAGAGTCGTGCTGCTGACAGGACTGACGTCTCCCTGCCAGCGAGCCCGTGCGTGACTTGCTGCTTAATTTGTCCTTTCATTCCTTCAGCCCCGCTTCAGTAGCACCTGCGGAGTCACGGAGCGATCAGGGTCCTTTTCTGCATGCAGAATTCAAAGGGGAGCTCATCCCCAGTTAACCGGTAATTAAATTATTTTAAATGCAAACAAGTTTTGGAGTTTTGCGGTTTCCATCAGAACTTGGTGACTGGCTGTCACCATGGAGTGGAAGTCCCATCTTTTCAACAGAACCAGTACGTCCTCTCAGGACTGCAGGGTGGGCTTCTCATGACTCTGAATCAGATACTGTAAAGACAGTATAAACTTTTTAATAATTGGAGTACAATCAGCAGCAGTCAAACAGGGAAGTTTTCCATCCTTTGTACCCCACTCCCCAAAAGAGCAGAGATATGAAGATGTTTCTGAAAGGTTTCTTCTGATTTTAAGTTGATGCTGTGATGAATGTGTTAAGCTTTGTATGTTGGTTGTTGGGATTTGAGTGAGGCCAGAGCTGTGGAAAGGGAKGGATGTGGAATATAGAAAGGGAGCTATCAACTTGAGGTGATGTGATGGGCAACTGTGTGAAAAGCTATTTRTATTCACATTTTCAGAGAATACTGTAGGATTTTATTTTCTTTCTTTCTCTCTTTCAGCCTGAACTAAATCATTGTTTTTGTATTTCAACAAAATGGGACCATTTCTAGAAGCCTTTTACTGAGGGATTTTTCTGCTGGGACTGACTCAGCAACAGTAGTAGTCAGTTCTCTTGCATCAGAGTAAGGAAAGAGATGAAATTTGAGGATTTCCTCGGAGAAATTAAGTAGCTTTTCTGCACTTCATGAAAATTGTGCTGGATTTAGGTTGACTCCAACTGACACGTTTTTGCCTAGATGTTGGATTTTCTCTGAGGCTTCCTCTCCAGGCCCTTTGTAGGCTTGAACTTACTTTGCTYGTGGCATTTGAACTGATGCTTCTAATTTTGCAGACTCATACCTTGACTAAAGATTTAGACATGCATTTTAATTAATTTTTAATTAAAACGAAGGAAGTAAAGAAAAAAAGAGGAGGGGGAAATCCTAAAAAGCTGAAATCTTTGGTCTGCTTCGAACTGGCTTCTGCTCTTGTGTTTGAGGACTGCAACTGGTTCAGTCTTTTAAGTTTAGTTAGAGCTGACCAAGGTATATTGATATTTTCTTGAAAAGAGCATCTGAACTTTGAGTTCTCTGTTGTCCCTGTGTGCTCTGTTGGTATCCTAAATTCAGAAACGACTGATTAGAAACCAGAACATGCCCAAAGAGGCTCACAGAGTGTTATGGTCACTTGTGGAATATTTAATGTTAAAATAATTTTACAAGACCATATCCATTAACACAAAGTGTTAAGCATTTTTTTTTTCTGCATAGTAATTACCTTTCTTTCACCTTTTCCTCACCCTCAAAATCTTGCCAGGCAACAGCAGTCTTATCTGCTCCAGCTAAGCACATTAAGAATAATTCATAAAAGGTCATGCTCTTTTTCATAAACACATTTTGTGCACTGGTTTGAAGATTTTTCTTTAAAAGGAGGTTGTACTTAATTGCCTTTTTATGCTGACTAGCTTTATTGGAGTTAACAAAGTGCTTTCATAGCTCAGTATAGTATTCAATTAGGTAAACATACTRATTTTTATTTTATTTGCTATCAGTCACTCTCTTGTTAGGATTGAGTTTTGTTTCTGGTTTGACTTCCGACATCATCAATTTCCTTCGAATACATTTTGCATCCTAATCATTGCATGATGAGCAGACTACATCGTCTAAACTATAATCAAAAGACAATTTGTTATAGATCTTATGTGGTGATTTTGTCACATGGAGATGCCAYGTGAGGCAACCCATCTGACTCTCATATTCCTTCTCAATCAAAAGGACTGCACRCACAACTTAGTCCCATTTGCTTCTAGATGTGTTTAGCCTAGCAAAAGGCTGAAAGAGAATGATGATTCACTTTATGAATTCAGGAAAGGGAAGGAGTTAAACACTAMGAAAAAGAAGATCTGTTTAAGTTAAGAGAATACTGGCATGAGATCAAAGGCTTATAACTGGGTCATAAATGTACACAGGAAATTAGAACAAGCTTGCTGACCGTTTGAAGAATGATGTCTGCGCTAGGGCATGGCAGTAGAGACAAGAAGGACTTGCAGAGATTTATGGAGGCATGTGCATGACGGAAAATAGAGCAGTTCCTGCATTACCTTATTGTCTAAAGCTCCAGACTCACTGAGCAGTTAAGGTTGGAAGGGACCTTCAGAAGGGACCATCTCCAACAACCCCCTCATTGCTCAAGCAGGATCACCTGGAGCAGGTAGCCCGGGACCTTTTCCAGATGACTTCTGAATAACTCCAAGGATGGAGATCCCTTTGCATCTGACATGTTGTATCTTCTACATGGAGCATCTTCTATGGTGGTTGAAAGGATGCTGGATTGAACAGTACTTATTTTGGACAGTACTTTTATCTGATTCTTCATGGGTTTTTTAAGTTAACTGATAGGGCCAAGATTTCTATCTTGGCTCACGGATGGTTTCTGAGGTGTTGTAGTTCACCAGCAAGGGCAAGGTGTGTAGGTGCATCTGATGGCATTTACATGTATTGCAGCTTCCTCATCTGTGAGCTTTGATCACATGCAGGATTGAAGGGATGGCCACATTGGAGACTGAGGCAGGCCTTCTCCTCCACCTTCAATTAGCAGGGATGACTGGGGTTTTGCCTCTGTGTGGAACGTGCTAGGAGAGCAGGGGAACCTCATAAAGTAAATTCCCTGTTGCTTCCAGGATTACAGATATTGGCAGCTATTTGATCTTTCCTGTTCTGTTTCCACGACACGTTAGAGTTGTGTTTCTTGGCTGGGTTGAGTGTTCCACACTTGGCCACTAGATCCCTTTTGCTCCTTACAGGTACAGGGGTGCCCATGGGCATTTATCACACTGCTGTCTAGCTGATCCTACATCATGTATTCACTTACAGCTCTCCCTTCCTGCTGCAATTTGCTGGGCTCCTTCTAAGGCTGGTTTGGCCAGCGCTGTAAGAAGCTTCTTACAGCTCTGTAAGAAGAGAGGTCACTGTTTCCCATCATTACCAGAGGTTGTAAGAACACCCATCTAAAATATGTACCTTCAATATGCTCAATTTTCCAGGTCATTAAAGAGCATGTCCCAAAATAGACTGCAAAGCAATTACCACAGCATTTGTGATTAAATTCTTATTAGAATTCTTCCAGTCTTTCAGTTCATAGCATAAAAAGCCAATAAAAAATATTTTTCCAATATGATGGTGAAATGCAGTATTTAGAGGTTCCTTAAAGCGTGTTTCTTCATGAAGTCTGTATTCATTCTCTCCACCCATGGTCATTTTATCTCTGTGTGCACCAGGCCTAACTCTTTCTTTGCAGAATGCAGTTATGTGGCAAACTGCATCAAAACTATGGCTCAGTTAACTCCAAATATGTGTGTAGATCTGCTCTTTTATCCTTTTCCTGTGTGATGTTATGAGATGTCTGGACCAGATTCTCAACTTGGTTCTGATACCTTTGAAAATTAAGAGTAGTGACTGCTTCTCAACAGCTCATCACTTTTTTTTTTTTTTTTTTTTTGTACAAAAATTATTCTCATAACTGGATTCGTTTATTTGCTATGTGAAGGACAATTGTTGGAAATGAATGGATATTAAAAATAAAATAAATTTAAAAATCAGTTTTATTTTTATATTGGTCAGTGAAAATAACGTAGACCCTTTTTATTCAGTTTGTGAGATTCATTTTTCAAGTGTAATGCCACAAAAAAAAAAAAATCAGGAAATGTTTAGATGCTTCCAAAAAAGCAATCAGCTTTGAAATTGTGAGTAAAATCATAAAATCAAGAAGATAGATCATATATCAATATCTTATTGCTCTCAAAAAGTTTTTGAATTTAGGTATTAGTCTATTTCATTTATTTAAGTGTTACTCAAAGTARAGGTCTTTCAGATGAGACATTAGTGTTGCCAATTTGATCTTTGGAACAAAAAAAAAGAAGTGTTTCTACTCCCTGATATTCCATATCAAGGGACAATAGTAGCTTTTAAAAATAATCTTTTTATCTTCTTATTTTGAAATAAGGATATCCCTGATAGAAGCTGATGGATCTGAACTTTCATTAATTCCAGTGCAGGGCCTCTTTAAAGGAATACGTATCCTCTTTGGAAGAAACTGTCTGAGGAATTTCCCAAGGGCTTTGAGCATTATTTCCAAACGTGATCTATAAATTGAAATAGCAATTAGGAAATTTTCCTCTGCATTTTAACATTCCAGCTGTTAGTCACAGAGTAGGATGACTGCCTAAAACGCTTTTCCTTTTATTTTTAGTAAGGGAGGAATTAATGAGTTTAGCAATGGAAAGTGGTCTTTATTGGTTACCCTGGCAACCTATACGGCACCATATCCTTCAAGAAATACCTTTTAATTTGCTGTGGCCCCAAGCATATGTCGAGCAGTTTACTGTGTCCTAATGCCAATGTATTTAATACTACCTGACGGCATGTTAAGACGTCTGTATGCTTTGCATGTGGTGTTAAAACTGAAGTTGTTAGAGGCAGACCTTTAATTCACTAAGAATATATATAAATATATATATMTATTCACTCTCCTTATGTGGTTAAACCCTAAATTTTATTTTCTATCTTCTCCATTATTTAATTTGCAGTAAGATGTTCACTGGTACCCTTTCTTTTGTAAAGGAGCTGACTTCCACCCTCCTCCTCTCCATGCCACTTACTACTTCTGCTGAGATACTTGCAGTAATATTATTGCAGTAGTATTACTTGCAGTAATATTATTACAGCTTAATGTGATTTTTAGTGATAAACTGGTGTATATATTGTCAGGTYGATACAATTTAACTCTATGGCACGATTTAAATACTGTGTTCCTAAGGAGTGCAGAGTCTGCAAGCAGAATGAAAAGGCCAAATACATTCAAAATGGTTTGGCAATCATATGCTGAAAATTACTTTCTGACRCTAGGCAGTGGGGGTAGTTTCCACTCGTGCATATCCATGAAATTATTTTAACATCTGGAGATTTAGGTTTGTCATTCAGTCCGGGATCATCTTGTTTTAGAAAAAGCATGAAAATCAGACAACTGGAATGCGATGGCAGCATGTGTTTTACTGTAACTTGTAACTCGACACAAAATGGAAATATATATTTGAACAGTGGAATTAATGCAAGATTGCTTTGGCTCTGTTTGTTACATCATTCATATAGAATATTATAGTTGTGACAAATGTATCCATTGTTTTAGAAATTAATCAGGGCAGAGTTGTGGTACTAGGAATATTTAATTTACCCATTTGCTTCCAATCCTGTGCTCTATTAATCTGCCTCTGATGATGCTGAGCCAGGGCCTTCCTGTTCCTCTAGCAGAGTCCCTGTGGTAGTATGGGATTTTATTGCCTCTAAAACCATCACAGYGCTGGTCTCTGTTCAAGCACATCCTTGTAATGTTCTGAGTGTCTCAGTGGACAGTGGCGTAGCTCAGCCACAAGCATTTCTGCTCACTTCTCTTCACAACAGCACATCATTTTGGCCCAGAGACCCCTCTCTCTTCTTTATATTTCCCTTGAGGTGCTGTTTGAGAGTCGTCGCTTTCCTTTGAACATTGTTTTTCTGATGATTGAGAAAGGTGTGGGGGGTTTTGTTTTGTTTTTGTTTTTTTTTTGTTTTTTTGGGAGGGAAAATGATGACAAACCTTGACTATTTCAAAAGCATTTTTTTTGTTTTCTTAAAGGCTTTCTGTTGTTAGTCTTATCTTCCCAGTGCTTAACACAAGTTAGTGGGAATCTCTCTAAGAGTAGACAAGAACACTATATTGAAAACAGCTCTCCTGGGCAATGGGCAAGCTCATCTTTATTTACTTGCAGGCAAATTAAACATATGTACTGCCCAATTTTATCACATAGACTTTCCCTAAGTCTTGCTGCAGATGTTTATAGAGCAGTTGACTGCATAACCCCTATGTAAATAACATAACCCCTATGTAAATAATACATGGCTTAATACCCTCTGATGCTATGGGGATCTTTTTATCTTCTGGCTGTTTTCAGGAGCAGACATCAGTCACGTTTAGGTGTGGACTCCTCTTGTTGGTGAGAACAGCCCGTGAGGGGGACGTGTAAATGCTCCTCACTGACACGGCTTGATCGTGTCCTCCATAGCATAGTGGATATTCAAACCTGAYAGTCTTTCTGCACAAGAAATTTCTAACTTCAGTGAAATATTTAGTGAATAGCAAAAGAGGAGTGTAATGAGGCTCTAACCTCAATCTCTCTTCTGGCTGAAATCTTCTGCCAGCTGCTCAGAAAATCTGTTGCTGAAGACACTCCAGTGATAGAAAAATCAKCAGGTTGCAGCTGTTTCTCACAGAATCATTTATGTTTTACTGAATGGAGATGTAGAAAAGGAGTCACAGTGTCTTAGTAGGTGTAAGTGGAAACCCCTCAGAGAGAATAGGATGGAGAAATCTGTAATTTCTTCATTACTCCAAAATCATAAAATAAAATAAGAATAAAATAAAATAAAGTTGTTATTCAGCTCATTGCCATCTATCTTTTCTCAATGACTGCTCAACTAAAAATCACCGAATATTCTTATAGTGTTTTATCTGTCTTGGGATACAGATCCCGTACAATTCAGGCATTCCCAGATACAATTATCACTGCCAACGATTTCCATYCACTTACCCATGGAAAACATGGTTAATTTAGGGAAGAAAAGTCTCTACAAGCAYGAAAGCACTTACTTTGGCTAGCCTTTGTGGTATTGAAGAGAACTGCCCAGTTCTTTTCATGCAACGATGAGTTGCAAGGACTGGAAGAGACCATATCCTCTAATGGCTGTTGTGCTCCCAAACTCTTGACTCCTTACTCAGAAAAGTAAACTCCTTGCTTGCAAAACCATTGCCTAATTAGTAAGTGAAGCTCATCACATCTTGGCATGATAGTTTCTTCAAAATGTTTCTGTGGGTTGTTATACAGTGTAATTCAAGGGGATGACAAATCATTTGTTTTTCTACCTCTATTTAAAGGTCTTATTTATTTTTTTAAAGTTCATTGTCAGAAAGATCTTAGAAGATTTCACTAATACCAAGATAATGATCATCCTGTCAAATAATGTTTCAGTGTAGAAATGCATCACAGGATAGCTGCAGTGTAGAATATACTGTTGAGAGAAAAGMAAGAAAGGAAAAAGTGTTTGTAATCACAAAAATTCTGTGTTGCTTCTTTTGCTTTGGAAACGTCTTGTTCTAGCTTTACCTCGAGCTTGGCACAAATGAATTACTACACGACATGCTGTTCATGTAAGGATCACAGCACTGAAGTATTTTCTAGGTTATTATTTGCAAAGACCAACCCCAATTAAACTGGAAAACAAATACCATATAGTTTTCAAATACGTGAAGTTGTACAGTTCTGTATTAAAAATATCTGGTAAATCTGAGGGAAAATTCCATTCCCTAGTAGTCAGTTGTAGTTTGGGTAAAGAAATGATCAAAGTTTCATTTAAGATACTAGAACACTAAAACTGAGAGTTTTCCTCCCTTCATAACCCATGGCGGGGGAGGAAAAAATTAAGCACAGTTTGCTGCCCATGTCCCAAATAGATACAATGTTTTTGTTAAAATAAGGGGCTGCTCATGATGTGTGCTTATAAAGTGCTTGCTCACCTGGYGAGTAGCATCTGCCTCCACCTGTTTTTCTTCATTTCCAACCCACTTCTCATTTTTTGTCAACTTCTCCTCACTGAAATCTTTTCTCTCTAGGTGGTTGGGCATAGCTTTATTCACCAAAGGTGTGCACAAATCTGAGTGAAGGACAAATAGCCAGATCCAGACTTGGTGACATCGTCCTTGAAAAAGCCTAGAGAGAGCTTTTCTAGGTGAAGAAAGAGCTGTAAGGAGAGAAACTTGACTTTTTGGAAATATATGTATATTATATATATAAATATTTTTTTAAATAGAGAAATACTGTTCAAAACAAAATTTCCAGAAGTGTTTCAGTGAAATTTTGAATAATAACCTTTAAGACCTACATTTATAGATAAAAATACAGAGAGACTGACTCAGCAGAGTTAGTGGACTGGTGCTCAGAGGAGCAATATGAGGGAATTCATGAAGTACTGTCAAATTTTGAGTTTTCTTCATCCAAAGTGCCATAAATACAGAGTTACTGAATATTCATGGCAGTGGCTGGAGTTTTTAATATTTTAGCAGTTATGGCACTATTCTCCCTTGGAAACAAAGTCAGCTTATTGTCATCTTATTCTTGCTGTGTTCAGAGAAACTGTTTTTACTCTTTTCTTTGCTGAAAAGAAATATTGGACTTTAACACTGACTTTTACTAACTGAAACATCTTACTTGGCTCAGAATTTTGACTAATTATCTAAACTATAAATGGGAAAGCAATAGTTTCCCATAGTTCTCCTTTCCTCTCTTTTATTGCTTACTTGCTGACTTTGTACATCTTCTTCCAAACCACAGAATAGAAATGGTCTTTGTTTTCCATCAGTTCTGAAAGGATTACAGTTAAATGCAGATGTAGTCACTTACTTCCCTTTCCCTTCTTCTTTTTTTAATAAGTGTGGCATAGTAAGTCTGTGTTTCATGACTTTCCCCATGAAACAATCTACCTCAAAATTTGAGGTGAAATGTAAGGTTTTTTTGTGCAATGTGCAATTTGACAAAGTATCCAAATGGAAAACAAAACAAACCCAAAAACAAAAGCAAAGAGAAAACTCAATATTTGTATGGTGGTGATTTATTTTAATATAGCTATTCCTGTTCCTTTGTCACATCAGTGAAAAGGGTTGTGTTGGTCCTGGAGTGAGCTTTGAAATCTGTTTTATCTCCTTTCCTAAGAATAAGAAACCTTGTGTCCCTGCCTATCAGCCTTTTGTTGGCTAACGTCAACCTGACAAAGATGTGGAAATCTCAAATTAAAATAGAAATTCTGAGGGAATTGAAAGAAAGGTGGGGAGAACTTGACTGTTACATGCCCCGTGCATGAGCTGCTGGCAATCATATATTTMCTGGGTGGCTATCAATCAGATGAGGCTGTTAGTGGAGATCCTGCTGGGTGTGAGGGAAGCTGGAGCTGTGGTGAAGAGATTTGGGGCACAGGAGACGCAAACCGGAGTGATGGGCCCTTTCTACTGCTTTTAGAGGTAGTAATTTTGAACAGGAACTGAAACATCRTTGTGGGGTATTACGACGTCTTACCACTTTGCCATCTGCTTGGAATTTTTTCTGTCATCCCTCCTGCTTTTTGCAGGAGTCCATGTTTAAAGCTGGGGAAATTGTTCCTGAATTCTTCAGCTTAAGCAGCCCTGCAGCCAGATGAGATGATGTGGGAAGCAAACGCAATCCTTTTCAGATAGTTTGTGTGGGGGTGGCTGGAAAGTATTGGTGACCAACTGGCTATCACAGCATAGCTGATGTTGAGGAGAGGTGATAGAAGCTGCATTTAGTCATAGACACGAACACTTAAGTAGATGTTTGTGGCATTGCTTCAAGGTTTCAGGTGTCTTTCACAGAATCACAGAATGTTTAAGGTTGGAAGGGACCCCTAGAGATCATCTAGTGCAAYCTTCCTGCTCCAGCAGGGACACCCAGAGCAYGGGGCACAGGGCGGCCTCCAGGAGGGTTGGGAAGATCTCCAGAGAAGGAGACTCCACAGSCTCCCTGGGCAGCCTGTGCCAGGGCTCTGGCACCCTCACAGGAAAGAAGTTCCTCCTCACCTGGAGATGGAACTGCCTGTGTTGCAGTTTGCACCCATTTCCCCTTGTCCTGTCACTGGCCACCAATGAGAAGATCTTGGTCCCTTCCTCCCTACATTCTCCCTTCATGTACTTTATACATGTTAATCAGATCCCCTCTCAACCTTCTCTTCTCCAAGCTGAACAGGCCCAACTCAGTCTCTGCTCATACGGGAGATGTTCCATTCCCTAATCATCTTTGTTGCCCTCTACTGGACCCTCTCTAGGAGCTCAACATCCCTCTTATACTGGGGAGCCAAGAACTGCCCCCAATACTCCAGGTGCGGCCTCACCAGAGCTGAGGAGAGGGGCAGGATCCCCTCCCTTGACCTGCTGGCAACATCCTCCTGATGCAGCCAGGATCCCTGCATCCCAGGATCACAAAGGTCTTTGACCTTTGTGAGAAATATACTTACACAACGTACATATTCCTGTTAAAACTAAGTACAAAACCCAGTATAATCCACCAGGATACCAAACCCCACATACACCCCCCCACACACACACACACACAAAAGAATGAATGACATTTCTTTTTTCTTTTTAAAACACCCYGCTTGTAAATGTCTTTCTTTCCCCTACCTCTCTATAGTAGCCACTAGTGTTATGATAACCTCTAGCAATCAATGAAAAAAAATGTGAAGGATCTTGGGCATCAGCAAATCAGACCTAAGAGGAGTTCATTCTGATTTTGGGATGCTCGCTTCTTTAAACAAAGTGATGTATCAAAGCACAACACCAAGATGGGATTTAGTTCCAGATCTACCTCTTTCTTAATGTCCACCTGTGTACAAGGTCTCTGTCTTCCCACTACAGTCCAGGGGGAAGTAATCAATATGGTCAATGGGTTCAAGAGGGCTGGCTGTTCATTTTATCCTACACCAGAAAGCTAGAGCTCAATTCAGTTGCTCATTTTCAGGTATCTGATGCCTTTATAATGCCCATGAATGTCTGTACATCTGCAAGGGCCTGACAGCTATCAAAGTTGTGGAAATCCCAGAACATGAGTATTRCAATACAGAGCTACATCAAGTACCTAAACAGCTTCCCATGTGGGCACTCAGATGTGGGCACTGTGATGCAATGTAGGTAGAAGATGATTTTAGAAGATTTTGGATGGACCAGTTCTGCACATAAATAGTTAACATCTAAGTTCTTGCTTTTGTGGTCTCAYTTCATCCAACAGTAACGTATTGCATTTGCTCTTTCAGCATTCTCTGCCACTGCTGTTGTTGGATCTGCCTCTTTCTTGGGATTAGATCATCAGTTTCAATCTCATTTTTCTTATGCCTGTTCAATTTGATTCCTGTTTTGTTATCCTGCAGGTGCTGTTTAATATAACTGCCTTGTTCCATCTCAACTGAGATTAATAAGACATTTCACCTTACAAAAAAGAGTATGTAAAACTGATGATGGAGAGAATGAGCTTTTCATGGCAACCATGAAAAGAAAGAAATAAGAAAAGAAATACAAAACTGCCTTGTAAGGAGATGAGATCACAGTGCAGTAGCACGACTGGTTTTAAGATTTTTAGGAATTCCTGCTCATCTCTCTCACCCACAAGAAAAGAAATTGAGATCTCCACAGCACTGAATCTTGGTCTTTGTGTGTGGGCTATGCAATCCTGTCACTTGCAAAGCCAATGGGCATTTCGCCATTGATTTTTTTTAAAGGAAGCCTGATAGCAGCCTGCTGCCACAGCTTGGTGTATCAGGCTCTTCCTAGGAGGCTTGGTCTTTTCTCACTCTGTATGGGGTGTGTCTGTCTTGAGTTGCTTGCAACAGGGCCACCAGCAAAGCGGAGAGCTGATTTGCAAAGAAATCAAAGCAAGTGGAGTCTGCCAGCCCCAGGTATGGTCAGCAAACGACAGCAGGTGTAGGGCATGAGGCACTTAAGTGTTTTGTTCAGTGTTTTCAATCTCTTTACTTTAGTTCTGCTTCTTTTCTCTCTTATGTGTGGCAGCAGGAGTACCACTGACAATGTCTATGGGGCTACCAATAAGAAGTTGATATGCATTACTAAAATCATGAGCTTGACTTTTGAGAAAAGACCAGGATCTGAATGCTCCCATATTTAGTTTTGGTGTCATTTGGGTGCCTGAAACATCAGGATATATCATATATCCCAAGAACAGGTGCATGGTACTTTCGGACCAAAGGGACCAAAACCCCTTTAGAGTAAGGTTGCCGAGGAATAAGGCTCCTAGCAGGACTAGTTCCGTTTCTAGTTTGTTTTCTAATGCAGATCTCTGCATTAGAGAAAGCAGCTTGGAGCAGCTTTTGGGAGGGAGGGCAAGATTCAGGACTACAGGATCTGGGGTGCTCCTCCCTGTTTCACAAGACAAGGGAGGAGATGCCAGGAAAGGATGTGCTGATGTTTTTCCCTTAGCCTCTGTTGCAGGAAGAGGTGAATGCACCTCTGCATTAGACAGAACTGCTGGGAATCACAGCCCAATTCCAGGGACAACCACTCCACCTGCAGGAGACAGGATGGATATATTCATTTCTCAGGGCTCRATTGAAAAGCAGAATTCTATATGTAAGAGTGCGTGAATGAAATGGAAAATACACTAATGAAGAGTCTTTTTGTTTAACATATAAATGCTCCATATAACTTCAGAATTTGCTGCAGATGAGATTTGCTACAGTCCCTATGAAAAGTAAGCCTACCTAAAGGATGGGAGAAATGCTGCTGTAGCCACAGCATGGGAACAAGGCCACCTGAGTTGCAAAGCCCCCCTTCCTCCTGCTAAGCTGCGCTGCACAGATCTCTGAAGTCTGGTGTACAGTGTTTTATCCGGGCTGGAAAATGTTTTTTTAAGCCATTTCAAGATAACTGGCTAAGACAGTGCCATCTGTATTTTTACTGAACTGCAATACTGTCTGGCTGTTTATCACTCATGCTTTCCTACCCTAGATGTGCTAGAAAATTCATAGCTGATCAAGTCCTGAAGCTTTAAGTTAGCCACTGGATGTAAGTGTGTTTCTATTTTTAACAAGGATTTTCTGGACAGAACTCTCTGCTTTTTATATTATCGGTGTAAAAATAATTCAAGGGTATTTTACGGTCCATCTGATACTGAAATGACGTTTAGCATGGAATTTTAACTGTACAGCAGGGAGCAAGAGCTCTGCTTCTCCACAGTTAGGAGGCTAATAAACACTTTATCAACTTCATGGATGTTCATCTGGAGTAGATGTTAGTAGTTCAAACATACCAACACACCAGATTTTAAAAAAATCCCTATATACATGTTTGTTTGATGTGCTATTCCAATACTATGCATAAAAATTGAGTTACTGAACTTTTATTTCCCTCTTTGTGCAGAGCCTGCTGTGTTTTAAAAGGCACTGAGTTGTCCTACTGGTAACGGAGTCCAGCAGCAAAGTGAAGGGYATCACTACAAATTACTGCTTTCAACTTCAGAAACTTAAAAGTGGATCAAGGGCTTCCAAAGAATTTGCTCTGCTTTTGATGAAGCAGAGGGTATTGCTTGTAGCAACAGGTGAGAGGACTCGTACTGTGCTTTTACACTTCTGATTTTAAAGTGACCCATAGCAGGTTAAGCCCCCAAATCTTAATTACTGCTTGGGTTCCTGGATTCTTCTCTGTCTCCATTGTCCATCCCTTTCTGATTTCTCCTGTCCTGATCTTAGAGGTTAAGATGTAAAACACAGCAAATGTGCTGAAACGAGAGAGCAAAGGCCTCTGTGTTCGTGGTTTGAACCAGATATTAGCTAAACCCTTTGGGGAGGGTCTGAAGAATTTTTCAAATTATTCATCGTGATATGTGTTATGCCAATTCCAGATGACTCACTAGTCATCACGTAATATTATTCAGGAATAGTTTCCTAGAGCCTCATGTTTGGAATAAATAATTCAGTGTGGTATTAAATATGCTTTGTATTTAAATTCTGTGTTGGATTATCAACAAAAGAAACCTGGAATGCCTCCTCTGGCAAAGCCAGGCGGTCACGGGGAAGCTTTCAGAAAGGTGTTTGACGTTTATTTTGGTGGGTTTTTTGCACAGATAAATCTTAGAGGATTTGATTATTAATTAATAAGCTGTTAGCAGCTTATTAATTATTAATTAATCATTGCTAAATACATGTTAGATGATAYGTTATAGTAATGGATGGCTTAATGCGCAGTCCCCTGAAAGTCACTGCAAACCTTCTTACATCATGATCCAAGGAGGACTGTGATCAAACATCCCTAAGACTGAAGACAAAAAACCAAAGCCAAGAGTATGGTTGTAAAACAAAACAAACTAAACAAAACAGAACAAAACGAAACAACTTGTTTTTGCAAAATCTAAATTGCAGGAGCAAATCTGAGCTGAGATGTCTTCTTGCAATCTCTGCTGTAACCCAGCTGTGGGTGTTTTCAACAACCTTGATTTTTAATGACTTCTCCTTGTTTGGGGAATGGCTGGCTGCGTGTGAGCCTTCCCACTGCTGCAGGGGAATAAAGCAAGGTCTCATCTCTCTGCTTTCCACTGCTGACTCTTTTTCAAGAAGACTCGTAAGAAAACAGGGTCTTTCTTCTCTCTCACAAAGCTGTTTGCCTGTGGGTTTTGTTTTTAGCTGATTTTGAACTAGTCCTTCCTGAGTTGGGCCTGTTTAGCTTGCAGAAGAGAARRCTGAGAGGGGATCTGATTAACATGTGTAAGTTCATGAAGGGGGAATGAAGGGAGGAAGGGGCCAAGCTCTTCTCATTGGTGGCCAATGACAGGACAAGGGGTAATGGGTGCAAACGGCAACACAGGCAGTTCCATCTGCATGTGAGGAAGAACTTCCTCACTGAGAGGGTGCCAGAGCCCTGGAGCAGGCTGCCCAGGGAGGCTGTGGAGTCTCCTTCTCTGGAGATCTTCCCAACCCTCCTGGAGGCCGCCCTGTGCCCCGTGCTCTGGGTGTCCCTGCTGGAGCAGGGGGATTGGACTAGATGATCTCTAGAGGTCCCTTCCAACCTTAACCTTTCTGTGATTCTGTGTGGTTTCATCCGGCCTTAGCAAGGGTATTATTTTCCCTAAACTTTTTGTCCGATTTACAGGAACAGGGATTAAGCTGTGCCATGGGCCCAGCAGGGAACTCTGTTCTTGATTTCCAGGGGGTCTAAATGGAAACTTGTAAATGCCATGGTCTGAGTGTCCTGGCCTCCTTTGGGCACAGCATAGTGAAAACTTCAAACTCCTGCTCACTGCTGTGCTCATCTTATAGCGGTGGGTTTTGGCAGATAGTGAAGAGAGAAAAAGCTTATCAAGTAAATCCCTGTGCTCTGGGCTTTCCAGTGTTTGCAGCAGGCTCTGGTCCAAAAATCCCATGGCACCTACAGCAATTTCCTGCGATTGCAATATGTTCATTTTTTTCTAACTATGGATGCAGATGAAATGATTAGCACATAAATGTAGAAAACAGCTAACCTAAAGTACAGGCACCAGTACAGCACACACTGCCTTGTTATAGCGGGGTTTTGTAGGACTCTGAGCATGGGTGCTGCCACTTTTTATGCTTATCAGCTGCAAGACAAACATAATCCATGTTGAATCTTCTAAATTCCCATTTGATTGCTGTGCATTTACCATATTAAGTTAGCCATCGCTGCATTAATGCTGAAGGTACTTCAGGGACCTCTTTAATTTGCACATAACTCATGCAACTTTCAGGTGTTCCATATATTTTAATCCCTGAAATGGGTTGGATGTTCTGGGGTTCTCATCTGACCTTGGATATTACTGGCTTTTCCATGCGTGCTTTAAGCTGCCTTTGTAGCAGATGCCTGGTGATGTTGGAACTGCGATTCACGTCACTGGATCTGCTCGAAGTAGMAGGACAAGAAGGGAGGAGGGCTGGAGGCTGGGGACCACCAGCAGCAGGGAGCAGAAGGTGTGTGAGAAAAGTGTCTTCCCGAGCTGGCAGCCCACGTGGCCTGGTGTTAAAAATGTGACAGCCCGCGGTGCTGGCTTGTCCCTTGTTCAGCTTCACCTCTTGGTGTAACGTGCTGGTGTGTTTGTTTTCCTTGGCTTGGCAGGATGCAGATGGCAGGAGAGGCTCGGAAAGAAAAACCACCTCGGTGCACCTTTCCTTTCTGCAGCGCTCAGAGCGCTTGGGAAAGCCAAYGCTGAGTGGAAAAACTCATTTGCTAAATGCCTGTGTGTCTTGGCTGCTATCATAGCTGCTGCAGATACGAGTGGTATGGCCTCAGGGTATCAAGCAGGAAAGATTGAAGAGTGTTTTCTGAGATAATTTATTTACACTATGCTGAGTCCACCTCATGATATTTTTTTAAATGAGCCACACGACACTCAGAATAGCACTTCTCTGAATGAAAACAAGACTACCAGAATAATTGTCTATCTTTGTACTGTAAAATCTGGACTTATGCACTATTTATTGTTTTTGACATATTTTGTTCATTATATAGGCATTTCAGTTATTAACTTGATTATTAGTGTGGCAATTCAGCAATTCAGGAGGAATTGAATGAATTAGGTGCTAGGGCATAGGTGTTTATTGCCATGGGGCTGACACTAATATTTAGGGCTCACCTTCATGTAGTAGTCTACATTAAACTGTGTGAAGAAAAGCGCTGCTGAGGAGTGATGGGGATCCTACAAAAAAATTAGGTGTTCATTTTAATTTTAGACTTTTGCTAATCCATTTGAAAACTAATTGTATCCAAACAGGATGTCAAAGAATGGGAACACTCTGGCCCTTCAAAACTGGTGCTGCAGAAAGTATTTTCGTTTCTCAAACTGTGTTGCTCTTCTTTCCATTGCAAAGCACTGGCTGCGAAGGGTAAAAAACAAAATAAAACAAAATAAAACAAATAAACAACTGACCAAACAAAAAGGAAAGCCAGTTGTGCCCAGTTATGAGTTCTCCTCTGCTCAGTCTTTTGATCTCCTCTGCCTTTACCATTTTCAATCCGCTCTGATGGACACACTGAACTCAGTTCTCACATCTCAGATCTCAGTTCTCCTCACAGTTAAGTCAATTTTTCTCCATTTAAATCAGTTAGTAGGTATAGACACAGCAGAACAGAATTTAGTCCTATGTGTGTCTGCTTTTTTTTTTCTTTTTTTTTTTCTAATAGAGTACTAATACGATGACTGTGTAAGATGTCTCATGAAAGGAAGTGAATTGAAGGCAGGGAATTGGAGTGAATGGCAGGTGACTGAGATAAGCCTGAAATAGCAGCTCAGAAGAGTGACAGGGGAAGATTAAAAGATAAAATGAAGGCAACTGCCAACAACCCGTAGAATCTAGGGCACAAAGTGAGCTGGAAGAAAGTAAGTTTGGAGGAGAAAGCTATTGAGACAAGATGAGAGTGAAAGTGGAGCTGCTAGAGTTTCTTAGTGTTTTCTCCCTAGTATAGAGAGAAAAAAAAAGAAATTAACATTTTGATTATACTTGATGGGGAAGGAGAGAACAGAACAAATAACCTCCTGTCAGACAGAGATATAAAGAAAGGGAGAATGAGAAAAAGTGAGGTTTCTGCAATCAAAACTTCATACTACTGAACTTTTACTGAATTCAGGAGATACTGCACTCAGAAACACTTGACTTTGTGGAGTTCAAAGGCTGAGGCACTGGAGGCAATGTGGAGCTAGTTCCTGTTATTTTCAAGGAGCATAATAAATACTATTCATCCAGCTTCTCTTTCTTTCCCTTTTCTGCTTGAATGGGCTATGAGGTGAGCAGTTCATTAATCAAAATGTAAGATTATATATATGTTCAGCAACATGCTTCTCAGCACAAAAGGTTACTACAGATACAAGCACAATTGTTCAAATGGGATGCAAAGCAACCATATATGACAAATTTGAAGTAGTTTTTGTCAAGAAAAAGGATAACTTGTTGCTTCAGGTAGTTTTATCTATTTATCTATCAGTAGCTTTATCTTATTGAGCTTTAGCTAAGTGTGTGGCATTTGAAGKCCCACTGAAGTGGCATTTGAACTAGTATTTAAGATCAGATTAAGGCTAGTGTGTGTTTCCCTGAATCAGGACCACAYCACACTTTTTTATCTCATAAAAGTCATTTCTTTGTATATTCTAGGAAGAGAGACTTTTCCATTTAGAGCATATTTTAAAACAAAAATTCAGAGTAAATGAAAATGCATGGAATTTTGCCACTTTCTGTACTGAAGTGACTGCTGTCATGAAGACACTTAATAATATCCTGGACTCCATCTGGGCAATACTGTGACAGAAATTTATATTGTGTCTGGATATTCCTTGCAGAATCCCACCTGAATTGTCCCTGAAGAATTCTTCCAGTAACACGAATTGCCCTTTCAATTTCTGTGCTTTGAACATACCCATTTTTTTTCTTTTGCTTAGAGCTATGCCMCAAGCCAAAGAATAACTTTATATCATTAACTAACAGTTAAGTCAAGGAAKTTTGAAGGATTTTCCATTTAATTTTTTTTTTCAATTTTCATTTAAAAACTACACTGTTAAAATGGATAAATTAATATAGATATAATTTTGTATAGTGCTTCTCTATAGCAATCAGCGCATGGCTAGATCCTTCAGAAAATGCCGAAGTATAATAAACTAGCAAACATATCCCTATAACTCATATTTAACTCATCTTACTGTATATTAAAAAAATACTGAAGCACCATTAAAATAGCCCAATTTTAACAAGATTGTCTACAAAAAAAGGGCACATTCATTTATTTATTAAATAATAATAAAATAGTTTTAGAAGTTTCAATCTCAAATACCTTTAAGTGACATTTAAGTTGCTGTGAAACAATAAATGTTAAAGTGAGTACCTTTTGGTTTTGTCATGTTGAATGCTTCATTTCTAATTGCAATTTTAGAGATAGTTTTAATCTGTGATCTGATACTTTCTGAGTTTCAAACCAAAGGATTTTGTGGTAGACCATAGCAGGAAGGAGAAAATTATTGACACATTAACCTCTGATTTTGAAATCAAGCAGTATTAACTTTCCTGGCTATTGAGTTTAATGCCCTTTTATGCAATTTTCAGTCCCACAAGGACTGTTTTTCTGCAGTGTTCACAATGAGTCTGTTCATGACAATAAAGCATCATGGCTCTGCCAAAGGAATTCTGATGATGTAAATAAAAGGAAGGAGTCGTTTCAACTTGTGTTTGGATAAAGGTGCTTCTACTTAAAGCCATAAAGACAYTATTTTAAGGTCAGAAGTAAACAAAACAAAACTCTAATACTTAAAATTAAGCAAATTCAAGACAGTTTTAATAGAATTTAGAAAACAATGGTTGTGTCAGTGTGCTTCTCAAAACATAAATGAATGTGCTTCCCATTGGAGATGGTGCATGTGTCTTATGGTTCATTTGAGTCTAGCTTAATCAGCAAGAAAACAAATTTCCTAAATTTGGCTTAGGAGATGTAGTGGAGCTCAAGCAAAGTGATAAAAATTATTGAAATGAACAAACTCTTTCAAAATTTTCCATCCCATATTAGATATTTTTACTCTTTTCTGCAGAATTATTGCAAAGTCCAAGCCATAACCATGAGCATAAGAGGTCGGAGCATCAGTGCGTGCCTGTGTTGACTATACCTGCCTAGCATCACAGCTATTGCTAGCTGTCAGTAGCTTTACAGGTATCCTCCCCTGCAGGTGAACCAGAGGAAAATATTCAGCTGCAGGAAGGACAATGTGAGCTGCTCGTGCCTGTGCAGGAGACGCTCTCACAGGTCTCAGCAGAGACCAGAAATAGTCTCTGCTRATTCAAATACAGCACGAGGGAAAGCAATACTGCAACAGGGGATGTAGGTGAAGGCACTAAGTGCTTCCCACTGACACAGCTGTGTCGCTGCCTGCCAAGCCGTGCTGGGCACCCGGGTCACATCCTTAGCTGGTGACATTTGGCAAAGCTTTCAGCAAAGTGACTCTGCGCACTGAAGCCCTGACCTACGATTTCCAGTGCCATGTGTCAGACAAGCAGGGATATTTGCTCATTTTTGGAGCGCATTATATTTAAAAGKACTGAAATTATATAGTTTAGGAGTGTATTTTTATTTCATTGTTTTGTTYTTTAACTTGCAACGCTATCTATGTAGTGGAGGAACAGACAGATTTTGTCTGTATAGCAAACCAGCTCAGCTCTGGCCTGTAGCTTGGTGGGTATTAAATTACCTGAGCTATTTCTCTTGATACCACACAGAAATTTGCTCTTTTCTAATTGAGCTAAGGATAAATATAGGATGATACTTCTCTTCAAAATGAAGTGCAAACACACAAGTGAGGAGCAATGATTAATTTTTTATTATTCAGCAAGAACCTCTCTCCCTCCTACCTTTCTTCTTTCAGTTCCTCTGTGTAATCTTTTGCCTGGAGATTTAAGCTCCAGTAGATATTAATCTTTTGTTCCTTAGCATTATCACCCTGTCAGTGCTAGATTTCTTTATTTACTGGGTTTCTGCAAATGGTAGGCAGCTAATGGCTATTTCTTTCAAAAGGCGAACACTGAAGGTATCTGAAAACAAATGAAATAAAATACTAGCTTAAAGAAAAAGGCATACAATAAGCAGGGGAGCAGAAAACATGAGCAGAAAGAGTGCCAGCTATTGCTCGGTAATTTTATTATCATTAATTATTTTACCATCATTTTAAGTTTGTTGCAAAGAGAACCACAGCATTAACTGAAATCAACCACTGCCCTTTCATTCTCTACAATCACTGACAATAGGAGTTACTTTTAAGAACTATGGAAGCTCAGAGATGAATTTTCATTAACAGAAAAGTAACAGTTACAACAAGAACTGGGAAAGCTGCATTTTTACATTTCCCCTCAAGAAGCTTTACTACTAAATAAATCCACATTGCATGCAGAGTCCAAGCTCATGAGAAACTGTGACCTTCAGCCAGCAATCARCTTCTGAAACTTCTGAATGTTGCCTTTCTGCTCTTCTTTGGCATGTTTGGCCAARTGTCACGAGAACAGCAGGTATGGTTCGTGAGGTTCTGCTATGTTTTGGTGCCAAGGGGATGAAAGGGAATAATGGCTAGATTTTGATCAGAGCCTGCCCCACATCACACAGCAGTGATAATACSTGCTCAGATCTCGAGCGTGTCCTCGGTTTGATGAAAGCATGGAGAAGCCTGCAGGAGGCTTCATGGTCCAAATAACAGAAATCGACCTGGTTCAGTGAGCAGAACACAGTGTGCTTTTGGCTCTGCAAGGCTTTGCAGCTCCCCCACAGCCCTTTAATATTTCTGTGTGTTAAAGCTGTCTTTAGGAATACAGATGCCACCTGCAATCTACATGTTTCCAAGCTGGAGAGAGCTGCAAGGTGTGATTGGATCCCCTTGCTAGACTTGGTGGGCTGAGGCTGGTGTGACTTTGTCACTCCGTGTTGGCTCAGAAACCAAACCAGAGAAGATGGTTCCTGCCCACTGGACTCCAAGATCACCCTGCAGCAGCTAGTGGACAACTGAGGCATGCAGCGTGGTAATGGTCTAGATCCTAAAATCAAAGTACTACCCGTTTCTGGAATAGTCCACTGGGTTCACTGACCAAATGCTTACTTAATGCAAATAGCTTGAAAAAGTAAAATTAATGCAAATCTGTGTAAGCTGAAGTGAAAATTGAATCCAAAGTGTAGCAGTTCCTTTACGCCCTATTGTTTCATTGATTTGATGATCTGCTCAGTTGCACTGGGGTAACTCAGATTTTCAGTAGCTTAAAACAGATGCTTTTCTCTGACATGAATACAGTTACTGTGTGCGTATCAACAGCACCAGATCCCAAGTACCTATTTTTACTAAACAATTCATAACTCAATCTACTAATTCAATCTGTAACTCTAATTCACCATGACAAAGCAAAATCCGCTTCTCCGGAGATTAATTCCACATAACGCTTTTGTAACTGCTAAAGCCTTCTTTTTTTCCCTTTTCCTGTTTTCATTTTGTTTTCCTAAAGAGGAGGAAGAGCTTCACAGGTTTCTTTAATGAACAATAATACATGTTGTTTCAATAGAAGTCTTGAGTAATTGAACTCAATCAGACATGCCCTCATGGTAATRGATTTTTGCTATGAATATGTAAAAATTCACAAATGATGCTCTGAAGAATGTTTAGTTTGGAGAGCCTGAAAATCACATTTCAGCATCCTAAGATCAGAAAGGACCTCAAATGACCATAAATAGTAGTAAAAAGCCTAAGCAAACTTTATTTTTTTTAACTATATGAGAGATTATCTAACTGTTACTAAAACTGTACTTGAATGTATTTTTATATCCCAGGATTGCAAGCTCACCCTGTTAATGCTGTGTTTTGATCAAAAGTAATTTTAGCTAATTGAGATTATCGGTATTCCTGAAAGGAAAAAAAAAGAATAAAAGACAAAAAGAAAAAAAAAAGAAAAAAAAATAAAAGAAAGAGGATATTCATAATATAGTTTATGCAGCAGTAGCTTTTTCTATAAGAAGTTAAACAGATTTTTAAAGCCTAGCAACGAAACTGTTGCCACCAGGACCATGCTAATACCAGCTTTGCTAATTTAGCTTTGCTTTTCGTGTGCCAGAACTGTATTTTGTTCCAAGGAAATGAAAGATTTCTGCGGTCACAGTTCTGCTATGGTTATTCTTAAATTATATTAGATGCATCTTTTTGTTTTAATGGGATCTGAAATCGTATTACACATATTTCTTAGTAATAGAGTGTACGTAAATAACAAGATTAAGCTTATTCATTGTCAAAAAGTTCACAGCTGGCTGCAAGAAAAAKATTTTATTCTTTTTTGAAAAATGAGTTAGTTTGAAGCCTGGAAAAAAAATGATGTAGAATAACATTGATAGGAGAATAGATATTTAGTCCTTTGGGAAGATTTTCAAGTCTCTTAGATATAGCTGTAGATATTTTACCCAGTAGATCTGTAGATATTTTACCCAGGGCTATCACTGTTGCTTAATATTTATTTTGCAAGACCACACAGATCTCAGCCCTCCCAGGTGCTCTCCAAAGGCGTGTGAAGACACACTTCATATTCCTCCACCTTTGGAGCTGAGCTGCTGAAAACCCTGCAAGGGGCAGGTGACAGAGCTGCAGCTCCAAACATCTGAGGACAAATATCTATGTGAATTATGATAAACCATGCGCAAATGTGGACAGACATGGTGGTTTCCCAGCTCAGTGGTGCCCGTGCTATCCAAAAAAAACCCCAAAGCCCCAAGTTTAAGATCTCTCAACTCTTGAAGAAGACAAGTGCCCTCTTCTCCTGAGCTTAACTCCAATGTTATCCTGCACATGTACTCAGTGAAAAACAGTCCAGTTCTGCAGAAACCAAATTATTGAAACTCCAGGCACTGCAGCTGGGCTTCCTCCTGCTTGTTTTTACTTGGATTAACATCAGATTTACTCTTTTGGCTTTATGAAGAGAAACTGTGTATGATCAAGATGGAAGTGAATAATGATGGGAAAATGCAACCGAAATTCTACAGCTTTTATTGTACAATTTAGAACTTTTTTTTTGTGTGTGTGTGTGTAAAATTGTACAACCACTCTTCCTACAACCTGTAAGAAACGGAGCAATGTGGAGCAGCAAGGTTTATCTTCCATGCTCACTCCCAAGCTCTTTTTGATAGCACAGATGTGCCCCTTCAGAGTGTCACAGTTTTTGCTAAGATGTCAGTGCACATACATGTTAAATCATGTTTGYCTTGCTGAGAGTTGTCTCCTTGGATTAGTCACGTGAGTGAGAATAAAAAGGTTTCTGGCTTATCTACCAAACACCATTTGCTGTTGTCTTTCTTCCTCTTCCTTTTAACTGACGGGTGATATTTAGGCTTTTAAATATCTTTCTAGGAACAAAGTGTATTTTCAGTGAATTCCAGCTTAATATAGTTTCTTGTCAAGTTGGTCTTTTTTTGATTACAGATCCAAATAGCTTCTTTTTTTCATGGAATACATAAAAGGAACAAGTCCTTCAACCTTTTTTTTTTGACAAATATGGTTTGACGATAGCTTCGATGATGATAGAATGATAGCTACCAAACTGCAACCCAACACAAACCTTTCAGTACAAGCAAGCAATTCATTTGTTGGCTCATTTGAAAAATATTTCCTTTTTCTTTTTCCGTTTTGTATTGCCACTTGAAAGCGCACTGGAATATTAGTGACCCTTTTAGCAACAAAGAAACAGAAACAACTAGATAACTGTTACTCTCTTGCCATTTTTCCTCTAATATTATACAGGCAAGTTTAGAGACAGTAAAATACTTAATATTTCCACTGCTGTGTTGGAAATAGCTCACACAACTTCTTGGGAGACCTTTTTTTAAAGCTCTGCTAATAGATTAAAACAATTTATTGCCCTGCATCTGGAAAAAAAATGCTGAAATTGTTTCAGACTAATTGCAATCTGGCTGATGTTCATGAAAGTACTTTTGATAGACAACTTTTTTTCTTTGGGGCTGAATTATTTTGCCCTAAACAACAAGTATCAACAGAATATTTCCTAACATTGCATATGTATTACCTAGTTATTGCAACATAACACCTGCTTTAAATAATAATTGAAATTGTGCCATGCTATCAAATATTGTTAATATATTCTYGTTAGTCATGAATCCATTTTTCTAGCAATATGCAGAGTGTCTGTATGCTTAATAGAAGACTCTTATTGGTGCGTAACTGTGATAATGTGCTGCATTAACTAGAGAAAGTGTTGACAGCTGTAGGAYCTGTGGAAGAAAACCAATGTACATCAGTCAAATGTAATGGATAGACTTGAATATTATGCAAAACAAAACTCATGTTGGGGAATAGAAATGAGACTGAAGGAAATTCTCTAGTAATAAAATGAGAGTTGAGATTACCAAATGAGTTTTTGCCATGTTAAGTTCTCTTTGCAGGGCGCTCAGAAAAAAAAATAATTGGAGAATTTCAAAAGGATATTTTTCTCCAAGTTATATTAAAAGTTTTCTTTTGGTGACATGCAGCAGAATGGAAACTTTTAATGRGTGAAGAATTAAACAAAGAGAAAAAAAAAGAAAGCAGAGCTGTTTGCTTCATCATAATATATGAGCAAAACAGGACTTTCAAATATTTGCTTTTCTGAGATCATCTATTTATGAGACCGAGCATGGTAAGCATAGGAGAAAGCAAGAAGATTTTTCACTGCAGTTCCAGATACTTGATCAGATGTAGACAGTCAGTAGGGTGAATATCTTGAAGCTGGCCCTGGAATCAAGGTTGGAGGATGTAGAAATTTTCAGTAGTTTTCTTAATGAAAGTAAGTTCAAGAAGACTGCAAGAGGAAAAATGTTTTATTATTAACTCTACCTGACATGTTTCATTCATTTATTAGCAAATTTAGTAGCAATACATAGGAGCTGGCTGTGTTCTTTGGAGAAAAAGAGACACATAAAAGGTTTAAGGGAGCAAAGTATGAGAATTTGAACTGAAGAGCCAGCTGTTTAATAATTTCTGTTAGATTTTCTCTTATGACATACAGCCTGTTTGGCAGGTTTTGAAGGAGAAGACARAGATTTTTCTGAGATAGATTGAACTAACACTAGGAAAAAAATTGTGAATCTGCAAAGTATTGGAACAAGAAAAAATGCAACTGAAGTTAAAGACTGTCAAGAAACCGAGTTTTATRATTTTCTTATCCAATTTTGCATGTGGTAATGTATAAAGTGATGGTATAGTGTTTAAATGAAATAATAAAAAGAAGGAGAAGACTATCAGAGAGAACTTTGGAAATGTTGGGAAGAGTAGAAAAATCATAGATACGTGTTCTAAAACCTACTCTGTTTGTTCAGGTAAGACGTTATCCTATCTGATTTGCTGCTGTTGCCTTATCTCATCACACGGTCTGCACCTGCCTTCAGGTGATGCTTGCTAGGTCCTGCTATTTCTGATTTCAAAATCAGCCTTGCCTGCAGTTGGATGGATAAATGCATGGGAAGGATAGAGAGTTTAGTCTTTATTTAAATACATATGACTCATTTTGTCTGTATGCTGACAGTGGCTCTTCTGCCACCCTGGCATGCTGCAGACTCAATAGTGTCCACAGCTGAGCACCTGGCAGCTCAGTTTCTCTCAAGAATATAGTTTAGAAAACTTTTAATCTCCTATGACACAGTAGAGCTGCTATTCGGTATGGGCAGTGCAAGATATGTGTAGTCTTCTCCAGCCCATCTCTGATCTGATGGATCCAAAGCTCAGACCATCTCTGGGGCGAAGGGTCTGCTCCATAAAACTGGTTGAGTTGTAGAAAAAAACAGCTCCTCTTTTTCTATCATGGAAAAACTTTTTAATTATGTTAGTAATCGCTGAACCATCAGCTCCTTCATCAATCACACAGCCCAATGGGGACCAACAGGAGGCAATCACAATCTGCCAGCTGCTTCTGCAGTGGGGTATCTGCAAGACCTCATAGACTCCCTCCTTAATTCTGCTCTCCTAGGAGAAATTAAGGTGTATACACAAGTGCTTTTGGAAATGTTCATTGTAAGGGTCTTGGAAATGTGAGAGTAGGTGTTTGTTTATTAAGGTTATCCAGAGCAAGCACATTTTCAATTTGAAAGGGATAATAAGCCAAACTGGAAGTCACACAGGCACCAACCTGGCTAATAGGCAGGAAAGATAAAATGACCATGATCAGAAGTCACTAATTAATGGGCCATAAGGAAGCTATGGGCACAGCTGTGGAGAGGACCAGCCTGGACTTTGCTGCTCATAAGAAGGCAGAAATCTTTCTTGCTGGAGAGGAGGAGGGGATGTGACTATCTACACTCAGGTTTTATGTAAGCTCTGGGTGCATTATGTGTGAGTGTTGTGGTAGGCAGTGCTGTGACTCTAGCAGTCTAATGCCTCAAGGCATCTCTTAATGTACATGCTCTTGTCAAGGCAGAACTGGCACAGGATGGGGAGATCTCACATGGAAGGTATGTATGTAATAGGCTTGCTAGGTCTATAGTGGGGAGGAGGAGCTTTCCAACATTCAGAAATGGCAAAATGCTCTTTTTTTCTGGGCTTTTTAATTTTTTTTTTTTTTTTTTTTTGTAGTGGGGGGCAGGCATTTCTTGTGGTCTTTTGATGACCATGGTGCACTGAGGCAGCATTTTATAGCATTGCCATGCAAACTAGTAAAGGACTATATTTGCATTCATTCACTGAAACTATGATTATATTTTCTGAGACAAGATCATCTGTGCTTAACTTTAGTGCCATTCTGATATTTCCCTCCCCCAAAATGCTGAAGCATCAAAGTTAAGACTTATGTTTACTTTTGTCCTTCTTGCTCAATATTAAGCTTCCTCTCTTCACCATTCGTACATACCACCTCCCAAAAATCTGTTCTTGATTTCAGTAGGAAAATTACAAACTATACCAAGATTATATATTAATTATATATTATATATTATATATTATATATTATATATTATATATTATATATTATATATTATATATTATATATTATATATTATATATTATATGATTTTATCAGAGATAAGCAGGAAATTGATGTAACAAAACACACTATGAGATCTTATAGAAAAGTGGAAAGTATTACTTATTTAACATGACCACTTCAGATTGACATTCAGGTCATTCCCTCATGGATTTCACTCATTCTCTCTCATACTCACTTTCAAGTCCCAAGACACAGGTCTGAGTGGCCTGTCACTTGTGTGTGACACAGAGGAAAAGTGACGTCAACTATTGACTTGTAAACATCACCTTGATTCTTCTTGCTTGGCACTGAGAAGCTGGGTTTTAATACATCTTTCAGTAGGTAACAACTTTTGCAATGTGATTTCTTGCCTCAGAATATTGCTGACTTCACCCTCCCTAAGATGCAGCAAAATTTTATTCTTGTTTCTGTATTTTTGATGCCCTCTCTATTACATTGTGTCTTCCAGCTGGGACAAGGAGAGAGACGCCATCACCTCACTGTGGTCTCGCCTTGGGGTCAGCACACAGGTCCTCCGCTTACAGGTCATTGTGCTGTGGCCTTATCAGATCACGGACCTGCTCATCRTGATGTGGACAGTGACATATTCCTGGGCATATGACAGACAGTTTATTACTGTCTGTCACATTCTTTGTCATTAATACATGCTGTTCTTTTTGTCCTTGCTCTGTATAGTGTCTTCTGATGTTTTCACCACAGATATTTCCATTTGTTCTTCGTTCATACCAATCAATATTTCTGTTAACATTTCCACAAATTAATGCTTAGGACCATATTCTCCGTTTCTGATTTTCATTGTCATTTCCACCCCCCCCACACCCCCTGCCACCATTTCCAGCGTTTCTAAGTGTTTTCCTGGAGTAATCTTGTGCTTTATCATACATTTAGTTTTTATATCAGCTCAGTGTATGATTTCAGATATTCTTGCYATTCAAGTAATTAAAAAAATCTCCTCTCAATTGAAAAATCCAAGTTGATATATTGGAAATTTTCATCAGGACGAAAGGGAAAAAAGCCAGAGTTATCATGGCTTATGAAGTAGGCTTGTTCTCTCTCTCTCTCTCTTTCATGGCTCATTAGTAATGTAAATTAATAATGTAAATTACATATTTACTGCCAGTGAACACGCAAGGTTTATATCTGTTTGATGGGTCTCCTTTTTACAGAGATTGTGCCTTTGTGACAGAGGGCATCTTTCTGGGTTAAAATGTTGGGGTGGAGARACTGTTCTCTGGCTCCTTTCAGACCTATTGCAAGGTAATGGCATTCTAATACAACCTTTAGATTTTGTAASAACTTCTCCTATTTTGAAAGGTTGCTACGAGCGCACATTATTCACCAGTGTACCCCAATCTACTTAAAAATAATTTTACTGTGTTATTAATAAATGAAAAATCTCAGAATTTATTGTACAATATATAGTTTTGTAGACCTACTACTAAATTACTGCATACATTATACATCTCTATAAGGATTGCAAAAGTAGCCATCACTGTCTTTCAGTTCTGAATATGCTTATGCTCCTGTTCCTAAATGCCCCTCTATGATTTTTTTAATTGCTATCAAGCTTCATGAAAATAGGTGTCTACCCTGTAATCTGTTTGTTTAGAAACTTAGTTTGTAAGATCTTTCCAGTACATAAAAATGCATGGGAACTGAYTGATAGAAAATAAATAAATAAAAGTTTTGTATGACCATAGTGTAATAAAAACTCTGCCAAATAGCAGTGACCTCCAGAATGGCTTAGAGATTTCCATCCTGTAGCTGGGAATGCCATTAGTAGGTAGATCATTTTTGTTCCTTCTTTTAAGCTCCTCAGTCCAAGTAAATGCAGTATATGTATTGCAATGTAGGTAATTAAACAAAGAGTTCAGGAAATCTATTTTACTAATGGCTAAAATATCATCTAGCACTTAAAAACACCATGTTATATTTTGTAGGAGCATAATATATTGCTGAAGCAGCAAATAATACTGACAGTTTTAAAGTAATTATGTTTTCAACAGATCAATGAAAACATTAGTAATTAGAATAACAACTGGACAATTAATTACTTTAAATWCTCTAAGGCACTTAAAACAACCTTTTCATAATATTACTGTTTAACAGATGTTCTTGTGCATTGAGTATAAGATGTTTATTCACTGCCCATATGATTCTGCTTACTGGTGTTCCCTTATTCTGGCTCATTAGGCATGAACAAGAGCAGTTTATTTGTTGTACTGGATTGTATCACTGCATGGTGTGAAAATTGTATGTCTCATTGAGTAGCTACTCTAGTGTAGGTCATAACATACTGCACAATGCATGGGGCATTATGTATTCTGGACTCATATTTGCAATTTGGGTTCTGCAATGAAACTCCAAGTCAATATTTTGGAAAAAGTTCCTGCTTTGAAATCACTGATTTATTTACATGCAAGGGCAAATACTTTGCCAGTGTAAACTGGCATTCCTCCATTGTCAATCTCAATTGTGAGTCTTGTCATTTGACTGCAGGTGTACCAAGGAGAAGGGAAAAAATGAAAGGCAGAAAAGAAGAAGGGGTGATAGCTAAAATAATTAAAAATCATAAAGGATTTTGATCATCTCTTGATTTGCTACTTCACACAGCCCACCAGTAGTTCTGTGCACAGTTCTACTCATTGCACAAGTACGTTTTTCAAATAACAGAAAGAAAAGAAAATTAGAAACTTTCACTGAGACCACATTGAGCTACACCAGCTGTGTCTATGTCCTTTTCAATTTAATTTATATGTAAAACATTGAAAGGCATAAAGTCACAGTACTACAAGGCAAAAAAAAAGTCTCTATTATAGCACCAATGAAAGCAGTATAGAATATTTTTGATGAATTCAACTCTTTGTTAAATAAATGTAGTTTCAGCAAAACAARTACTTGTTGGGGATGTTTTGAATTCTTCAAAGATTTTCAGTAGAAAATGTTTCGTAGAGAGTGAAAAGCAAAGTGAATGTGCTTCTACTTTTTGGCAGGAAAAAACTGAATATGTATGTAAGCGAATGACTTGACAAAAAAATGGCAAATGAAATTCAATATAGATAAATGTAAAGCAGTGCACACGGGGAAAAAAACTGTCTTGTTATTGTATAAAATTACACGTTCTGAAGTAGTCATTACCACTGAGGAAGCAGACCTTGGATTTGATAAGCTATGATAGCTAGAAGAAAACAAGCTCAACAGCCATCAGAAAGCAGATCAAGTATTAGGAATTTTAAAGAAGGAAGTATACAAGGAGAAATACAATCTTGCTGCTGTATAAATCCATGTTTTTCCAATGGTTAATACAGTGCATGCAGCCCTCATTYTTTCATCTTTAAAGTATACATCAGGACCAGAAAAGTGGAATAGATTATGTACAGTATGGCAAAAGTCTGCCAAAATATGAGTGGCATAGGAGTGGTTAGAAGATTTGTTGCTGTCTAAGGATCATTAAATGCAGCTGGTGGTAGCCATGTTCAAAATAACTGTAAGGATGACATTCTTCCTGAAATGAGTAGTAGACATGTGAAATTATTTGCTGGGGCTGCAGCTCTCTGTGTGCAGCTCTTGGTGGCTCTGCTGGTGTGTTTTTGTATCCAAAAACTACATTTTGGGGCAAATAAAATGACTATTAAAATTTTTGTATAGATGAATATATGTGTAGCCACCTTCTGGGACAAATAAGGTCCCAACTAATTTCAAACAATCACGTATCCTAATTTTGGCCTTCATTAGATCAGGTTCTTTATTTTCCAGACTTAATTGCTATTTATGATTTATTATCTGTTCTTTTTTTTTTTTAATGACAACAAAGTAATTTGTCTTTCCTCATATTTGATACATTCAGTATTCAAAACAAGATTTCATCCACACACTCTGCTTGTGTTTCCAGGTCTGTCTGAATGTATATAACTGTCTATGACTGTGGTGATGGCTTTAGAGTGGAGTGAGGAGGTCAGAGCACTTGGCTTCTGTTCACAATTTATTTGTTGAGAGGTGAATGGGGGTCATTAACTACTCTCTTTGTGCTCATCAATTTACCTATTTGCAGGTAGATGTAAGAATAGTCCTCAAAGTGGRAGAACAGAGGTGTGATGTGTGGGTTTTTTTTTTTTCTTCTTCTCTTATTCTTCCAAGATGTGCTCACTACTTTTGATGGGATGCAACCCTCTTTCTGTTTTCTTTTCTCTCTCCTTTTGTCTTTTATCAGCAAACTATAAACCTCTTACTGAGCTGTAAAAAAAAAGAGTGGAGGCTRAAATAAACAGATATTGCATATGTAAAACTATTTCAAGAACATTCTTTCTTTCAATAGCTTAATAAATTACAAATTCCATAGATTTTCTTTTTACTTGGAAAAGCATACAAAAACTCTGCTGCAAAGTAATAAAATATGTTATCACTAATTTTTTTTAGATTTTTTTTTAGAACTACTGGCTGTGTTTGATGACTCCCTGACTTTAGTTCTCAAAGAGTAAATAYAGTTGAGTCAAGAAGATGGTCAATATTTGAGTTAAAACTGCCATAGCTCATGCAGATAGATATGAGCTTTCTAAGAGAAATTTTTGCTTTCTCCTCTGAACTTTTAGTAAGTATGAACACTTCCTTGACATTCATGGATTTTACTCCTGTGAGATAAACTTCTGTACAATCTATGCTGACTGTCCAAAGCTCCATGTGGCTCATCAGATATTTGCAATACTGAAAAGTACTGGTCACACACTGACTAGCACAGATGGTRTGTCCCAAGCTTGGACTGAGATCAGCAAAAAGATTCTCAAAAAAAAAAAACCCTGAATTGTGCTGTTCACATCTTCAAAACAAAACTTTCCAAATCTATAAGTTTGTTTAAAGAAATATCTCATCTCATGATGTACCAAACAGTATCTAAGTTGTGAAAACATGTTTTAGAGTTACTTGCCAGTGGTAACAATGGAATCTGAAAGAGTTATGTTTGGAAGCATTTACTAGGCACAGAGAAATTACATGTGCTGTAGCCTTTAAATATTTTGATTTTGTGTTTGGTGGGTATAATTTTTCATATGTCTGCAAGTTAGTGAAGCTCAGTGCTAGTGATCTTCCAAAGGGGATTCTAAGGAGGGTTATTAAAATTCTCCTACCAAATTAAATAGGAAGATGATAGAGTGATGGCCTAGCATCTGATTTGTACAATCTTGTACAGCTCATCTCCAGGCTACTGCTTGATCACATTGCCAAGACACATAAATGTATTACCAAAGCGCAAATGTTTCGCTTGTGAAATGAGTTGGACCAAACTGAAGTTACCAGGAATCGTCTAATAAATTTGGAAGCGTCAAACAAATTTACAGCATAACAACTATAATCAGTCCTTCGGAAGGGGAATCAAAGTGGATATCATTCTGTAGGCAGCCACCAGAAGGGACAAATGAGGAAAATGAGCACAAGTCAAATCTGTATTCAAGATGTCTTCATCTGATATGTCTTCACTCACACATGACTCATTTTTTTCATAACAATAGTAGAATATTAAGAACAATTGCTGAGTTTCTCATTTTGAAAGCAGTGATGCTTCCAAGATCGCAGAATTACAGAATTATGGCATAGACGACATTGGAAGGGACCTCTGGAGTTCATCTGGTCTAATCCTCTCTACARCAAGATATTCAGCATTGTGTCTAATCAAGTTCTGAATACTTCCAAGGATAGAGATTCCACAAGTTGTGGGAAACTTGTCACAGTGCTCTTCCATCTTTGCAGTGAAGTTTTTCCCTATGTTCAGAGGGAATTTCCTGTGTTTAAGTTTGTGCCAGTTGGCTCTTGTCACTCCTGTGTTTAAGTTTGTGCCAGTTGGCTCTTGTCACTGGACATCACTGACAAGAGTCTATCTTCTTATGGGAACAAATACGTATATATTTTTGCAGGGTCTTTCTTTCTATGTACTCACTATTATAGTAGAAAACTCTAGTAGTTAAGGTAATCCCAGGAAGACACAGGAAATAGAGCTCAATCTTTCTTCTCTTGGATATTTAACTACTGAGCTCTTATGCAAATTTGAGGATGAAAGTTGGGGAGTGAAGATGGCAGCAGCYGTAATTCAAAAGAATTTTTTGTTAATCTTTCAAAAGAAAACTCAAAAGAAAATTTACATTGTTTTCAATGTAAATTYACTGTACTGAAATAGTCACACAATGCTGGAAATATTAAATTCTAGATCCTGAGTGATTCTGGGCATAATGTGCTGAAACCCACTGAGTATGGAGCATGAGCATTAGACTTTTTCCAGTTTCCTGATGAGGACCTCATCTATTTCTTCCTCTTGATCAGGTGCCTATATCAGTCACCCACTATGAGGCCACTGGTTTGCCTGATCCTGATCCTGACTCATGAGTTCCTTGCTGGTGCATCAACCCATAAAGGACAATTCTCCCTCCTCACCTTCCTGGCCTGTCCTTCAGAGAGCCTGCATCCATGCACTGCAGTGCTCCGGTCGTGTACGCTGTCCCACCACATCTCTGTAATCCCAAGGAGATCATAGCCCTGTAACCACTTGCAGATTTCTCATTTCTTCTGTTTTTCTCCCYACACTGTGTGCAGGCACTTGTGAGTGTCCTGTCTTCCTGGAAAGGGCATGAAGGCTTTTCCCATAAAGTGATCCCATAGGGACTTCCTTATTTACTTGCATACATTTGGGGTGACTCCTCTTTAGCCCTGTTTTGCTGATTTAGCAATTTTGTGATTTTGTTGTTTTACTGATTAAGAGATTCCCTTTTGTCTACTTCACCCTCGACCCTTTGGCTRCCAGTCAAGTCCACCACATCCTTCCTTGGTTGTTGGTCATTCTTTTCCTCCCCCAWCATTCCTAATTATAAGCCTATGTAGCAGCTAAACAGACATTTTTGAGGATTATCATTTTGAATTTAGGGAACGTAAATTCTGTTTAAAAGCTATCTTTTCTATTTCCAAATGAAGGTCATGTCAAATGATATGTTTTCATATTCTCAGTAAACTCCCCTTGTGAGATGGTTACTGTCCTTGACAGCATTGGCAGGCTGAACCAAAAATATTGAAAATGAAATGCTTATAAATTTCTAATCTGGACTTTTGCTGACCTGTATCCTTTTGCATCTGGCACCAGAGACTGGTGCTTACCCTAGCTGTGCCATGGGTCACATCTGCATCACCACATTTCTTTGGCCTCCTACCAATATATCTTTCGGACCAAGAAACACAAATTGCCAGCCAAAGCCATTTTCAAATGACTCTTTCCCTGTTTGTGGCTCTTTCCTTCCAGCAGAACTAAGACAGACTTTTTTGCTTAAAGGGAAAAAAAGATTTCTATTGCCTTATTTCTGTGCAGCACATGATCCACAAAGCCTAGCATGAGCAAAGGACGACTCATTTTATTAGAGTTCCCTGCTAGACTATTAGCAGCACATCACCAAGCAGCACGCATCTTTCCTTGATCTTTGYAGCATACTTCAAAAAAGAATGTTTATTATTGCAACACAGATTTGTAAGCCAAGTTTATTTTCTACATTTAACTATAAGTAGTTCCCTATGGGGGAAGATATGATTAAAAAGTTCAATATGTGATTTCTAAGCACTTTAGTTACTGAGGAGGAAAGGTCTTTACACTTTGCCCAACAGTATGTATTAGTAATACATACAATTACCTTTTAACCACTGCTTTTAGCTATTCTACGAACTCTTTCATAGACAATAAAATTTGCCATGAAAAGAATTATCCATTAATTGGCATTTTACTTTTTTTTTCTTACAAATTCAATTGTAAATAAGAATCATTATGGCTACTATGAGGGGACTGTGACACACAGAACAGACAGAATCCATATATATCCTTTAATCAGAGAAAATAAAGTCTGATTGCTTCGCTTATTGGACCAGTAAGAATTTATACAGTAATATTATTAATAAAATAATATTCCAGTTTGTTTCAGGGTAACTGGAATTCTTTCAAAGGCTTAACCTTTCTACTTTATGATTAAATTAATCATTAATCCCTTTTACAGTGAAATGGCAAATCTTTCTTCATGCTTATTCCAGATGATGCCCAACTTTCTCAATTTTTTTCTGGAACTGTTTTCATAAACCTTTCTCACCAAAGCACCATCTTTTCCATCAGACAAATTGAAGATCCCAGTAAGTCTRCGGTCAGCTACAAGAGACAAAACTCTCTTGCTGATGCATTTTCAGACACAATCCCTGAGACCATTTTTCTAGTGTAATGGAATGGTTAAGATTGTGATTATACCAGGGCTGAAAGGTCAAACGACTATTTCCATAGCAGTGTAATTATATTGCTTACTAGAAAGAGCCAGCTTTAATGAACTGCCACATTTGGGGATAAAATAAGCATAGTTTGTTAGCAATGGAGAGGTTAAATACTGCTGCTCAAGTTGCATTTTTTTCAGTTCTTTCACATCATTGTTTATTTGCCTAATAATACTGATACAGAGTGAGCTAGAAAATATGTTTTTTTCCAATTACAGTTCAGTAAATACATCAAGGAAATGGTTTTCAGCTGCATGTTTTATAGCAAAGAACCACAAAAAATGTGCATTCAGCTAAAGTTTTCCCTGACTTGGGAAAATACTTCCAAGGTGCCAGAAGTGCTCAGGCTCTTAACATTTATRTTTCTTTGTTTAAGAAACAATCAGCTTTCTTCCCACATCTTTTCTCATTGCTTTTGTTTTCTGCTTCCAAAATACTTATTTCATACAGTGATTACCTTTTAAATATCTATTGATCTCAGAGCCTCTCTCATTAATATGTTGCTTTAGGACAGCCTGACCTTTTCTCCTGCTGAGAATCAGGTCCATGCATTTTTTGACCATGAATTTTGGGAAAATCAGACTTTTACTTCCTGTTATACTGTCCTACAGTTTTTCAGAGCAAAACATCTACTGTATCCATTATGATTTGCTTACAAAGCCACTGTCAGTATGAGAGGCACCACCTAAAGAAAGGTTTGCTTCACCTTTAGCCAAAAATGCTTCCTTCTAGAATAACCAGACCAAAAGAGGATAAGAAGGAAGAATTTAACTCAAAAGTTATAAAATAATTCAAATTTTCCCACATTTTCCCTTCTTTTCAGTGCTAGGTTTTGTTGGTGCTGCTCTCAGCCGGAGACATAAATGTGGAGAGGATCCTAGTTCAGCTGACCGATGGTCACTGAGTGATCATCCCTGATGGAGGAGGAATAGAGAAACAGACAAAAAGAAAGAGCCAGTGTTATAAAGGACAGACAAAGTAAGGGCAAGTGCCTTGCATTGCAAGTGCTAGATTACAGCAAGAGCTGTAGAAGAAAAAGTAGGTTTTCTTCACAGTAGAAGAAAAAAAGTTCAGTCCAAAGAGCAAGGAAGTTGACTCTGAGTGTACATACAGATATATATGCATGCACATTTACATACACTTACATGTAATTTGGATATGAATTGTGAAAAAAATAATGTTGGAAGAGGCCAAAGAGTGGAAGGTAGCAGTCATCGAAATGTTTGAAGTATTTGACCAAGCACTTCACCTGCCTTTAAATGAGCTGTCTGGGCTTTTTTGAAATCATATATCTGTTTGACTTATATTAATACCCATGCCGTTTTCTTCTGTGTTACCTTACCTTTGAAGTAACTAAGCATTTGTGCCTCTCTGGGAAAGCCAGCAGGGAGAAATCTTGGTATTAGATATCTCCGAGAAACTGAGAGTTCTCTTATTTACCAGTTTGGTTTTGAGTATTAAAATATAAAGGTAGTGATGCTGAAACTCCAGTTGTTCTTACACTTYGCCTCTTTTTCTCCTTTCATTCTTTTTATTTATTTATTTTCTCAGTTAGATATCCAGGGATTATTTTATTACCTAGAATTAGACTACTTTTATTTCTTATCAGATGCATCCTGGAGTTGTGATGTTTATGCTCCGTGTTAATCCTGGCCTAGATATTTGGCATATGCCTTCTGAGCCATCCTTTCTCTTTTTACTTTCCATGTATCTATCTCACCTTATTCTTAATACAGTGATCATAGACAAAATGTTGTGGAGTCTCCTTCTCTGGAGGTCTTCAACATCCGCCTGGATGCTGCCCTGTGCCACATGCTTTAGGTGTGCCTGCTTGAGCAGGAAGGTTGGACTAGATAATCTSTAGAGGTCCCTTCCAACCTTGAAGATTCTGTGATTCTGCGATTCTCTTGGATCCTCATGGTGCTCTTCTGACAGCTTTTTTTTTCTTCCAGTTAAGGAAACTGCAAGATATGGAGAAATTGTATGGCACTAGACCAGCAAATTGACCSTGAGAAATACCTGTGACAATGGGCATTGGAGAAATAAAGAGGTGGGTGGTTATATAAATATACAAAAATGCTCAGATGAAGCATGTGCCGGTACCTAGKGGTAGGCAAGGAAACACACGCCATGGGGAGAACAGCATCGTAACCCAGCAGTGCTCAACACGGCTTCTAATCCAAAATCTGGCAGCTTCAACTCRATATGTTCGAAGCTGGTGACTATTTGTAATCATCCAGACCAGCAGTTGTGCATGGCAAAGCATCAAAGTGTTGCTTTCTTTTTATTCTTACTGTCATGATTTATGGAGAAGACCCTCCGGACATCAAAGTGGTGTTTGATACCAGGCACCTTGTTAACATAGAAGATGAAAARGGCAGTGCTTGGAAAATCACCAGTTTTCTCATATGCTGATGAGATACTTTAATCTGTGTTTTATTATTATTGTTATTATTTTTATTTTTATTTCTCTAATGATTGATGGCTTTAAAAGATGAAACAACAATAATCTGCTGAACTCTAGAAACATTTTTAGGGAGTTGAATTTTCTTGATGCTTGGAAGTCTTATAATAAATTATGGTCCCTGGACTTTGTTTCCTCTCTCTATATGTGCAGAAATCAAATATTTAGTAAACATAGTTATTTAAGAAGATAGCTAACAACCCAACAGAGAACTCAATGAATAAAAACTTCGTATTGTGACATGCCTGAAGTAAATATCCGTTTTTATTGTACTATTTCAATATGGTGAAATACTCCAAAGTGTATGTCTCTCATCCTATATTTTTACTGGAGGAGTTAACATTTCTTGTATAGATATCACTATCGGAAAGAACTCTAAAATCCCTTGGAAACCTCTGAACATAACAAGAAACAGCCGTACTTCATGCTCCATAAACTTTACAGTTTTTCTCCAATTTCAAACCAAACGAACTCACAGCTACATTTAAGAGACTCCAAATGTGATTAGCAATCACTGTTGCTCATACATTATTTATGGGGCTATCATTGCATATGCCAATTTTAGGTATTGATACACTATATCATATATTCTTCTGAACTGGCAACTGATTTTTAAGTTTTAACCCATAATTTTGCATTAGAGGAGATGATCCGTGGAAATAAATTTCTGTCATGACCTTAATTGTGCTGAACATGTTTCTGTTGGAAGAAGATTATCCGAAATCTATGCATTTTTCCAACAGCAGCTATACTACACTGCACTTTAAACTCCTGAGGGCAGCGCCAAAGGAATTTCCCTAACAAGCATAAGCTACATCMTCTAACCCAAACTTAATACATCAGTCTTTTGACTGTCAAGTGAGATACTATTTAAACTTTTTAATGTGTATTTACATGGAGAACTTTCCTCATGTTAAAATTCAGTCTTATATCACTATATTTATGGCATCTAACACTACCACGTAGCTGGGCATCTCTTTTGTTTACCCCGGTGGCAATATAAATAAAAGATTTGACGGAGAAGAACTGATGCTGAAAATGTCTTTTTCATCCTTGTATTTTAAAAATAAAAATCCTCATGCTGACCTAAACTCTCCTCTCCCACATACTGAAAGGAAGAAGCTCTTCAATTTCTGAAAGTTCCTCACATCTTCACAGAACGAGAAAAGGAGAAAGTCAGACTCTTCTCCGTGATGCCTACTGACAGGACGAGAGTCAATGGACACAAACAGAAATACAGGAAATTCCATCTGAGTATCAGAAAACACTTCTTCACTATGAAGATAGCTGAGCATTGGTACAGGTTGCCCATGGAGGTTATGGCACCCATATGCTTGGAAATATTTAGAACCCAGCTGGACATGGTCCTGGACCGTCTGCTCTACTGGATCCTGCTGGAGCAAAGATTGGACAAGATAATCTCTGTAGGTGCCTTCTGACCTCATCTCTTCTGTGATTCTGGTTTGGCACCTTGGCCAACCTACTTACAGAGGATGTCTGTCATGGTATGGAACAATCTTGGTGAGAGTGACTGTTTCCTAGAAGAAAAATGTCCCTGAAGTTATTAATTGGTACACGGTACATAGAAATAATATATGCAATGATTTGCTTACACTGACATTTGTGTCTGATTAACAGGTCATTACTGTTAGAGCAATACTGAAGCTTCCTAATTGCTTTCCACACACTGGAAAACAGTAACTATTTGCACTGCTTGCTAAYGTGTCTGCTCATATTGCCATAGTGCTCTTAGAGCGACAAAGCCCTTTAATGATGACATCCAAGAACAGTGTTTAAATAATAGTATGGTAGTTAATTTCCCAGCATACAAATAAAAAGAAGCAAGCATTGTTTTAGGTAAGTTAGTTCAAGTTTCATTGAATGCATTATGAAAAAGCTTTTGATTTGACTGCTCCATGGAAATACTCTGTTCCAGTTTCTTCCTTAGTGTTCAAGTGCCTGAAAGCCAATGGAGAATTTTTGTATGAACTGTTAATGCTGCATGAACACAAAAAGTCTTCAAAACTGTAAAGTACAGATCACTGGAGTACTGGAGAATCAGGAAGGTGGGAAGAGATCTCTCTTCCAGCTACCCAGCTCAGAGCAAGGGCAACTAGAGCAAGCTACTCATGGCTGTATCCAATCTAACAAATTCAGCTTATGCTTTCAAAGGCTCATTTATTGGGTGTAAGCAATAAGCCCAAAGAAATTTCTTAGATCAGCTTCCAAAACACCATTTGAAACTCCTACTCTTTTTTAGTAGTAGTAAAATATGTATGTGTGATTGCAGCAAAAAAAGTTTAACAACATTTGTAATATAATGTAAAACAACTGGTGAATGGTTCAGATCAAATATTTTAGTATTAATAAGGCTATTAATAGCTAAACAATAAAAACAATAACTACCACAGGATGAAGTGCACACTACATATTGAAAAGTTCACTAGATCTATCTTCTGAAAATATGGTCAACACACTATCCCTTGTCCTTCTCTCTTGTAAAAGTAATGGTACCATCTGCACAGAGTATGAGTCTGTGCATTTGGAGCTCGTTGCAGGACTGAAGATTCATGCATTAAGACCACGATCTATCAGGAGAAATTCTGAACTCATTGAAGTTGATGATAAAAGTCCTGCTGATTCAGTCAAGCTTGACTTTCATTTCTGAAGCTTCCTATGAGCACTTACACAAGTTGATGTGAATGTCAGCTAAATAAGAAAACTAATATTTTCTCATTAGCATAAGTTAATTTAATCTTCATACTGCACTTGAACCCAAAGAAATGTTCATCTTCCGAGCTTGTAATAAGTTTTGAAATGTTTTAAAAACACAGGAGAAGAGATGCAGGAGCTTCAGGGCATGCCATAGCATGCAGCTATAAACCTATGGCAAGAAAACAATGTGCGGTTATGCACATATATAATCTTCCACAAGAATTAGACTTTCTGTATTAACTAGCCTGGCTTCCACGGGGGATAGTGTATATGTGTGATTTATAAGCTGAGAGTAAGTAGAGAATCATATTCCTTTAAAATTCATATTAATAAAGAAGCAAAGCTGGGTCTTTTTAAGAAGTTTTGGGGAACCATAAGCAGGGCTCACAAAAACCTGCCAGCCTCCAGTAGGAACGTAATGCTCCCGCGAGCCATGGGAGAGGATTTACACACTGCTCAGAGGAACAAAGTGATAAAGTCTGCTCACAAGTGACCTTTCACGATACAGAACGGCAGGTGGCAGCCTGCAGCCGATATTTTTTGGTGCACTGTTTGGTACTGTAATTACTAAACAGAACCTCTAACARAAGGGTTTCTGTAGGAAAAGTTACTGTCTATTTAGACATGTGAATATATGAAGACTGTTTGTATTCTTCCCTCCTTCTTTGCCCCTGTGACACAACTGTGCATGTTTGTATTAGATGGGGATTGGGGGTGATTCTTCGTTTTTGACCTGTCCAACTGATAAAATTTATGCTGTAAATTCAGGTCCCCAAAGAAACTACACAAAAGCAGCTGTTCTGGGGACAGCAGGCAAGAAAGTTTTGAGCTGTTGAGTGCTTCTATTGAGTGTCTTTCTGGTAAAACTCAAAAAGGTCTTTGTAACATTTTTTAATTTTCATTGAGTTCTTGCAAATCTGTTTTAAAAGCTGTGAAATTACACAAAAAGCACCAACCCCTGCAGCCAGACAGGTGGCTGCAGGGTTAGCAAGAGGGGCCGTAAGTGACTTTTTGAAAAATGGTTCATGTTTTCCTGTCCTTATAGTTTCAAGAAGATAGGTGTGCCATCTTTTAGGCATAAGCACAGCTGCATTAGATCACTGATATTCCCAGTGTTAGAGGCCCCAGGGAAAATACTTACTGGTTGCAGGGTGCTTTGCATGCTGTTATTTCTTCAGGGTAAGAGAAAGGGTCGGCAGAGGCTCACGTGCATCCACATGTGTATCCATAGGTGAAGGTATGGCTCAGTGAAACCTGAGTGCCAAAATGGAGTATGTGTGATCCAAGGTCTTGGATTTGTTTTTTCCAAGCACCACACTGCTTCAGTTTCTAAGACAAGGTGTTTTCTGACCTGTTCAGCTGCCTTCCCCAGCCTCCAAGTAGCAGAGAGGGAGCAGAGGGCTCTCATGCACGTACCCTTATGGAGCAGCCTCTCCCCTTGGAGACTTGTGCCCCTTGTACCTTGAGTCCCATCTCCTTGTCCTGCAGTCATCAATGCTTGGAAATAATAATTAGGTTGTGTCTACAACTGCTTCTGAGCATGCACTATTGAGTAAAAGGTAGTCAGCAAGAAGCCATGAGTGGAAAAGAATATCCAACTAATTTTCTAGGGTTGTGAGAGCTTGTTTGTGGCTTGAGAAATGCAGCTTTTGATCCTGCGTTACTTTTATGGTTGAGCAGCAAAACAAAACACGCTATCCATTTATGCAAATGCTGAGTTATTGCTTTACCAATGTACTTAGCATTTTGGTGCAGATGATACTTAAAACAAATGCAAGGTAAAAAAGTGTCCCTGCTGAAGTCGGGGAGATCTTTGTCTCTGATTTCATTATGGCCATGGCTTTGCTTATGCATTTTAAGCATGATATTTAAAGAGTAAGTACTGGAAATGAGAAATGTCTTGTGCAAGAATTTTTACACAAGTAGCTGATACAACAGTTGTTCATTTCATGAATTCATATGAAATTTCATATGGCTGCCACTATTTGTTTGTTACCATCCAAGAATCTCAAAGGAGGATGACAACCAGTTTGCAAATATATATATATATAATAAGTAAGAAAAGCTGAATGATGCAAAACGTGATCTTTCAACATATTTTGACATTTAGTTTTATATACATTCATTGGGAGAACTATAAGCTCACTTCTTTATGTAATTTACTGAAGAAAGATATAATCTCTGAGTATTTTTAACAGTATTAAAAAAAAATTAAGAACATTGCCAAAGGGTACTACATCAATATTTCAGGATTTTTTTTTACAATAATATAGAAAAATTTTTAGAACCTCTGAAATGAAAGCAGTCTCATAAGGTCTTATAAGTTTCATAAGGAAGTCACTTTGATGCTTTTCACAGCATCTGCTCTTAATAGGAGCTGTGATCTGCTTTTTTCAGCACTAGGCTTTACCTTCTTTACCTACATGGTGGAGCCATGAGACCAGCTGTCATCTGCTCTTGTTGGCCTCTGTTAGTGAAAAGTAGCTGAAATATGACTAGGAGCTAGAAGCAAATATCCCCAAACTCTATCCTCCAGACCACACAGATCTTCACAGAACTGTTTTGAATTAAATGCCAGTTTGCAAGGGTTTATCTAAATACTGAAGTTATTAATTAGATCTCTGATTTTCTTCATTATCCCTCTCCCTAATTCTGATATTTATATTTCATGTTGCTGGAACAAACTTTACCTGGTAACACAGTATGTCCTTTAATTGACTACATGCGCAATAACGAGGAACTTAATTCCTAGATATATGTTTACAATTAGTAGTCTGGCAATGGTTGAAAGAGAATGTGACATTTGCACAGCTCTTCTTTATCAGTGTAGGAGAATCTCAATGTGGGGAATTTTGGAAGAAAATAAGAGAGAAGAAGGAAGACAGTCATGAGAAGAGTAGGTTGAGCATATTGGGTATGTGGTTAGAGAGAATCAAAAAGAGGCAGCTTTAGGTGTTCCTAAAATTTTTGAGGACCTGGACATTCAGATTTGCTCTTATGGCTGCTAATACTAAATTTGTGCAGGTATGTTGCATGAAAGACAAAAGAATAGCACAAATATCACTGCCTCACTGCATAGACCTTACCACAGGTCACCTGTGGTTAAAAACATTGAGATAATGTCTGCAAAGACAGGSTTTTTTTTCATTGTGGTCAAGAAGAATGGAGACTTGTTCGTAGTACTGTAGTCAAAGCTGTTTAACAGAGACAGCAAAAACCTCCTTCTTACCTAGCTTGGGGAAAAGCATGATGTTTTGTGTTAAAACTCAGAAAGCAGAAGTACTAGAAAAACAGCTATTCACCCAGTTACTGGTTCTTCCTGAGTGTGATTCTTCTTTCAGTCCTCTTCATTAAATGTTACCCTTCAGGAAACATTATTTGCTTATTTAAGCCAGTTCATGTAAAACTCAATGCCTTGCACATGTACGGCAGCAAGTTCTTAAAACCTCTTTAAACTTAAAACCTAAAWTCTTCTTTTTTCTTAACATGCATTGAATCAAGACTAGCTTTTTATTTGAATAACATCTAGGCGTAGTCAGTCTTTTAGATTTGCAAGGCCGGTATTGTTAGAGTTCGTGATATGGAGTTAGTGGTATTTCACTGAGATTGGGCCTTCTTTAATGTAATGTATGAGACTGTGTTTCTGATGTCTGTATTCATTTGTTTCAGGTTTCATGATTTAGCCACAGTGCCTCATTCATTACCTGTGTTTCTGTGGTAACCAAATATCCCATAATAGCTCTGTTTCAATGTTACAAATGTTTCAATTTAAGATAATCTACTCAATTTTATGTCATTATACTCCAGCACTAGCAGGGATGACGTTACTGCTTTTTTTTGTCTTCCTTTTAGGCTTGTTTTATTATTGAGAACATAAAGAAAAAAAAGACACAAAACAAGTATTTTTGAATAAGAAGCCCTGGGACGTCCATGCATTGAAGAATGCTTTTGTAGCTGTCTGGCATCTAAATCCAATATGTTTTGTGAACTTATGGCCTTCACAACTGTACCCTGCAATTGATTCTTGCTTTGAAAAAAAGAATGAAGTCCTGCTTTCATTCCCCTGTGTCCTTGTTTTTCTCTCTTGTATTTTGGATATTTTAAGTTTTCGGTACAAAAAGAAAGCTTTCAATCTTTTGCAACTACATGAACCCTCATACTTAAAAAGTAATGTTTTTTTATACTCTTAATTAAATACTGTAAGATTTGTTTGAGCACTGTGATCAAAATTATCTCATGTGGGGACAAACCCCACTTCTAGTGGCACGTTTCAAGAACTTAGCGCTAGGAACTTGCAGCCTTAACACTGTGGCTATTTAGCACACATATAAGACCAAGTCAGAAAGGTTCTTGAAAATACATGAAATTAAGAGTAAGAGTTTGAAGAATCAGGGACCAAAGATGCATTTTTCTTTTCTGTTTTTATCTGATCAGTGAGTAGAGCAATGGACAAATCTAAGTCTTTCTCTATACAGTTCGTCTGATGCAAAAAGAAGTAGCTGGTATTTCAGCAAGATGACTTTGTATTAGTAAGTGATACTGCTTTTTTTCCCTGTGTATCTGTTCAGTATTCCTCCTGATTTCCCCTGGGATTCTCTGAGACTGAAAAACTTCTGTCCTGATATGAACAAAATTGATGCAGGAGTCATTTCAGTGTTGTGTCACTACACATTCCTGCTATTGCGGTACTGCAAAAACCTTCTGATTTGATGAAATTAGGCAAAGCAAGAAACCTGTTTACAATTCTTGTGACTGCAACTAGTAAATGTGCTTTGTTACGTGGGCTTGACAAGATGAATAACATCAGCAGAAGTGAAGGTGAAGAATCGAGAAGATGGAGTGATTTTCAATGCCTGTATTGAATTTAGAACAAATACATATTTTCACAGGAGCAACAGATAAGATGAACTACATGAATATGTAAAACACGTTCAGTGCAGCAACTGTGCAATAAAGATATACATGTACCTGGCAGATTGGTTGTAGGTGGTGTGTAATGAAGGCAGGCTGACGGTGTCACACTTGCACAGCGTGGCTGATGGACAAGGTGCTACCTTGCTGCCAACACGGGGATGTTGGCAGCATGGCTAGAACTGCTCAGTCTCTTCATTCTGGAGGATGCATTATGTCTATCTGGTGTCCTTGGTCTTACTGTGGCTGAATACGGACCAGCAGAGGCAAGGAATACTAAGTTAAGATAGTTGGAATAAAGGGGATGAGGGGAAGAAGCTTTATGTATATGCTCCTTTCATGAGGAAGGAGGCAAGTAATCTCTCTTTTCTTCTATTTTGGATCACTTTCCTGAAAAAGTCATCTGTTGCTTCCAGTTTTCCCACATTTTTGGACGGCCTTTTCTCTCGGCTCCTTCTTTCCTTTTCTGGCCCCTGTGATGATTGAGTTGGGTAAAACACATTATTTCTAACTTCACCATCCAACCATCACCCCAAGAAGGTGGCAGAGCTGCTCCTTTCTTTCAGTGGTGGCACCACGAGCAGTGGTAGCATCTTAGCACAGGTGACACCAGCTCAAAACAAACATCCCCAGCCACCAGTCAAACTTGGGCAGGCTTCAGAGAACAAGGCACTCCTCATTCCTGTCCTTAAACACTTGGCACATCAAAAGCAACTGAACTCACAAAATTCTAGAACTGCCTGAACCCCCTTGCATCCATTAGATTATCCTCCAAGAGTATTAATTCAGAGAAAACTGATAGGGCACAAAGAATATACCAAAATGTCGAGGTTTATAACCTGTTATTTTTATACTTTTCAGACAGTGGTACCAAGCTTATTTGCTATGTTATAACCGATCATTAAATAACASCCGTATAAGGCAGAGATGTTAAACATTGCATGCTGTGCGTAATCTAACCAAGAGCTATTTCCTACCTTTCATGTGAGGATGTCTATGCTTGTTTTCAGTGTGTCTCATGACTGAGTACGATTCTTGGTTTGTACCAGAAACGTCGCTGATAATGCAGTAATGTGAATGGAAATTACAGAAAATTTATCCATGCACAAGCCCTTTGAGTACTGCCCAAGCCCAAGTGCAACAATTCACTAGAATGTACAGAAAAAGATAACATAATAACATGAATTTATATGAAGAAATTACATTCTTCRTGGTCCTTGAAAATTTTATCTCTGACAATTTATTTAGAGGCAGATACTGTTAGAGAAGCAGCTTGTCTTCTCTTAGAAGGCTGTGCTTCCCTTTGGCCATAATCCCCTTGTTCAGCAGGATGCCTGGAGAAAAGGGCAGAGTGTTCCCTATGTCTCACATCAGGCTGAGCATCCAGCTTCTTTCTATATGTTACCCCCACCCTCACCAAGTCACAGACTTTAGCATAGCCAACATTTGCTGCTTTGGTTGCGAGAGACTGACATGACAAAACAACAACAGCAACAAAATTCAGTTTTCCAAACTGGGTATTTGTACACAGAGCAAGTAAGCAACTCAGGCTCTCTCTGCCTACACACTGATTGCATAAATGTGAGTGTAGAGGGATGTGCTGCATCTCTGCTATAGTTAGCAGCACACAGCCTGCTTTTCCAAAGTGCAGTGTTTGCAGCAGCAATGCCRTTTCCCCCGAGATTTTGCCGCTTCCTCATGCGTTCCTGGGAGGCATTGAGGAGACAGAGCACGCAGCGAGTGGGCGATTTTAATTGCCAGGGCACGAGGCTMATCACACCTGTAAGAAAGGAGTGCAGAGATTTCCCTTATGATGGTGACGCAGAACAYGGCTCCTTTCTTCAACCACGTGAGGGTTTGCTGCTTTCCTACAGAAGTTAATAGGAGGAGCTGAGCCTCCTACAAGCAGGCAAATGAAGRCTTCAGGGGCTTTGCACTGCTCACCAGAGGATTTGTGTTGCTGTTTCTCTTTTTGCAGCCCAGGGTAGACAGAGATGGTGAGAGAGAACCTGGTATGATTCCTATACTGCAAGAGGAGACCTGTAACAAAAGCAGGAGGCCTGTATCCTGAGGCTTACCAAAAGGCAACCAGACTGCTGAAGCCAAAACCAGGCATACACGTGCTGCTGCCTGATGCCTCCACTTTCTGTGTGGGCTCAACAACTGCAACTCAGCCTCCAAGCACCCCAAAAGCTTGGAAAGAGTCAAACTTAAGATACTTGCTGCTTTATGATCATATCTGCATGATCATATCTGCTATACCAATCATTTTGCACTGTATAAGCAAGGGCATGGGCTGTTCCCTCATGGATCYCAGAATTTAATCTAAGTTTGGGATTGAATGTGTTTCTGTGAGTGTTTTGGAAGGCAATGATCTGGAGGCAAGAACAGGCTCTGAAATCTGTGCAGCTGATGTGCTGCACACACATGACCCCATGGAAAACCTGTGTCTGAGGTGGGATCCAAGGCCAGCTCTCCCATACTCCAATCTAGAGGACAAAGAGGCCACCAGAAAGAGCATTAATATTTCTTTAACTGTTCCCATCTGGAAAATAATTCAAAGTTGGCAATGAGTCACATAAGCTGACTCACAAAACTAAMCTGAAGTAGTAGCTCTACTTTGATATTTACTCCTGCACGTTATTAAAGATCCTGCCATATATGTACTAGTCAACTATTACTGTGGGAAATAATGAAGAAGTAGAATTAGGTATAAAAAACACAAAGAAAGATTGTAAGGGTAATCGCCACATTTCTGGGAGGTGTCTGACCAATTACCATAGCAGGTGTCAATTTGATTGGGCTGCCATGATCCAGGAGGATGGATTAGGATGGCAGGTTTGGGAAATGGATGCTTTCATAACAAGAACCAGATCAAGTTCCTGGACAAGGTGGAAGGCTCAGAAAGATGTCTGTAGTGAAGCAGGTAGGAAGGCACAGCTCTGAAACACAAGTGAGAAGCAAGGAGAATACTGTTCTTCAGACTTTGGGGAAAAGAATTATTCTTATGCTAAGAGAATGCAGATTTGCTTGTAATTGTTCACTAAAAGCATGTGATACTTTCATGGAAAGGGTTATAAAATTCAAAATGAGTAGATTTTCTGCACCAAAACTCAAAGACTTTCAAATGACAACATCAGCAGATATATATGTAATAGCTTTTTTTTTTTTTTTCTAAAATCTACAGATTCGGTGCTGACCTTTTACTTCACCAAAGACTGTTTGACTTACCTCCCTCCTTTTATTTATACACAACATCATTTTCCATTACCCGCTTGGTAAAATCTCATATGGGCATAATAGTCCTTGCTGCCAGCCTGCATGATCTCACAACTGAGACCAGCTCCCAAAAATAATCAACAAAAATAGTCCATTTCTCTCATTTGTATAACAACAAAATCTGTGCCTTATCTTCATTGTGATTCCTACAGAAATTTGGCAAAACCTCGCTGRTGATATTCTGAGCCCTTGAGATTCATCTCCTCTAATTTTAGATGCCTGTAAGGAGGATGTATGGATTTGAGATCCCTTTGCAGTCTATGGAGAGAAATGGACACTGCAGGGCATGACTTACTTCACTAYAAAGTGGGTGTGCATTTTTAGAATGGTCATTTTATTGTGCATCCTTCCATGTGGTATAATTTATACATCATCTCTGGTTGTGTCAGTATTCTCTTGTTGAGGCTATATATTCCTAAGGACAGAGATGATCTTTTTTTTTCTGCCCTGGTGTAGACAGTAGTGCAACAGGATCAAAACTGAAGCTATTGCATTAGGCACTCACGTGCCTAAGAAACAGCAACAAAAGCTCACAGCAATGTGTACAGTTTAAGAGAATTATGTATCTCTTCTTCAATCTCACATAATAATTTGAGTACATCAGAGTTTCTAGATGCAAGATGTACATGGGACTTAAAAAGATTCAGAGTTCAAAAAATCTGGTACTCTGGGTCCTTCTTTCTTGTGACACAGTGAGAAAATTTGTGTGCACAAAGAGTAGTCTCACACAACATCCACTCTACTACAGTTGATGAAAACAGCACTAGGTTGAAACAACCTGAAAATTAGAAGATAAAATAGTAACATAAAGCCTTTTTTTTCATCATCATTGCATACAATCATATGCAATGCATATGCAATCATTTCAATCATTGTATATAATCATGTCACTCTGGTTACATGATGAAAAAGTTTCCTTTGCTCCAGGAAATTTGAGTTTTAGGCTGTCCAGGATATGTCTTATGAGCACACTTTATTAAAATGCATTTCAGCAATCCCTACCTAATATTCCATTCAGTCACTCATTTTATTTTTATAGCATCCTCCATACAAGTGCCACAGAGAGTTTGACAGCAGAGCACACTTAATTAAAAGCATAGCTAAGTAAATAGCATTGAGTTTTATAAACCACAAGACACCTATCATTTTAATCACACACTGAAATAGAGTCCACACGAAAGAGGCATAGGTTGTTATCCGGAAAAACTGGAGAAACCTTCCTACTTTTGTTTTTACCCAGTTTCAATAGATATGCTAAAAAAAGGACCTCATATACAATGCATAAAGTGCTGAGCATCTGGTGCTTAATGTTCAAATAACTAATTATGGAAAAATAATTTCATGTGTCTTCTAAAGCAGGCTGCAAAAGTGGGGCATAACAGCCAAAATCCAATTCGTCTTTCAGGGAAAAGAATAAAATTAACACTTCCCCCTCCTCCGYCAGAAAACTTGCTTTTCATCTTGGAATCTTCATCAGCACAGTAATATTGCCATTTTTTTTTCTAATTATATGAATTGCACTTGCGTTTTTATCATTCTGTTACATCTCTGGATACTACAGTTATGTATTCCCTGAGATGTACAAGAAATGAGCCGGATAATTAAGGGAAAGCTGAACCAGCTGCAAACACAGATTATGTACATTCATTACGCTATAATCTGTGTATATGCAAAGCTCTGTGTGTTGTGGCCATGCACGTCATTTTAGCTCCCGCCCCTGTGCTGGGATGTGTTTGCCAAGGTTTTCATGCCTAGGCAGAGTGATGCTGCCGCTCTGGGGACTCCACATGACCAGAGAGCTCTGCGCTGGTGGGCTTTAGGGCAGCATTTTGTGTCTTCATCTGTAAATCTCTCTGGAGTTGTGAATATCTGTCTCACAGTATGAGCACGAGTGCCYAGGCACTGTGGCCCTGATCCTAAGAAGAGCCAGCATGCTAAGAATAAATAATAAATGGAATTTAAATGATTGTGGTACTCATTAAAATAACTCCTTTCTTGCTAAGAATGTCATTTCTCACCATAAATGACAACTGCAATAAACAGACC
>NW_020455610.1:2664462-2719809 GCF_003342845.1 Nothoprocta perdicaria
TGTCATTTCTCACCATAAATGACAACTGCAATAAACAGACCATACACCCCTTACATGTGAAAGAAAAAAATATCAAAATTACTTACTAAATTGCTATTTTACAGGTGAATGGGAAGCTTAGTGCATTTGCACTTGACAGCTATTGCTGTTGTCATGAAATGAATTTGACATTTAAATGTCAAAATTATTTATACCGCATGCTATTCTAACAAAATGTACATTGTCTCTGACCACTCTGGTATTTCCATTCCCATTGTTTTGGGTTTCAATAGTTTAATTTCATGGAGGATTTATGACTGCAAGGTGCTTTATGGCCATTATTATCCCTATACATTTTGGAGAGTATTGAGAAAACAGCCCTTAAGCACCTCTGCTCAGTCTGCTCAGGTCAAACTCTCTCCTCCCATGTACACCTTTCTTTTATCTCAGGCCCTCCCTTCTCCGTTTCCCATCACTCCTCCCTACAGATTTCTTTATTCGGTGGATATTTCATAATCTGGGAGTCTTCTGGGAAGTCAAGCAAAATGTTCATCCCCTGGTACTTGGGGGAAGGTTCTTACCACCACAAGCACACGAAACACTGAATGCGACCATACTGATGTCCCTGATGCCCCATGCAAGAAGAGATAGATAGATCCAAGATGTCCATCCAAAAAGTTGATTTAGAGCACACTCTTTTTTGGCAGAAAGGACTCAGAAGCCACTGCTGCCATCACAAATTAATTGTGTTTCTTTGCATGTATCATTTGTTACACATTTAAAGCAACTTTGCTTCCCAGCTGGACCTTGGGTCTATCAGGAGGAAATAGTTCAGGAGGGAATAATTTCTATGCATTTTTTCTTCTTGTACCTTTAAAAACAAGCCCTATCCAATGGCTTAAAAGGAGAAATATATCTCCTCCAATGTGTTTTCTCATAGTACTGTGTATGTAGCTTTTAACTGCATTTCTTTCTACTTCATTTAAATAAAATATGGCCTTTGTAACCAAGAAGATAATTAGTAGCTGGTGGAAGCTCATTTGTAATTATGTTGAGATGAAACTACTAATTATTACATTGCTTCATATATACAATGTTTTTCCTCCAAATCCCCACGGATTCYATCAGAGATGCCCATGAATTCTGCAGCAGTTCTTCAGTCAGTGAACACAGTTGTGGGAGACAGGAGATCCCAGCAGCCCTTTGTTGCCTTTCTGTCACTGCAGGAAAAAAAGAAAAAAAAGGTGTTTCAGTGGTGAGGATGTTACTCTTCTCTACACCACAATTTTGATCTCAGTTAATTAATTGCTGGGATTCATAGASCTTGTTTTACACTTCCTGAGCTATTTTAAATGCTATGGGTTCAGTTTAAATCTTTTAGCCATTCCTGAGGTCATCCATAAAATCTTCAGTCTTACCCCTAATTAACAATTTCTATGATGTGCTTGCTACTAATTGTATTTCTTATATGGCTTTGAGGGAGATTGGATTTTCTCTAGAAGATAAAGGGAAAACACCATTAGTAAGATGCACTTCAGCCTCTGTCCTCTCTCCTAGTGCCTTCCCCGAGGTCTATGAGGTCTCACCTCCAGGGGTATTTCTGGGACAGTTACGTTTTGCCATATTAATGTCACCAGATAGAAACKAAGTCTCATATCTACAGGAGACCTATTGGCTCTCTAGTTGGACCTCTTGAAGAATCCTTGCGGTTCAACATGAAAATGAATAATCCTGGAGCATGTCTATGAAAAAGCTAGACATACCTAAGTTCAGAACTCTCCAAATCTATATGCTACTTTTTCTTCTGCTTRCAGAAATATTGCTTGAATTTCTAAGTCCCTAGCTTTCAAATATGGTGCCTTTTGGATTTTTTTTTCTGCTAATATACAAAATTTTGCTTCCAAAAATTTGTTTCCATATAAACAGCTGCAAATATTGACAATTTTACATGATGATGTTTCTTCTTCCTTTTAATAAGAGTGCCTCTTATTAAGTGTGTTTTCTATGCTGATTTCTCTATGAAATCCTTTTTTATTTTTTTTCCCACTGTATTTTTTAAGTGTAGACAACAGAGCTACAGATGTGTGATGTATGTGTGATGCAGAGAATTAACACCAGGCTCCTCCTGCCATTTGTTACCATTTGTTCTATGTAATGCCATTTGTCCTGAAAGCTATCGCACCACACCSCTAATCACCATGATGTTTAATGCGCTTTCTGTGTCCCTACATTGAAAAACAAAAAATGTGACACCTTTTTTTCCTTGTGAGGTCTTTTTTTTATTTTTTTCTTGAATGGTGGTGACTATCTGATGAGATTCACTTCAAAATTAAGATTAAATTGAATTTATTTCATGGAATTGTTTAGATGACCATCAAGAGGGTTGTGATTCATCCACCCAACAGAGGCATTAATGTTAATTTCTATATCCTAGTCTATCCTACTGAGCTTCCAGCTACTTCTGCAGAAAGGAACAAATTCGCCACAGATCCCCTGGATGCCATGCACATCTCGAATCATTGCAATGTGGGGGCCAATATTTAGGCAATAATCTTCTATCCACCAATTCTATGAAGAGCTTAACTGCTTTCTAGGCATCATTGACTATAGTAGGACTTTAGCCATCTAAAAAACACACAGCAACATTTTAGGTTTCCTAATCTGAAACTGAACTGGGCCCAAAGGCCGTTTCTTTGATCTCAGATCAGCATGCCTCTGCTTTTCTTTCAAGTTATTGGCTGTAGACTTGAAATAGATAGAGTCCAGCAATTACAATACTCCTGGGCAAAAGATCTGTTGTTCTCCAGGCTTGAGAACATTCAGCTTTTATAGTCCTGAAGATAAAATGTTACAAAATTACCAAAGAACAGAAGATATTTCATTAAGGCTGGAAAATGTAAGAGCATTTTTCTTGTTTCTTTCCAGATAAGGACCACATTTATCTGTTGAACACATCTGCCTACAAATCATCATTGGCAACCATGTCAGTGCTGCCTAGTTTCAGGGGCATAGCTGGGATTTCACTTGCACACTGTCTGCTGTATAAGTAATGTGTCTTGGGTATTTTAACATTCCAGGCATGTGACTCTAAGCTTCAGAAATACGAGTATTATCATTTTTTTTCCACCAGAAATGAACAATACCAATTCCTTATGTTTATATCCTAGGCTGCTAGCATTGATATATAACATAGCAATTAAATTTTTGTCTCTCTCTACCAAATGTTGTCATAATCTTTGGCCTTCGTGGTCTTATTAATAGGGCAACATGACATTCTGCTTCTCTCTCACAGTTCCTTGCAAAATAATAGCAGTTGTGATTAATACTGGAAAATATGACAGCCTTTCACTTTTGCTTGGACTGTAAAATTCATATTTAGGCTTTATTCTTGGCTAAAGACAGAATATGCTGCAGAATCATCCTGCATTTGTGAGCCAGAGTTTAACTACATTTCTAGTTACTAGATTTGGATAGAATGTCTGTAATATTTTACATGCAATTTAACATATTGCTCACTTTCCTTATTTCTTTTCTTTATATTTTTTTTTATCTTTCCTTTGTGTTTATTTGTGAACATCTCAAATCATGTTTCAGTGCAGAGATAAAAATCAGTGTCATCCACACTTCCACGCATTTTTTTCTACATTGTATAATAGAATTTTTATGCCTTAATGGAGTGCTAATAAGTGTTGTAGAAATGTTTTATCTGATACTTGTGGCATTTCACATAAAAGATTATAGGCTGTACAGTTTTGCTGGCTATGCCAGGTACATGTGCACTTCATTTCAGGAGATGTCACTATGAAATATTTATGAAGGGTAGTGAAATGATTGTGAGAAAAAAATCATTGCTGTAATGAGAACTGCTTTATTATTTAACTTCTTTCAACTCCTTTTATCCAAGTTACCATGTTAACAGTGCTTGTCATAGATGCTTTACATTAGCATACTCATGGTGGGATCCATCTGCCAAAATGTGTCTACAAATTAGACATGCAATTCTATGTTATCCTAGCCTCCCTATATTGCCATTTGAGAGAAATAGAAACCTCCAGAGGAATATTAATCTGAAACTCCCATTTTATGATGAGGTGAAAAACCTTCAGAATGTAACCACCCTCACTGAGTACAAAGCAACTCTAGAGTCAAGAGCTTAAATTCAGATATGTAACTTTTTACATCTCATTTACCCAAGAATAAGGGACAAAACATGATAACCCAGATCCAAAATGTGGGAATTTTACATGACAGCTACACACTGATCTGATCCCAAGGATTTCTGCYCTAAGCCTATCAGGTATCCAGTTTTTACAGGCAGGGAAATGGCTGTGCTCTTCTCCAGGAGAAGAGCCAAGAACAGTAGACCAGCCACTTGGCTTAAGGCTTTTGCTGGGCTCTGTGGTGAATTTGCAGCCCTAGATGCCATTTCTTGTCCCTGYAGCTGTTCCCACATTTCTGTAACATTGCTGATGACACATGTAGGCTGCTTTCAAGAATGTGAAGCCCAGGAGCACAAGCTGCAGTGCCCAAACATAAAGCAAAACAAGCATTAGGAGCCAATTCCTTAGATGAAGATTTGAGAAATAAAATGCGAGTGTAATAAACACTTCTGCTTGCTGATGAAAAACAGACAATCTTTCTCCCCTGTGGTTTTATGTATTACTGAGACAAGAGATCTTGCTTCAGTCCCTTGGCTTGCCAAAACAACCCTAACTGGCATGATAAGATTTTGCTTCCATGAAAATAGCCTCAGACTTATTCCTTCCAAATGAATGGAAGCGATTGTACTTTAGATGATCCAGGAGTGCTGCAAATTCTATTTTTGTGCATTTTTAAGCTGCAGATCACATATGCAGTTTTGCTGTGGGAAGGGGGCTTTGGAAGGGCAGCAAGTAGGAAGTGCGAGCAGAGCAGGCACCAGGAGGCTCCGCTTAAGGCGAGCGCTGTCATTCCCAACTCCCTGGGCCAGCCTGGTCCTAGCTGAGCTGCTAAGGCGAAAGGCACAGAGGCAAAGCCTGCAGAGCTGCACAGTGAAAAATCATGGATTGTGCCCTGTAAAGCAGTTTAGGGGAATATCAATTTATTTTCAGATGTTTCAAGTGTGTTGGCACAGTTATGCAGTGAATCATGCTGCCTAAAAATACATTCCTTGTATTAATGAAGGATAGTTTCAATCTTATATAATATTACATACTGCAGTTCTATCAGGACATTGCTGCAGTGTTTAGGTGTTAGAGCTAAAGTGCTTGCAGAAACGTTTTTTTTTTAGTTATGGATTTTTTTTTTTTTTTTTTTTTTTTTTTTTNGTTAAAGCATCCTAGGGCTTTTACTGCTGAACAAGGAGGTCTGTTCTATGTCTTTGGCAAATCTATATCTTTTTGGTGGTCAGCATGAGATCAACCATTCACTTGGTTCGGAGAGCCAAGCAGTTCCCAATGCTCATCGTGCAGTTGTAGCATTAAATTTGTATGAAGGATTTATACTCGTATCTAAGGATCTTACATCTCTATTTTTGTCATCACAATGTTCCTGTGGAAGGCAAAATGACATTAATTAACAATTTAGCTGTAAAGATTCTAGATATTGGAAAAAATTAAAAAACTGTTCCAGGAAGTTACATAGGAAGTGTATGCACAAAATAAAAATTAAATCACATTTGCTGTAGTCCCTTCAAACTGAGCTAAATATACTGTCCTTTAAGTTGGTGACTTCCTGGTCCCATGTAGATCAGCTTTGGAGATAAGTCTTATCTCTAAGGCTAGATAATGAGATGATGACAATTTAAAGACAGTTATTTAAAGACAGTTATTTAAAGACAGTTATTTAAAGACAGTTTTGTCTTTAAATAAATCCTATTCTTCTTTACGGCTGTACGAACATGGATCAAAGATAATATATTTGCCCCAGACACCCAATTGGAAATGCTGTATCAGAGTCAGGAGGTGTCATTGATATATCCTATGTTAGGGACAGACCTTAAGTCAGTGACAAAATAAGGCAACTGTTTACATGGATATCATTCCCTTCAGTGATTTGCTAGTACCGTTTCTTGGGAAAACTTACCACCTCACTGATATGCTTTTATTCTTCTTCTAGATGTGTRGGGATGGCCCTGTTCATGTGGTATCTCCTTACCCAAGGCTCCTTTCCTTGACTCATACTGCTTGTGCCCTCCAAGTGTGATCTCTCTCGTAYATAATAACATGGAGAACTGTCAAATATGCATGAACTAGAGGCACGTGACATACACAAGTAATGGGAGAAAATATGCCTGGCTGTGGGAAGCAGTCGGGGATCAGCARGACTTGGTGCACAGGGAGTGCTCAGGACTGTCAAATCTGCTGTAATTTTGGGATTCAGACTTGAGTGGCAGCTGAGAGCCCAGACTGAGTGAAACCTTGAGAGCCTGAGCATGTCTGTTCCCTTGCTTGAATGTAATGAGCACAGAAACTAAGCTCTTAAATAGCAGAAACCAATATCATTCATCTTAAAAGTTTCATTAGATATTGAATCAGGCAGAGGCCGTATGAATGCAAGATGAACTTTGCTATGGACAGAGGAGTGCTGGTTTCACACACCCCACCGTGGCTCCTTGGTGCAGACAGTGAAGTTACAATCATGCCATGATCTTCAGCTTCCCCCACCACTCACAGAGATTCATTTGTTCAATGAGTGGATCTGGACTCACTCTTTACAGATGCTAAGATATTCATCMTCACTGCCTGCTGTGAGATACATTAAGGAAATCAGAGCAGCTTTCTAGATTTCTTTTTTTTTTAACATTTCATTCCAGTAAAATGGGAAAATATTGCCTTATTTAAATAGATAAAATACAGTTTTACTTCCCCTAGGGAAAGTTTAAACCACCTTCCTTCTAATTGCTGTCATAACTATGGTCTTTCTAAAAAGGCAGGATGGGTGTTAGATCTTTTCCTAAGCAGATAAGCCTATTGTGCCTTTTTAARTGGCAATGGCTTTGACTGCATATAAACAAGAAGAAAATAAAGTATAAAAAAAGGGAAAAATTGACCATCTTAGGACAACTTTTTTTTTAGAACTGTGAGCTCTTCTGCTTTTGGTTTCAAACAGAGATACAGTTATTGTTTGCTGGTGGATCTCACTGAACATGGGCTGCAGTTATAATTCCTGGTAATGTAAAATACATAAATCCAGTAACTTAGAGTTGTGTAATCCAGAAGAATACTGGAAATTTCTTTGTTTCTTTGAGACTCTGGATAAAAACATAAAAACTTATGAAAATTGGCAAAGGAATTACATCATTATGAAAATTGGCAAAGGAATTACATCATTTCATGATTTATTTCAAAAGAGCATAAAAAAAGTTTTTAGTGTTACTGAGGAGACAAAAAATGTGCTGTAGTTAGTCTTATTACCTTGTTATTTATCTTATTTAGGGATATAGGAAATGAAAAATGCACTTTTACTCATGCACTGGGCTCTGGTTACCTGTGCTCACTCTCTGTTTACTGGTGCTTTTTCCTCCACTGCCAAGATTTTAATGTGCCTTATACTTGTTATATCTAGTCAGGTATATCTTTGAAGGYGGATTTCTTGGGTTCCTCGGTGCCATGCAGAGCTCAGACACTCCAGGAAATCCCACAGGATGCGCTGGAAACATCTGGTCTTCTCTTACAGTGCCGAGGACAGGAATGAATGTAGTGATTTAGACTTTTCCTGCTTTTGTAAAAGAAAGAGAGGCAAGTGTCCTTTGGGGGAGCCCCTTATAACTGCAACCTGACACTTTTTAAAATAGAAATTGCTGCTAGGAATAACACCCAGGATYTGAAGAACCCTGAACTAGAGGACCTGAAGGAATATGCAAACAGCTCTCAATAACCCTTTGCATCTTATACTCACTCCTGGGTCTCTAAGTGCACCTCACCTCTTCCAGACAAAAGCAATGGATGTTGYGAGCTGAGGCTGGATATTTTTGCTAGTACAGGTTGACCATCAGGGGCTCCAGAACTTGCAGAAGTGTTTTGCAGGTTTGCAGAACCTTGCTCTCACATGGCAGCACACATCTTGTCTTCAGACACCAGTCACTAAGATCCATCCAGTTCCATGAGCCATGGCTGTAGCTTCTGGAATCTAATAGGTCTGAGGGACTGAGCAGATTGTACAGCTTTGTCGCTGGCCTTTGAAAGCTTATTGTGCAGAAATATGAGGGAGGATCCTGATCTATACGGGCTATTTTGTCCTGATGAATGTTAAGATTGCAGTTGATAAGGATTGATTTTTTGTTGTTGTTATTGTTATGAAATTAAGGATCAATTTAAATGTAAATCTCTGTGCTTGGAAATATGTGGTAACATTTTATGGGATTGGGTAGACTACGTGTTCTTTTTTTTCCTTGTATTTCAATAAATCCTTTTGACATTGCTGCAGCCTCTTATAGTCTCCTTACAAACAACTTGGGAGCTAGAAATGATTAAACATGCACTGAACAGCCTTGGATACCCATGCAAGTGGAGACTTCAGAGCAATGCAGGCAGACTAGCTGGCGGCAAAGAAAGCCATTCATAAGCAAAACAAGGCTTGGGAGCAGAGCACAGAGAGGGAAGTCGAGATGCAAGAGAAGCTTCGATGTCAGCGATGTGCTGCTTGCCTTGCTGCTCTTGTTTTTCCTTTCCTTTTTGCCTGTCCCCAAATCATTCTGGTTGCTGCAGGTGAAGTCTTCTTGTGGATCCCACCTAGATGACCACAGCAATTTGATATATGCAGGGGACAGGCAACCTTTTGGATGCGGGAAAGGCACGGGCAGGAGTAAGGGTAGAGCTCCCTCTGACTCCTCCAAGCCTGTTTTTGGCAGCAACAAGCCCTCGTGACAGCAACAAGYCCTGAGGATGGCTCTGGAAGTTCCTACTGTATCACCCACGAACCCTGAGATTTCATGTGGTCCACTCAGATCCTACCAAATTTCCCTCCGTTTGCAAGAATCTCTAAACTAACAACTTTGTTCCAGAGTCTGATTCCTGTGCTTTTCCTTCCTCTTTCTGAGATGACTTCTGTCAACACATACACGCTTTTTGCTGTCTGCAGCAGTTTCTGTGTGCTCAGACATACCCCTGAGACGGATTTTCATCTTTCAGATCTCAAAATCCCTTGCAACAAAAAGAGTTGGTTTTGTATTTTTCCTCTGCATACTCCTTCGATATGCAGCCACAGTCTGCATCTCTTTCTTTTATTTTATTTTTTTGCATTAATTTGTGAGCTCAGTATTCTGGAAACTGTAGCTGAAATGTAGCAAGAGAATAACTGTGGTTTTTTTCATAGTATGTTTTAACTTTTTTCTAATTTAAAACAAAAGGTTTCTGACACTCACTGAATGACACCTGGCAGTGAAACAGTGCTGGGAAATTTTTTGAAGTTTCAGTCTTCATAGCCCAATCACTGCTATTTTTTTACCTGGCTGGTGAAGACTTTGGAGACATCCATAAACGGGAAGAGAACTGGCTTTTCTAGCCTGTAGGGAAGAAGAGAGTTCCATCAAAATTCACTAAGAAAACTTTTAGAAGCCAAGTGACTACACAGCCAACAAGTAAATGATATTTACACAGTCAATCTGCAAAATTTGTCATACCCATAAACCTGATTAACCCAATTAAATTATAGCTGCCTGATAAATTAGCAAACATCAACAGTCAGTAGTGGGGAAAGATCAAGATAATATTTCTAAGCTCCTGGTTTTATCTAATTCAGCTAAGAGCCACAAATTTACCTCCTTGTCCTTGACAGCTTTGTTTTTGCATAATATTTTTCATAGAGAGGATATAGCAAGAGTATGTATGCATCTAACAACAGTGTGAGATAAAAAAACATTTAAGATTCTGAATATGTCAGTCATATGACTAAATAATTGTGGTAAGAACTGAAAGGCAAGGTGGAGAAACACTTATTTTGACTTGAGTTTTTAAAGTATTTTCTTTCTGTACCTGATCTCCTCCTAAGATATTCATAGCGTTGTATGAGGGAAAGTAAGAAGATTAAAACACCTTTTACTATTTTATGAACCTCTTAGATAGCTGCCATCATGCAAAGAAGCCCAAACACTTTTTATTCTCTGGTCTATCTGCCAGGACATCTCTCTTCTTTAACATAAAATAGTTTCTCACAAATCTGTAATGAAGACGTAAGTAACATTCACTACTATTCTCCAGGCCAATTTTCATGGAGATATTTCTGTCTGCACCACTGAAGACACTGAAGTCTAATAATTGTCTGATATAGCTAGTGGAACAGTTTACTTGAAGTCATGATACATTTTAGTGATGTAATCAGAGTTGCAGCCTGAGGTCTCTTCCTGAGACTTCTTTATTACTCCTTGCAGTGTAGATCCAATTAGGATGTAGAGGATGTCTCCAAAGATGCTTCAATGACCTCAGAACAGCCAGGAACAAATGCTTTTCCCTTRCTTCTGCTAGTGCTGTCTGAGGTATTTGACAGCATATGCCAGATCCTGGTCTTGCAACATGATCCACTAAATGTCCTCCTGAGCATGTTGCCTTACAATTCATTGAAACTATTGCTTTCTCTTTCTTCTCATGTGATAAATTATTAAACTATAGAACTCATATTGTAGAGGTCAAAGTATGTTCATATCCTTCAGCATCTGTTAAATCTGATTCAGAGTCATCTGAATGCAACCTCTCATGTAGGAAGTACACTCTTGAAGTTGGTTGGGAAATGTCAAGGGAAGTTTTGCCTTACACATGCCTTGTTTCCCAAAGCATCAGCTCTGAGCCTCTTTTCTAGGAAAACCCATCTGTATGYGTCACTGGTATTATTCATTTTGGCTTTTGGGTTTTTTTKTTTTATGTTTTATCACAGAACCAAGTTTGACTGAGTCTAAGAGTCCTTATCCACCTACCTAGCCTTACTGAAGTCAGGCAGAGTTTACAGCTCCAAGCAGTCACATTTTATGGATTGCAAGGATTAGGTACAGTGAGACGGTGTAAGGCTTGGGTAAGTATATGTATGTATACTTATATATATATACTATATATATCTATCTGTCTATCTATATATATACACACATATATATCTTTACATGTCTAGGTTATATATGGTTATATATATTTATAATATATATTTATTTAAATATTTAATAATATCACAGAATCACAGAATCACAGAATGGTTGATGTTGGAAGGGACTTCTAGAAATCATCTAGTCCAACCCSCTTGCTCCAGGAGCAACTCCCCTGCTATGAGTTTGGAACACATAACAACTTCTCCATTAGTATGAAATGCTCTGTGAGAGTCCCTTCCTTTCCTTGGTATGTAGCACAGCGGAACAATATCAAAAGCAGAAAAACACAAAACTTCAATTTTGCCATGAATCAAAAAAAATTGAATAAGGTGAGGATTTTTTTTCTGTCTTTTTTTCAAGGTGGGAATACAACTTAGTTAACACTAGCACCTTTCTTTTTGTGATTCTTGTTCATATTCTTCACAGCTAAGCTCTAAATCTCTTTGATCTTTCCYGTATTTATTACAAGTCATCCACAGAGCTCTGTGATTTGGATCCAAAATTTCTAAGGCTTATTCTCGTGGAAGGGCAACACCCACAAGACTGTGGGTAGAAAACTTCTGTAGGAAGTGGGACAAAATGTAACCCTGGTGCAGACAAAGTTATGAATATTGTGAGAGAACAGAAAATATATTTTCTCACCTTTTAATAGAAAAATTCTTTTGTTTTCAAAGGTAAAAGATTTTTCTTAAAATGTCAGGTGAAAAATCTCTATATATTATAAATTGTATATTGTATGCRTTGTATATTGAGCTATCTATATTATTATTGTCTATATTGAGGAAATTCATTATGTTCAATTTATGAGGAAATTCGAGATTGGAAGACATGTTTTGTTCATCTGAAAGAGATTAGTGTAAACATAGATAAACAAGATTTTAAACAAGTAACTTTGCTACCTGTGAGCATTTGTAATRGAGAAAAGAAAAACAAAAAAAGGTTTTTATTTTTGCACCACTACCTTTTAAACTAGATTTGCTAACACCTCTCCTAAAATCTTTAATGAGAGCAGGTGACGTGACAGATTGACAAGTTCTGCTGGGAACTTACGCAGTTTCAGAAGTGTGTAGTACCAATTCTGTGCAGTACCAGTTTTGTTTTCAGCCTGACAGCATGAGTCTTATCTGACATCTTCTCTGTGAATTCTRCTGTCAAGTAATACTTCAACTAATAACTTGAAGATAACATACTCTCAGAGCAAAAAATATAATCTCTGAGGAGGTTCAAGGAATCCGTGACATGGCCAAGAAAAGTGTTTTTTCTCTGGACATTTTCATTACGTGTGTAGAGGCCAGATCCTGCAAATCTGACAGTTGTACTTATTTAGAAGTGTTTTGCCATTTTATCATTATGGTTAACATACTGGGATAGCTGAAAAGGCCCAATTTACATATTGAAAAGATACAATTTGCATGTTTATGAGAAATTTTTAATTGCAATGACATGAATAATGGCTTACCTTTTTTTGTTATCAAAGATAAATATGGAATATATCACAATAGTATCTTGARAAAGAAGAAGGTTAGACAGAAAGAGTACATAACAGAACAGAAAATAGCATAAAATGACGCATTTTTGTATACCCAAAGAATGCTTTGTGTATCAATTTCAATCAATTTCCAATACTTTAGTTCATCTGAATTTAAAAAAAAGAAAAGGTATATGAAGGAAATATTGCTTGCAACAATAAAATTGAAAAAGTAAAGAAGGTTACTAGAATGTACAGTAAAACATTTATTTGAGCCCATACTTAACAAAAGATATGTGTTGAATATAAAATTAGCACCTCATTCAGTTCTACATTCCACATCTCAGTAGCTTCTCTGGACTCACTAATTAACACAGAGGTCATTGATCTCATTTTCAAGTATCAACAGAACGCAGAMTGTTAAAGCAGCACATCACTGATTATGTTGGTGAATGAAGGATGCTGCAGTGGGGACAGAATTCAGTTTCTCACAGGCTACAAGCAAAGGCCATAAATTTATCAAGAAAAAAATCTACACTATATACTTATTTTTTTTTTCAAAAGAAGGTTTTTTGAATGGAGAGGAAGGATAAATTAAAGCACACAGCCAAGGAGAGATGGAAATGGGGCTGACCTTTAGACTTCGTCAAAGTTGCGTATGCAAAATTCTTTGTGAGAAATAAGATAAYGGCAGGAGTCAAAACAGCAAATGCTGGAACAAGAAACCTCTAGAGGGAAACTCACAGTGAAGATGGGATGTTCAATCCAGTTGTGTTAGAGTGGGGTCTATATGAGCACACTGCTGTACTCACCAAAGTTGTGAATGTGCAATCTTGGTTAATGCTAGTATGGGAGATATTTTTCCCTTATCTTTGCACTCTATATCTGACTGAGCATAAGCACTCAGCAATGTGAATGCTTATCTGAGGGCATTTGTGGGTCTTTTTTTGAGGTTTCTAATTCCATTTGTGCCAGCAATATGTGAGACTTTGTGAGGTATGTGATTTTTTTCCATAAATTACACATAGCTTTTCTTTAGATTTTGGCAGGGATGAAAAATGGTTTCTGATTTCACTTGAGTTTTGGCTTGAATACTGCTGAAAGGCTGAAACGACCCCTATTTTGCCTTAATCATTTTCCCATGCCCTCCAAATGGTTTCTAAGGCTGCATGGCCTCATTCTATTCACCTTGCTTGATCGCCTGTGTAACACCATAAAATATAGATTTGCACAGTCAGGAATTCCTATATCAGATATAATTCTTATTTGGACTGTAACATGCATCTCACACCAATATTACTTGTACACCAGCAACAAGCAAGAATTCAGCCGAGGAAATATGATATGCATATTAGATCCTGTTGCATAAGAATGGCTAAATACAATTTCACATGATCAGGAAAAGCACTGGGATAGAGAAATTTATACAGTCATATTCCCTTTGAATTATATGTTGTGGAGAAAGAATGAGTATTAGAAACAAATCAAAAAAAAAGTTTTGAGACATGAGTGCTGGATGGCCTGACTAGTGCTCTGCCAGATCAGTTATTCATAAATAATAATGAGGTAGCTGGGGATATATTAGCCAGAGGTGGTTCTGGTGGCTGGTTGCCTGTGGGATGGTGAAGAAAAAGAACCTGAGAGAAGCCAGGAACAAGAGGAAAAAAAGTATCAGAAGAATGACAATGGATCTCAAGAGAGAAAAGATCGTCTTCTTCATCAAATTCATAATCCCGAGGCATAAAGAAGCGAGATGATTGATCTTTAAAGACAATCCCTTCAAAGCTCAAGAGAAGTCCATGCTGTTGTGCAGGCTGCTGAACAGGAGGGCAACTTGACTGAAGGGGGATTTTCTGACTAAGCTTATACATAAAAATGAAGGGAGGAGAAGGTGGGAGCAAAGACAGGCTATGTAGGAGGAATATAGAAACATGGATTGCTAATGCAAGGATGACATTGGAAAAGTTCCAAATTCAGTTGAAACTATTGAGGGATGTAACGCACAAGCAGAGAAGATCCACAGGATCTAAGGAAAACAGAAAATGCGGTCTGCTGCTGAATGGAGTGTGCAGTGGTGATGATGAAGRACATGAAGAAGGCTGAGGTATAAGGGCATGAAGAAGGCATGAGGCCTTTTCTCAGTCTTTTTCTGCAAACCTTTACTCAGACCTTATTGTCAGTCCCAGATCTTCATGCCTAGTGGTACAATGAAGGGAGAAAAATGTTACCCACAGTGGAAGAAGACTGAGGTAGAGCCAACTGAATCAGGGCAGGGCAGTAGAACAGGACAGGATGAACCTTAGGTGTTGAGAGAGGAGTCTTCTTACTTTGAAGACCATCTCTAACATTTTTTTTTTGAGAGAGAGTATGGCAATTAGGAGTTTTGCAAAGATTTTCCATCTTCAAAAAGAATGCAAAGAGGATCAAAGTAAATACAGAAGGATCTGCCTCATCTCAGTTCTTGGAATAAACTTAAGGAAAAAGTTTTCATGAAAGCCATTTCCATACAAAAGGAGGATAAAAAAATTTAAAAAAAAAAGGTAACGTGAATGGGAAGATCCAACATGGATTTTCTAGAGCAGGTAATGCCTGAGTACTCTTGTTGCTTTCTATGCTGACATGCATCATAGAAATGCAGGAGTTAGCAGGAGTAGAGCATAATGTGTTATTTGCCTTGGCTTTATAGCCAAGGCAACCTTTATATCACCTTTATATGACTTTTTATATGATCTCCTGTAATATTCTTGTAGTCGAATGGCAGATCGTGGTTGAGTAAAAAACTAGTGTGGGATCAAGCTATGTGAAAAACTTACTAGACCACTGGTATGAAAGAGGTACTGGCCAATCTTTAAAATCTGATTAGTGGTCAGTGGTGTGAAGTATAAGCCCCTTCATACTGGGCTGTTGCAGGGCTCAGTACTGTTTAATGTCTTCATCAGCATCCTGCACTATGGGAGGTAACGTAGCCTCTACGCATTTGTGGAAGATATCAAATTAGGGCAGAGGACTGGAGAGAACATTTGCCATTTGGAAGAAGCTTGATGAGCTGGAGGAATGCGGTAACCAGAACCTCATATAATTTAAGACAGTTGTAAAATCCTGCACCTGGGACAGAATAACTCTATGCAGCTGTTCAGACTAGGAGCTGACTGGCTAGATGACAACTTTGCTGAGAAGGACCTCTCAGTCCTGATGGACAATAAATTGAATATAAGTTAGAACCATATCTTTATGTCAATGAATGTTAACCATCTGATCTATGTCAGCAAGAGCTCAAGCAATAGGTCAAGGGAAGCAATTATTTTGCTCTGCTTAGTACTTGTAAGGCCGTATCTTCAATGTTGTTTCCACTTTGCTGGGACTAAAGGGGTGTTATAGAGAAGATGGAGACAGACTCTTCTCCAAATTGTATATCTAGAGGATAAGAAGCAGCACTCAAACTAACAAGCGAAATAAATGTTCTTAGTGAAGGCAGCCAAGTGCGGGAACAGGTTATCCAAAGAAACTGTAGATTCTCTGTCCTTAGAGATTTTCAAAATTTAATGGAAAAAGCTCTGAGCAACAAGTCTGATCTAATTGAAGTTAGTCCTACTTTGAGGGGAAGGTTGGARCAGATGACCTTCAGGGTTATCTTCTAACCTATGTGATTCTGGGAGGCTATGAAAAGGAGATTGAGAAAAGAATAGTCACAGGTATTATTGGAGAAAATTGCCTCTGCACATCATAAGGGGATTGATTTCTACTTCACTGTTTAACAAGATTTTTAGCTGAAGATATAAGCTGAATTTTGGAGGAGATAAGCAATCTGATGGTTTTAACGTAATGACTTATGAAACTTTATGAAGTTAGCTGAGATACAGGAGAGAAAGAAGAATCTGCAGAATTTATTCTGCTGTTTTGGAGTGTTCAAAGAAGAGAAGCTGCATGACTCAAGCCAAAGTACAAATAGGATCAAATTATTAATTATTTTGGAGTGAAAAAGAACTTGCAGTTACTGCCTGCAAATGGCAAACCTGCAAACCTTGGCAGCTGGGGTCACTTTGATTATGTTGTCAGCTATTACAGTGAAGCTCCTGTGTTTACATTGTCACTGACTTTTTTTCCTTATGCTTTTGATGGATTCAGTATATTAATTCTCTATATGAGTCTTTGCATAAACCTTGATTTCTTTGAGTATGCTATTAATATGGACTAATTTCAGTAATCAATGAAAATGCTGTATTTATGCTGTTTCTGCCAGAAAAGGCAGGTGTTTTTGAAGGCATCCTATTATAAGAAGTCACAGAGGGCTAAGATGTGAATGTCATCTACATATCTTTCCTCCTGGTGTTATCCTACTGTTTTTTAAGGCAAGTGTTTAGACTCTATTGTTAGACCCTAGTTTGAATGGAAAGAGGTTTCAAAGTGATTTTGAACACAGAGTCTAAGATAAAATAGGATCATCTTATGATGTCAGGATATTTAACTCTGTTAAATCCAAATCAGGACGGAAAGTTCATTTAAATCTGGTTTTGTAAGAGATTTAAACAGTTTCTCTGCCTAACTGATTATGTCCCAAACAATGTAAGCATATCTGTCTTTTAAATCATTGAAATTTCCATGAACACAGATTGTGAGAAGTGACTGACCACAGCAATCGAATGGCACCTTTCTGAAGGAATTATGCATCAGTAAAATGAATGAGCTTCTTCCAAAAAAAAATTGTGAAAGAAATGTCACAGTAACAGCTCATATAGGGAATATATTAGACACATACAAGAAGCTCCAATTTCAGATTTTTCACAGAAGAAAAGGAAGTAAATAGACATAATCAACAGGAGAGGGAAAGTGGCTCTCTTTCCTCTCTTTCCCTCTTTCTACTTGCTACTTATATAGCCATCAATTACAGTCTCATTTTTAGCAGCCTCATTTTTTAATTTCTATTTCTCATTGTAAGAAATTCCTCAAAATGGTATTTTGATTAGCAAATCTCCAAAGCTAAAAATAAGAAAAAAAAACCAAATGGAGAGTATAAAGAATTATTGTCAGGCACCATCCAAAAGGCTTACTCATTATTCATTTGTAAAGATATTTTAATTCAAAATTTAATTTGATATCTTTWAAAAAAAATCCATAATTAGTTAAAAGAACTGCTTCTAACAGCTTAAAACCCTCTCTACACATTTTTTTTCTTTTCTATTTAAGATAATATGCCTTTTAAACCTCTGTTTTTATATAGCTTGAAGACAATAAAATCATGCAAGCCACTTAAGGATCTAAGTATATCTGTGATGACCTTTAAGAGTTTCTGCATGTGTATAAAGTATGCAGACATGTAGGAAGCTCAGTAATCCCACACTAAAAAGCCAGATGGAGTTAAGTAGAACATATTCCACCTTTGAAATTGCAAAGGACAAAAAGGACTACAATAACCAGTGCTGCACTGGCAGACCAGTCACCTATTTCTCCTCCCAGTTACACCACCATGTAACTACCCACATCCATGGGAATCAAGTCTCAGAGATGGCTTCATTTGTTGGTTGTGCAGCTAACACCTTATGCACCTGACAACCCAGGGCTGAGCGTGGGTAGATGCCCAGCAAAACCAGAAACATTTGCTAGAGCATGCAGATTTGAGCCCTACATGGCAGAAACTAAACAGAGTCTGAGGGAGGCTGTGGATTTGGATAAGATTTTTCTACAGAATAAACACAGTATAATATAATTACACAGTATAATTTTGTTACACAATGGAAATATTAGGTAGTTCTGTCAGTGCCGTGCATTTGTTAGTATGATGTCTGGCTCCTAAAGGGTGCCTAGCTAGTGAATTCACTTCAACAGTTTCTTTGAATCCATTCATTTCAATTGCAAAAATGCAACCCTAATTTGATATTTAAAATCCATATTTTGGTTAATGAAATCAACTACTATTTATGCTTTAGGTTGAGACTGATGCTGAGTAAAAAAACATTTTGGGTTCTTGCCAGTTTAAAAAATAAGAATTATTTTTATCCTATAAAAGAAAAAAAAAACCCTAATATAAAGATATGTCAACAAAATCCTCCATCTGTTTCTTTTAGAAATCTCCAAAACAGGCCATTTCAATTTTCAAAGAGAAAGCTCCTTTATTTTTATATAGTTCTCTTATTGCTGCTTCCACATACACTGTGGAAGTGTAACTGCATTTCACATAAACTGCACAAATAGAACTGTGGGGTTGCCATGCCCCATGTCTTTTTCATCTGTGTGTAGACCATCTTTTTGTTATCCAGCCCTAAGTAGATTTATTGCTACTTGGTTTTGAACTCACATTTCATTAACCCTAAAATCAAATATATTAAAAATATGCTGAATATTAGACAATCCTCAGTAGGACTATAAGGTAAGTTTAAATAAACAAACAAACCAAGAAACTATATAGATGGGATTGAATTTGTCCTTTCTCAATTTACAGGAGTATTTCTTCCCATTACTTGATCTATAATTCACCAACTTGTATAAAGCTCTCTGGTTTTTAGAAGGAAAATATGAGAGGAGCAGGTTGTGCAATTGATATGGGAAAGGACATTCTGGATCTGACTAACTACAAGGTAGAGAGTCATATTTTTTAAGATAATTGTGTAATGCAATTGCTTACAATAGCAGCAAATTCATAAAGTTCCTTCTTGCCACATAGTCAGTATTCCTAAATCTGTTCTTAAAGTATAGCAGCTTTTACTAGAAAAGCACCAAGCTAGAATCTGGTCCTCCTATGTTAAGCATCTGATGTGTGGTCCTCCCATGTTAAAAGATCATCTGGAAGGAAATCTGATTGGATCTAGCCTCTAGTTTAGGGGCTAAAATTTAGGATTACAGAATCTCCCTTTGAAATCTTTTCACATTATTCACCTCTCCATTTACATTATAGGAAACTCAAGCTCTTCTTTTGGAAGAAGATTTTGATAGAAACAATGCAGGGCAAGCTAGGTAAGGCAGACTGGATTTCATCCTAGAGGAATCTGTATTTAAGGGGTGTCTTGTTATTGCTGTTTTCATTCTGAATACTTCTCTCATTCTTCTTTTTCGGCCTTATTGCACATAAGTCTTATTTTCTCAGTCAAGCAACGCATTGGAATTCCCCGTAAATAACCTATTATTTCCCTTAGTGGCCTCAGACTTCACCTTTTATTGAAAGACAAACCTTACAGCTGCTGGTAACAAACTCAGAGGTTTCCAGCAGAAGTTCATAGACTAAAGAGTCTATAGACTCTTAGTCCCTTAGTCTATAGACTCTTAGTCTATAGACTCTTTAGTCTTGTACTAAAGTATAGAGCTGTTAGGCAGAAAATCTACCCTGCTGCTCTGGTGTTTCAGAGGCTCAGTTCCCTCCCTGGACTTGCGTCTGGATTTGCTATACCCGTGGAGAGAGATGCAGCATAGTGTAGGGTGCTACTTAGACCAGCCAATGGAAAAAACAAACAAACAAACAAACAAACAAACAAACAAAAAACAATCCCCCCTACAAGTACAGGGGTGTTATCACTGCTTTCTCAAGAGCAATAATCTTGGTGTCTGCCTATCTAGAGTCCACAGCCAGAGGCTGTCTCGTTATGGTGGCTGTCCATAGTGAAACAAGCAGATAGGTTAGCAGTGCACGCCGCTTACTTTTGCAAGAAAAAGGTACAGGGGTGAAGGCCTTTTGATGCAAGGACCTGGARGTTAGAATTCTCTTTTGCAGTAATTTAAGCAGATTTACTCCCAAAACTGTGACAAACTCCAGATGGTTTTGCCCAGGGAGGTTGTGGAGTCTCCTTCTCTGGAGGTCTTCAAAACCCACCTGGATGCCATCCTGTGCCATGTGCTCTGGGTGTCCCCGGTGGAGCAGGAAGGTTGGACTAGATGATCTCTAGAGGTCTCTTCCAACCTTGAATATTCTGTGATTCTGTGTGATTCTGTGGTTCCAGGATCCTGCCACCACCATGCAAAAGCTGTGCCACTGGAAGGGACCTGGGARCCCATGCCCCAGACTGCTCCAGCTGGACCATGGCCATTTTGCTTGTCATGTTCATACAAATGGGGACAGTTCTGGCGTGTGGTTGCTGCTGCAAGCTTATCTCTGTCTTATATCAAGGATGTAGATGTGAGTTAGACAAAAAGGTGCTCAGATTAGGGCAAACAGAGGGGGATTAGAGGCAGCATTAGAAGTTTCTAAAGAAATTTAAATTAAAAAATATATATTCTTTCTTTTGAAGGGAGGGAAAACTGAGTACTGATTCTTCAGATCTCAGGTTTGTGTTGTTTTGGTGCCTAAGACTGTTGTTTGCTTATGGGTTTAAATCTGCACTTCTTCTGACTGGGAAGAATTAAGCACCTCCTTTCTGTTTCATTTTAGCTGGATTTGAGTGCTTAACCCTTTCAAACCCTTGKGTTTTTTTTTTTTTTTTGAAAGAWTTAGAAGTCTTTTTCCAGTGTCTATACCACAACTCAAATTCAGACTGTAATCCAGCTGGGAAGAGTCTAGTTTAGATGAAAGCAATTGATAGAGGAACTTCTCTTCCCTTGCTCCCTCTCCCTAACTGCTATTTTCCAGACTCGTTGAGTGCAGTGCAGAAATAACAGCAATCAGAAACTTATCACTCATGCAGCATAAATTCCTTTTTCCCTGACTGCCTTGTTTTCCTAGCAACTGAAACCCTGAATGGTTTGATAGACTTGCCTCCTTATTCGGGCAGAAATGCCATGTAACCAGTGTTATATGCTCTGTAACTCACAGGAAGGACCTGCCAGCACAACAGCAGCTGGTGATTTCATCCCTCGCACTCAACAGTGCCGTTCGGTTTATGGCCACTTGACTTTGACAGCTATATAAATATTGTACTTTTATATGCTCAGCTCCCCTGTAAGTCCTGATATTGGGAGAAAACACAGAGAATTGGAAAAAAAATGCAGTGAGGTTGAATGCATAAAATTTCAGAGAACTTTCAAAAGCCAAAGCTGCGGTAGTATTTTTATTGTCAAAGATTTAAAAAATTATCAAGACCTAAACCTTCTTCAGTCTATCTTCTTAATTGTCTTTTATGACATTATTACTCACACTGAGAACTAAATTCTGAATTTTTAACATGCTACTCAGTACAAAATGTAAGATTTCTACCATTGCTAATTCAGTAGAGAAAACAATAACCACTCTATCCAAGTTACTGAAAATTAAAAATGTAGATCAGATGAGTGACTCAGTCATCTGGGAAAATTGACTCAACACAGAGCCAGGACAGTGTCTTTGTACACTTTATGCCACACTTAAGCCTGGAAATCTTCCAGTGACTTCCATGAGAGCAGGTCAAGGGTAAAATTTTGAATTAAAATCATCTTCTTTTATCCTTTCCTGAAAGCCCCAAACATCTTAAAGGCTGATGTTATTTCCAGTACTGACCACAGAGACTAAGCTCCTCACTCTAAAAAAGTAAGCAATAGAAGGAATACTTATTCAGTCTCCATGCTTTGATACTTTCAAGAGAGCGGTAAGAAGTCTGCTGTTAATAAAAATACAATTTAAAATGCTGTCAAGATCTCAGCTTATTCTGATGTCTGAATTCAAATAGGAACTAGAAATGTTAAATGCAAATCCTACTCATTAATTAAAAGATTTGAGACCTCATTATTGACTCTGAGTTTGACTTTAATATTTACCACCTTAAATATGTCATTAGGCTTCATTTGGTAACAGGAGGCATTCGGGCCAAAGGTTCTACAGTGTATACAAAGTTTAGTGACTCACAATTCCCGAATCCACTCCTAAATGCATAGTGATATCTAATTGATAAAATTAATTTCATCAAAAKCCTTTAATGAAATTATTAACTAAATCTGCGATTTACAAAATTTCTCAAAACTACATATGGAAAGGGTAACTTCAGTTCACTGTTCTCATCAGCTCTCCATTTATGCAAATATCTTTTTAAAAAAGTTATGCACTAAGTTATCAAGCAAATTATTTGTGCAAAATTACATGTATTGTTCTTTGGAAAAAAATTGGCTCTGAGATCCATTTTTAGTTCTGGAGCRAAAGATGACTTCTCAGAAATCATCTTCAGTGCTGAAGATGCTTTTAACAATGTTTTAATTTGCAGACAAAACCAATTGGTCAGAAATGGATCACATTCTTGTTCCTTGTGCTCCCGGGCTTCAGTTTTACTTTCATATGAGAACTCTACATTTTCAAGTTTATAGAGAAATAACACAAGGATATTTTGTTGCTATGGTAATATGAAACCCTATTTCTTCATTTATGAATAATAATAAAAATCTTACTGAATCAAGTTATATTTTTGTTCTGCCATTTCTTGAAGTTAATCCATCTTGAAAATTTTATATACTCTCAGTTTAAATTACCGTATCTTTCTCTCTTGCAAGATTTCATGTTAAAGCTCCAAGGACTGATCTTAAATCACACTACCCCATTGGCAAACTTTAGTGCATAAATACAAAATGAATGTCTATTGCATTGGAACAGTGAAAGAGTGGAAAATGTTGCCCAAACAGGTTGCGCAGTCTCCACTCTTGGAGTTTATCCCAACTAGATAAAGCCTTGAGCAACATAGTCTCATCTCTTGGAAGACTTCAAGGGAAATTGGATTATTATGATCCTGTGATTTTTTTTTTTTTTTTTATGGACCACATGTCCCATTTTGGTCAGTTAGTGGAGCCTGGGAAAGTAAAATGTGAGGCAAATGATCATGAGAAGAATTTTCCCAAGATGCTGTATCTTTGATCTAGAAATCCTAACTGGCCTTGTTGAGATTACACAACTTTAATCTGTTTGGATAGACCTCATCCCAGTAACTCTCTCAACGTAATGGTATTTCTTGCTTTAATTTTGTCTGCTCTGTCATTTGAGGTCATACCTTGTTTTGGATGAGGTTTTCTCTTCAAAGAAACTCCTGGACATTAAAGACATTGCATTCCTGTATTTATTAGCTTTTCCTTATTTCAAATTTCCTTTAGCAATCATGTTTGGTGGATYGATAATTTCATATGATGTAGTCCCTTCCCTATTGAAAGATTCAAGCTCTACGGAACAGACAGTCTGAAAGAGYGTCCAGAATCATATCCTCTGACTGAGAAAAAATAGTGAAATTAGTCCTTCAGCTTTACAGATTCTGAGCACAGCAAATTTGGACAACTGGGCATTTCTAAATGGAATATTTGACAGCTAATGTCTTCTATGCTATATGCATGAGGATATTAAAGGTTTCAAAAGACTTCTGATAAAGGCACAGTACTGCAAGAATTATTTTACAGTGAAACTCCCATTACACCTTAAATTCTATAGCAGTGTATTTCAATTCCCATTCCCAAATGCCCAGTTTGGGTCTGTTAGCAGTAAAAAGAAATTCTTTGAAAATTACATTACATTTTCCAGGATGGATTTTTAGGATTTAAAAATTCTATTCTTGATTTCAGTCTATATGACACATTATTCAAGAGGCAGGGAAATCTCTTCTTATTGTACATATGTGTATATTTGTGTGCAGACCCACACTTAGATGCATACATACATTTATATTTATATATGCATACATACTCAAGGATACACATATGTATGTGATATTTGTAGGTATTTTTTCTTGCTGTCTCACTGGAATGCATAGATACACACATATATAAATACTATAGAGAAAAATAATTAGGAAGGATAATGCTGTATGTGGGTACACGTGTGTAAATGTATGCATATGCATATACGCACAGATGCATACATTGACATGYAGATAACAAGCTATAGGGTCTTTTTTTTTGGTACTATTTTCTGTATTGCTAGGATTCCAGGCAATTATTAGAGATTCAAATCAAAATGATCTTTTAAAGGGGAGTTTGCCTTTATTATTCTGATCTGTCATTTCTTTTATATAACAAGCCAGCTGTTATTTGAACAGCATCATTCATTTCCTCAATGGAATGATGACACTACAATCAACCTTCATTATCTTCCCATGCTCTTATAGGAGAACTAAGTGCAGAGGAAATACTTTGTAATTACTCCAGGCAGATTTCCCACATGTTAGAGATGCCATAGATGGGATTAATGAATATCACTAGAAAAGGTTGAAGTAGACAAAAACAAAATTAGGCTCAGTAATCGCAATATGCAGATGGGTTGAAATGCTAGTGGGAAAAAATCCCAACAGCAATTAAATTTGCTTCTTGTAACAGCAGATGTGCATAGTCTCTTATTGAATACTGAGAACACTTGGAAGGAACTTGTAGAGSAAGAATGAGGAAATATATGCAGCTCTGCTTAGGCAGGGTTGTGACAAATGTCAGAGTTGTGCTTCTTTCACTTCACAGATTTCAGAACCCCTCAGCTCTGCTTGAAAGAATCCTGAAGTTCTGTGATGGAGTTGATCATGTTAGTTGATGGGGACTCCTCCTATCACTTCTCCTTCCTGCTGCATGGAAAGCTCTTCTTCCACCAGAGACYTCTTAAATACCTGATCTATGACAGCAGCTATATAGTGCAGATTGACCTTTTAATCTCTGAGGTGCAGCATTACCTTCAAAAAAGAGACTTTTTCAAGCTTTGTTTTGCAGCTGATAATAACCCAAAAGTAGCACACATCTCTGCTAGCTTCCTCTCTAGATCATCTTCAAAGATTCTACTGGCAAGAAATACYGTATAAATAAAAGCCACTAGCAATACCCTTTTAGCCACCTGAAAGACTTGCTTTGAGTCATGAGGCAGGGAGCAGTGATCGAGAGAGCTAAATGCAACTGCATACAACACTGAACTCTTTTATTTTCCAGTGCTGGGCTCTTCAAACAGCAGACTCTAGGCTACATCTGGCTTACAAGGTCCAAAAAAATGGCTCACAGTCATTACCACAGGATCCCTCTTGGAACTGCACTTGGGGAAAATGTGAGGAGCAAATGAGCAAGGAGGCAGCAGGTAAAAAGTACCAGGTCTTCAGTTTATGGTGTTTCTACTTGCATCGATTTTTCATTAACATTTTTTGTTCTTGTATTTTTTTTTTTTTTTTTGTCAACACATAGAGTCTCAACAAGATCAGAGTGTTTCAGAGTACGTATTTTAAGTCCTTAGTTACTGAAAATTTGATTTTGGTCCCTTTTGTTTGCAGCGGGTAGAATGCATTTGAATAATCATAACATTTCTCTTTCTCATATAAAAGACTCATGACCTGACCCAGGAATTACTGGGTCACTGAGTTTAACTATGCAGAGCAACTTCTGTGAGTAGGGTGGGATTAGGTCTTGGAGGCTTCCCCATTCCCACCGTCTGTGCTGGGAAGAGAACAGATCCCGTTTCCTCTCCTGTTGCCTCCTGGGTTATCTGGCAGACAGGCAATCCTTTACATTTCCCTTAAGGTTTTCTGCTCTTCCCAATCACAACCAGAGCTCAGGCTGAATCAAGAATTTGACATTATTGGTATGATATAGATGGAGACATATATAGACACATACATACAAATGTATACAGCTTTATATACATATCCAAGTAGACTAAATCTTACCTGCAATTTGATACTAGTCTCTGCAGTAACTTCTCTCCAGACCTAATGGAGAGTTACCAATGAGGTTTTTGGATAGCTTAGCTATATTCAATCCAGAATATGAACCAACTCATGTTCTCACAGTTCAGAAATGCTGATCTGTTCCAGTATAAATCCAATAGTGTTCTCAGTCTCAGAATATATAAAATACTATGCTTGCCACTAGAAATTAAGTATCTCCCTGCTGTTGTTATTTTTTCTTTGACGGACATAGAAAATGAAGTTTTTTCCAAGCTGTTGTTGCACTCAAAAATTTGCCAAGAGCAAAAGGGTACAAACCATATATGTGCAGAGACAAGAATTTTCTTTTAGCCTAGTTAAAGTTTTAACAATCTAACCAAATACTGCCGAGGTCTCTCAGACACTTGCTGCAACTGGTATTTACTGTCACAGGTCATGCAACATTCCCTAGTCTGTTGTTAAAACTAGAAAACAGTAGCTCAGGTCATGAGACTCTGTGCTCAGGTCAATATTAAGCCTGTGGCCTTTTACATCCAATGGCAAAAATGATTCTTGCTGGGTTACACTATGATTACTCCTGGTGAATAGCAGCTGTTGACACAGTGACTATTTGGCATGTGCATATACATGGGAATGGTGCAAAACTTGCCATACATTTACTTTAGTAAAATATTTCCACTCTAATAAAGAAATCTTTGATATTGGTTTTCCTTTGACTTGTGCAGCACCCTTCTACTCGTATGTCAATGCAAATAGATGTTTCAATCTACCTCACAGTAAGTTATAGCTTTGCAAAAATAAAAGTAACATTTGCAACTCTAGTGTGCAGCAGCTCACTTTGGATTGAAGCAGTGCATACAATACAAAAACTTGCCAGCTGAAATCATAAATTGATGGAATTTTCCATAAAGAGGGGAAAAAATCCCCTATGAATTTTCTGTTAAGTCACCAATATATATTTAGATCACTATATATTCCACCTTCTCAGCAATGTCCTTTTTTGAACACTCATTTGTGTCAGAAACTCTCTTATTTTTGGCCAGCGGTTGATTAAGGTTTGGAAATGCATTGTTAGCTCTGATGATAGTGTCTCCCCAAGGAGCAGACCTCTAATCGCTGCACAGGTCTAAGCAATGTGGCAGCTGGGCTCCTAGAAGCAAAGCCCTCCAAACATCTGCCTCACACACACCTTGTTTGGTCTACAGATTCTCACACATCTTACCATTTCTGCACAAGGCTTTCAAGCACAGCTGAAGAATTCATTGCAGAGATCAGCAGATGGTTGTCATTGTTATTATTCCTATTGGCACCAATAAATGCTTAAATCAATGAGCAGGCTTTGGAACTACTCTTTCCTCCTCTTATTTGTCATTTTGTTTTGACAGTCATTTGATCATCTCCAGATTCCCAGATTAGACCTAGTGTGTGGTTTATCTGTTTCATCAATACATTTAAAGAGACAAGTTTTTCTTCTGCTCAAGCCAATTCTGCCATTTCTGAAAGCCTAGCCACTCTGACATTTATTAAATGCACTTCTCATATCCCCTTGTTGCCATCTCAGATTATTGCTTGTTTTTAGTGTCAGCTAGTAAAAAAAAAGATCAGAAAAGTAGTACATGTGGGTTGTTAGCACCAGCTAGCAATTGATGTGCATTATGCTTCCTATCAGAATACTTTCTTTTTCCAGTTATTTACAAGCCTTCCGTGATTTAACTGCTTTGAACTCAGATTTTCCATGCTGGCTACCTCCTCCTGCCCAATAGATTTATTTATTTTAAAATGAGCTCACAAACAGTTTAGTAACTGCAGTGGAATGGAAAAATGCATTTGTTTTGCTTATGCTAAAATATTCTGTCCTTTTTTTTTTTTTTTTATAAGACCCATTATGCACGTATGCTTTTGTGTGCTTTGGCAAGCCAGTGTCTTTTTTCTCTCTGGAAAAAGCTGCTCAGATTTGGAATTTGGAAAACCTCAGTTGGCTTATGCTCCCAGATATCCTCTTGCTTCAGCTTTCAAGACTAAAATCTATCAAGAGTCCCAAGGCGTCTGTTCCAGTGTGCTCTTGAAAAGCCTTAGCAAAACTGTACTGTACAGCAGTACCTGCAACCTCTTCTGGTTGTGCAGCCTTCAGAACTGAGTGCTCAGTATCATCTTCCATGATTGTTCTGAGAAATCTGAAGGAAAAATCTGATTTATTTGTATGAAAAAGGTTAAATAAAAGCTGGACTGGAYATGAGAAAGCAGGGATGACCAGGGAAGACACAAGGACGCTCCTGGATGTGATGCTGGAAACTTGTACTGCTTGTTGTGAGAAGAGTGAAACTAGAAGTAGGAAAAAGGATAGTGGGGTGCCRGGACAAGAAGCTAAGGCTGAAAGCTGGGGAAGATGTGGAGGGAGGAAATCAAAGCCTACCATGTAAATGTAAACAGGAAATGTGACCAGACTAAGTATGTGGAGAAGAAGACTCAAAATACAAAATAGTGTGCCAAAGGACAAAATATAGCTGGAGGGAATATGGGAATATGCATGTCCATGAGCTAGGGTTGAGGGAAGAGGAAAAAGGATATGGCTAGACAAGATCTATGGAAGACGCAGCTAGATGGATAGAAGCTTTGATACTGGAGAAGAACATACACACATGGATTGACTGGAGGCTTTGGGTATTGGAAAAGCTTTGAATGAAAGGCCAGGAGATAGAAAGTTTTACTGCTTTGACAAAAAGCTGGAGACTGAAGAGTCAATAATGTTAGAAGGAAAAGAGTCCTAGCCAAAAGTTAAAGCTTGGCTGTGGGCTCAGGAGGTGGTAGTAATTGTCTAAAAGGGGAGATGAGGGTTGTTCAGACAAGAAGATTTTCATTTTTAATTAAAGTGAAATACAGTTGGCTATGTGGGACTATGATGAAGCACCAGTGATGGGAAAGAGATGCAGCATGGTTGCGTTCTTGCAAAGGGCCAAATGAAATTAAGCTTGAAAGTAAAAGACAAAATAGATACAAAGCACTGTAAAAAAACTATTTCCAGAGCTTGATTTTGATCCAAGGATAGATCTCAACTGAGCAATTCATGGTTATAGTAACATCCCATATCCAAATCAGTATAGCTATTTGTGCAGAAAGATTTGACTGGGCAAATTTGCTGTTTCTTTTGCACTTGTTGGCAAGGGAAAATAGCCCAGGGAAAGTACCACACTAACATGATCATGATTCAGGTTCCCAATAGCTTTCCTAACTTGGGTATTTCTATTTAGTGCTGTGCTGTTCTTACTATAATCCATGTTTCTTTGAGCTGTACTCATTTTCCCTGCTGTTGTCAAATCCACATGAATCCCTTTTTTTTTTGACTGCTTGCTACCCCAGGTGACAGAGTTGGTTAAGTTTTGATGGTTGCAGGTTCCTTGCTTAAAAACCTAGAGAATTCTACACAACACACACATCCTGCACATAAATGCATTAAAAGAATGTTGCTCACGGTTGAAAAATCACTGTGAGTGAAAACACTGTTAAAAACCAGAGCAAAAATTACCTTTGCTAACCTGGGGAAATAATTTCTTTTATCTTAAATATCTTCTCTAAAGTGACTGAACCATTCTGGCTGGAATATGCCAATAGGAGTTTGGCTTGTGGAAGAAAAGGATTTCAGCCTAATTGTTTGATAGCATTTTGCCTGACAGGTCAAGAAATAATAGCATGGGCTATCACCCAGGCAAAAAGAAAACAAAACAAACCAAAAACAAACAAAAAGTTTAGATTTGTAAATTATTTACTATCTCCCTGCATCTCTGTAATTTACTTCCAGATCTGTCATTTAAATATTGCTGTCATTTTTAAATAAAAGACTGGTGAGAAATAAGACAGCATTTAGCAAGGAAATGTATACTATATAAAAATAATATATTAGAAATGGGCTAGTATGCAAAGTATTTATTTTCATATCTCTGTATCTTCCTCCTGACAATATTAGAGGTACAACTTCCTGTACAAGTTCAGAAAGCATTTTTTTGTCCAAATAGTGATAATTTTGTTTTGAAATAAGGCATTTTTTTGAAGAATAATGAAAACAGGTTGGGAAGATGACAGTGGATGTAAAACCTAGACTGAAGCTGTCAGCATGGATATAGCGATGCAGCTGCTTCCTGCCTTCAAGAAAGGTCAGGAATACATGCAAGGAGCTTGAACAGCATGTAGATGTGTCTGAGGGCTACAAAGYGCTTTGGCAGGAGCGTTAACACAACACAAAAGAGAGCAGAACATGCCAAGCACAACGTTTGTTGAGAGAAACACCTTTAACACATGACAAGGGACGTCAGGCAGAACAGGCAACGCCTGTGCGTTGGACAGGCAGTCACACCTCGCTGCTTCCCTGAAGGGAAAGCTGCTTCGCTCGCCTCTGGGAAAGCATTGGATGGGCTTAGCTAGAGCCCATGGAAATCACTTAAGGCTCGCTTACTTCAACGTGCTTTGAATCAGGCCTTAAGACTGCATCTCCTTCTGGGGCTCCCTTTTAGGTGATCCCGTATTGTTTAGCAGGTTGCACTGCAAAACCTTAGAGGTGGCTGTTGCCTACTTCTCACATCTTTGCACAACATCATATACATTTCAGGTCTTTCATCACCTCCAATCCAGACTAGTTTCAAGCAATTAGGAGCTTTAATTAATAACACAGTCTCCTATAGATTCTTGGTTTTCAGTCAACAGAGGTTTCAGTCAACAGAGAGAACCTGAAAGATGTTTTGTTTATTTGAGGTTTGAGTCAACTTTTGAGTCAACTTTTGAGTCAACAAATAACTTTTGTTATTCTCTCTGCTTCTCTTGAGAGGCAATAGAAAGTGAGGGAAATCTTGCTCCTCATTTTGGAGCTCAGTTGGATCTCTGGAGTGGTAGAACATCTTGCTCCAAAGAAATTAAGAAGTCAAACTGCATCTCATACTGAAGTTTGAAAAGTTAAGGCAGCAATGAAAAGTTATGATTATGATCTGAATTTAAATGCTCAAGAAAGAGGAGTGAGGCATTCTAAAATTCATTGATTCATAGAGGAAAAGGATCGCTGAAATTAGAGACCCTGGATATTTTTGTTCCTTGRCAGCTGAAGACAAAATATGAACGTGGGACATGCCATTATTTCTTTTTCTGTATGAATGAAGGTTTGCCTCCTATGAAGATAAAATATCATATGTTTTCAGCAAGTATTGCATTATTTTCTTGTTCTGTGTTTCTGATCTGGCAATTCCTGTGTATGTAGAAGCTCTATAATGCCATTTTTCTCTTTTGAGAAAGGAGGAGGAAAGAGCTTATTTCAGTTCTTGCTGAACTCACCAAATTGCACAATAGTTCTTTCTGTTTGTCATGATTTTCTTCATGTTGTGCATCACTTTCCCTCACAGACTGGGTCCTAATCGGCAGCTTGTGGAGATGACCAAAAGTCATCCGGTGATACAACACTAAAGTCAGAGTACCTTGAAAATGGTAGCTATAGCTTTCACATGATCAGTATCCCATTTTGTTCAAATACAAATGAAATTTGATTTTGTGATGGCATATTTTGCTTTTTAAACATTAAAAACATTAAACATCAAATTTTACTTTTTCCTGGGGATAAAGTCAATACCTGGGCATTGATCAGTCTGATTGTGAATATATGCATACTGACTCCCCAAYGTCTTATTTATTTTATTTCCCTTTTATATTTTTTATTATTCAAGTTAATATATTTCTATATTCCCAACATAAATGCTGTCAGCAAATTATTACCTTTCTACATGTTTTCTTAAGAGTATGGAACACAAAGGAATTACAGTATTTTTCTCTTCATTATGATGTTAAATCCCATTATTGTCCTCTCATTTATGCATTTAGAAGGAACAGAAAGTGCTAACCTCTAAGCTGCACTCACAGAATTGTAGTCAAGGCAAAGCTATCCACAGGGCAATTATTTCCATAATAAACATGACTGTCATATTCGCAACAGGAACCATCACAGCTGCTAGCCCATTGCCTTGCTCTGCACGTGCTCTTTAGCTGGAGGAGGGCTGATATGTTGATCTCTAGATCAACAAGGAGGTAGGGTGGAGGGGGTCATAGGAAAAGCAGAGTGGGGAAMTAATGCAAGAGCAAGGAAAGGCAAGATGCTAGAGAGAAACAGTTAGGAGATGACTAGTGAAGGGCCAAAGAGCGCAAAGCCAGAAAGGAGAAAAACAAGAAGAATGATAAGCAGAGAGGGAAAGCAGAAGACAGAAGTGAGGGAAGTTAAGGTGATGGACATAAGCACCAAGGAAAAAAATAATAAGCACATTYATGATAACATCACTTACTTATTGATTCCTAAGGAGCACTTTTTTCATATAAAAAATACTGTGGAACCCTTATGAATGGTAATGGAAATGAATGGTAAAGGAAATAAAGCAAGACATCATTCRAACCCATCACACAAGAGTTTCTGAAGCCATGATTTTATGAAACAGGAAAGACTGTTTTGTGGTTTCCAGTACCAGATCGAACCTTGCAGCAGCAGGATGCAAAAGCTCTCTTCCTGTCTAAACTTGCTTTGCTGGTTCAGATTAGTGCAAAAACTTCTGGAACACTAACTTCATATTATTAACAGACTCTGTCATGTGTCATCTGTCCTCCCATGGCTAAATCTAACAGCATAAATCTAACATAAAATTTATGTTGCATGCTCTGGCTAATTCCACAGAAATGTGTGTATGTGTTCACAATCAAATTGTAGTACTGCTCCAAAAGGGCATAGATTTGGTAGTAAATAAACTTGATACACTGAGAACGTTGTTATGGGTAGAAGGGAATATACCATATATCTTGAACTAAGAATTTACTGTTAGTCTAGTTAATATTTTAACACTTCAATAGTTTAATGAGTATTAATTACTAGCCTACTTACAAAAACATACACTCATTTTTCAATTTAATATTAAAATGTCTTATTAACAATACTCTTGTTATAGGATAGTGTTCATAGTGTCTACCCCTCTTCCCTGAAATTAGACTTCCAACCTCTTCACCTAAGGTTGAAAGCATCAGTCTTTCTCGAGCAGAGAAGAGGAGTCACGATGACAGCAGCATCATGAGGTATTCACCATGAGGAGTACAATGTTCAGGAGAGGGACCTCTTTCTTCTCTTTGCCAGGAGGAGCATGGTGTTGATGTTGAGAAACTTTATTTTTCCTCAGGCTTGAGATGTGTTATTTAAATGTTTTCTTAACAAGATCTGCTTGCTTCTCCTTGGTTACTAGATAAAGTGAAAAAGTTGCACAAGAGCCACTTGACGTATGTGGGTTGTTGACTGTCCCACAGTGGCTACCTAAGTTTATCAGACCTTTGCCACATATGGTATTCGCAGAGTYAAAGCAACCCCACAGGTCAGTCAATAATCACTTGACCTCTAGCCAATGTCTAAAGCAAGTTAAGACCAGCTCATAACAAAGCAAGCCTCTCAAAATCCTGAGATGTTGAGACCTTGCTCTATCTCATCAGTGCAAAGTCTGCAGGGTTTTAGGAAAAATGTTTGCTGGAGGTACAGCCTCAGTGCTGTGTGTTCTTTTGAAGCTTCTTGAAAATTATATAATGCTCCATAGGTTTGTTTATAGCACTGGTAGTTGAAAGTATGATCATCAGGAGCTTTTTAAGCTTTTCAGCTGACAAATCATCTGCACTATGTACTTGTGGACAAAGCCATCTGGATTCCAATGACTAATGTTTAAAATAATGAAGATGTGAACTAACATGCTGCTGTATGAAAAATATCCCTGGTGTACCTTCTTTTCACTATAAGACATGGTTTAGTCTATCCTGCAGAAATCACAGGAGACATTAGTTCCATCTCAGTTATTGCAGTTGGGTTCTGTTAGGGTCTAAATTTATTTTGCAGCAGCGTGCATTTATGCATTGTTAACACCTGATTGCTGGAAGTACCAGGCTTCAGAAAGCATCATGTGCAATTTCATTGAATCTCTCAAATTACGGCTTCCAGCCTCTACCAAAAGACAACCAATGGGCAAACAAAACCCGATGTGGGAAATGGTAACAACATCTGCTCTGCTCTATTTTGTATCTAGCTGCAAATTCTGTCTGCCAACTCAGTACATCCCTGCCTTACTTCCCCCCACTCTCCCCCCCGCCTTTTTTTTTTTTTTTTTTTTTTTGCAGGTCTGCCAAGCACAAATAAAGAGCTCATTTCAGCATTCAGCAGATGGCATTACTCATTTTTATTCCTAATGGTATCCAGGGATATCTGAGTCCACGGGCACCAGAATATTTTTTCCCATTGTTCTTGTAGGTCCATTTTGACTCCAATTTCTAAGTGTCCATACTGTCAATATGTGAGCTATGATACTTCTCAATTAATAATACTTGGCATCTGATATTGTGCTTGGCAGTTTCAAAACTGTGCATGTACCTATATATTAATGGATTGCCCAGATGGCATTCTTAGTCTGCAGAAAACAGAAGCATTTATGTGATTCTTATGACCTGCTGAAGAAGTATGAATCACATGAGACTACACACTTCCTTCTAAGGGTAGAAAAACCTATATCTGCTTCACTGCCATGCTGGAAGCTTATTTTCTTACTGATAGTAGTATTTTGCAAAAGAGGCCATTATTATGTCATTATCTCTTCTTTAGAGACAGAGAAAATCTTTTTTCTTTCCTGTGTGACTTGCCCAAAACAATTCAAGCCAATCCAAAATACAACTTTTCATTTCCTATGACCTAAGCTGTGTCCTCTGTATAGCTTTGAAAAAGCAAACTTATTTTTAGAGCTACCTAAATTATTATTGATTTGATTTTTCAATCTTCGTATGCCTGGGTGTGCCAGAATTATGCAAAAAGGTATAAACATTCAGAGAAAGTCTTATAGGAAATTCTCACCTCCAAAAAGTCATTGTTGCTTCAAAATCATCTTCTGAAAGGGTCTTTGAAAACAGAGGGAAATTATGAAACCTAGCTCTTTTYGCAAAAAGATATGCTACATTTCTGCTTGGATTTTAGATAAGATTAAAAGAGTGCCAAGTCTAGCTATCTAGCCTTAGGTAAATAGGAGACCTGCTGAATGGCTTGGGGCAGCTCCATATATCTTCAATAGGATTGTGATTACCTGTGTGAAAGTGTCTGTAAATATAGGTCTGTATGTGAACCAAGTGTCTAATTTCCCATGAATGAAGGATTCCTTAAACTAAAAAATGTCTAGTGCCATACACAATACTTCACAGGCATTCATTACATCCATACTTTCAACTTTATTTACTTTATTTCTCTGCTTATGTTGTCTATCTATTGAGACATAAATAATGGTAGTTTTGAGTACCAACCTTCAAATATTTGAGAAGACCTCCAACAATGTGAAGTTGCTTACTGAGGAGAAAAGAACTCCTCTTGTCTTTGCAGTAGTGTATGACTTGCAAAGTCATAGGGACACAYTAATCAAGAAGAACAGAACCTACTGAACATTTAGCATAGAATAGACATGCTGACCATTTATCCACTGATTGAGCAACAATTCCTTAAAAAAAAATAAGAAATTCAGATTGCGTATTTTATATAATGCATATTCAGACTGCATCATAATACCCGAGGAAGTTGCATTGAACTGTACAACAGTCTTCATCATGGATTTTATCTATATTGCACTYATCCTTCCAATTTTGTGTTTTATCTTTGCAAATTGAGTTTATAATTGTGTACTTAATGCTTTGTAAATAATACAATAGGCCTAAACTTTGAATGCTTATGCACATGTCTATTATCCAAGGACAATTTTACCTTTAAGAACCTAGTAAGATGCAAAATTAATTGAGATGTAATTTGGACCTGTCTAACCTGCTATATTTTTGTTCCTAGTTAAACTTTAAACTTATTTTGTTCTCTGAGACACAGCTATTATGACAAGGAAAGAGCAATCAAAAAGGAAATTGGGATTAAATCTTTGATATCTGGTCAGAGAAAATGTTGTTGCTGACTCTAGTTAGACTAGGATTTCACATATGGAATGATAGCTATAATAAAAGTAACAGGCAGGTGAGGTATATTGCTGTACTTCATTAAGGTGCTTAAATTGAATTTTCCCTACCTCTTCCAACTTTCAAATGATTTAGAAATAATTTTCCAGCAGGGTTTTATTGCTGAACTCCCTACTCATTTTCCTGTCAGAACATTTCTACTTATATTTTTGTATTTGATTGGAAAAAAAAAAAAAAGTGAGTCCTAGGAGTCAGAAAMCAAAGTATTTCACTGCCAGCACTAATTATATATCAATAAAATACCAAAGGAATGGGAGACAAGAATTCCTGGGACTGTTTCTTTTAAGAAATGAGATATCACAAGAGATTTTGAAAGTATAATATTTCTGAGTCATGTAAATGAGCTTCAATACTCATCATTATTATATTTTAATTAGAATATGATATCGTCCTGTTATTAAGGGCGATGATTTTAATAATTAAAGAATCACGAAGACATTAAATATAGATATTTGTTAACCACTTTCCCTCTGTGCCTGAGCTGAGATGTTACACAATGCTGTATCTCTCCATATTCTAGATTGTGAAAGCAGGTAGGTTGATATAATGTGGCATTACTGAATAAAAAAAAAATAACAGCAATGGACTCTGCAGGACTCTGCAACCCATAATTCATAATCCAGATGACTGTTTCTGTATATAAAACAATACCTAGAGTTCTTTCTATCCTCTAATGTTATATTTTTAGGAGTAAACTAAAAAGCTAATACCTGAGAATATTATCTCAGAGGTTTATTTACTGAAGAAGCACAATTCTTTCCTCCTTTCTCCCAAATCACCCTGGAAGGTAACTGAATAAATATTTTTAAGTCTTTGTGCTTGGCAATGACAGCTACATTTCAACAGCATTTCTTGTCCTCAGGCTGTCTCTCTTGCCKCTACCCAAGGCTTTGTTCTGGATTCTGCCACATTTTCATCTGTTCAGAGTTTCATGTCAAAAGATGCTACACTGGACACAGGTTGTCAGAATTCATGGTACTGGATGGGGTGAGAAGAATAGAATTCTTGTTAATATTCTCTTTTTCTTAATATAAAATTGTAATAGAATTCTAGATGTCAAGATTTTAGCAAACTGTAGAAGATCAGACTTTCAAATATTTCACTGTAACATATATTTACATTTATGTATACATATATGTATGTGTGTGTTTTATTGCAGGATTAAATTGATAGTTTTAAGACTATGTAGCTTTTAAAAAATCCTCCRGTTGTTCAACTTTTATACTTAAGAATCTTTGGTATTTGCCCCCAGTATTTTCATTGTGTGCAACAGAGCTCCCTACAGGCTCTGAATTACCGGGTGTTAAGTGGAACAATCTTTTCTTTCTTCTGCACGCAGAGACCGATTTGTGAGTAAGGAATTAGAAGTCTGGGTTTTAATAAAACAGCTGGCAAACCAACATTGTGTTTCATTCATTCAATTAAACCCCACAGTATGATTTTGGGTCCCATCCAAATCCTGTCCTGAAAGAATATGAGTCTGCTGCAATCCTCAGTGACTTAGACGCAGCTAGAAAATAAATTGCAGTCACAACACTCTTGGAAGATTTACAGTCTTTGCTCTCTCGAAACTTGACCATAGCCCTAAGTCCAGAGTTGTAGAGAACTATGTGCCTGAGTCTCTTGACACTTAATAAGTAGATGGGTTATATTTGGCAGAATGACTAATCTCCTGTAGGACTGATGTGAATTGCTCTTCAAGGGACTGTTTGAAGATGCTGGATATCAGAAACTGGTGAAACATGTCATCACTAGGAATAGTCAGTCAAGCACTTAGGAGCAAAATACTGAGATACACAGAAATGTCTTGAGATATTGACAGTGCAAGAATAACACTTCTTTTTYTACCATCCACATTAACTGAAACCAGGAATCTATGGACACTCTTTCYTTCCTTTGTGAGTTAAGAAATGGAGTTACGTAAAATGATCATGCCTCCTTCTGTCTTTGTTGGTCTTCTGGCTTTACTCGAGGTCACCTTTCTTGTATATGCTCCATACTATTTGCTTGAAATAATTGCATTTTATGTTTATGTTTTCATCTAAAAATACCATGGCACTATGATTGCACAATTGCTTTTTTTYCCCCTTTTTTTTTACTTTGACTCATTTCTGTTGATYTGCCCTGAAGCCATTCAAATGCAGGGCTCTAAAACTGATTGCATAGTTATACAATTTTCTTTTTTTCAAATATTTTTCAATGGCATATCMAGATAAGAACTATAACCTATATTACATATAGATTTAAAATAAAAATTTTTGTCTAAAAAAAGTTCTGTTTCCTGTCACTTCACTTTGAGTGGTTTTGTAGACCTTTCTTGTGTTTCATTATCTACTCTCTGTTATTATCTSTGTCATTTAAATTTGCCTTTGTTCAAATACATGTGACTTTTTGTTTTTACGATGGAACGTTTGAGAAGACAGAATCTCCAGTGTTAGCATTACTGTTAGTACTTTTATTTCCTGAGATGTAAAATCAAACACAAGTTCAACCATAAGTTTCTAGAAGATAAGCAGGAAAAGTTAGACAAAATTAAACAGCCTATGCTGTATACAAGGCCAGCTTTGGGCCATGGTCACATTTAAATTGCACCTATTTCTCTTTCATTGGTTTAAGGGTTTTGATGATATTATGTTGTCACTCTGCATGTAGACTTCAGGATTTCCATGGGAGAGTATGGTAGATCAAGAGGATGCTGCTGTTCCTATTAATCAAACTTTTTAGTGCACCGCCAGGTTATGTCACCTACTCATTCAGCTTTATAATTTTGCTTCTCTTGCATCATTTTGAAGGGAGAAGATAAAGCCAGAAAGTAGATGGAATATAACAAGAATTTTCCTTCCAGAAATCAGCAAAARTGAGCAGGATGACACTCTTGCATGATAACGAGCACACTGCCAGTAAGTTTTCTGCAGAAAGTATGACCTGATACCATCTCCTTTTATCTTTTCTTCCTTATTCTCAGTAAGAACCTGGACAGAGATAGCTTTAATAGTGAATCTTCCAAGAAAAGAAGCTGCAAGTAATTTTCAAAATGTCATCCTGGGAAATATATTAATTTAGAAGTGGTGACTCAAGCATTTATTTTAATGAAAGGAGGGAGTTATTGTCACTGTTTAATTTAGCTTTGGTTTGTCTGTTTACATGGCATTTTATCTCACAAGTTTACTGKCAGCTTTGCACAGTAATCTCCAAAGCCTTTACACTTCAGAACGATAAAGAATAGGACTTCTTCAAACTGATCAAATGTGTCTGAATAGCCAGTTCCAGAATTAAAGTAGATTTTCTTTGTCTTTACCCCTTCAATTTTGGAAGCATTAACAGTAGCTCTTTTGACACTGCAGGAAGGCTGGCTTTCAGTCATTTATATTATGACTGTTCAGAAAAATTAAGGCAAAAATTTAGGAGAAGAGAGGCAAAGCCCTCATGGGATGTTTATTTCTGACTCAGTGAACACTGGGCCAACAGACCAAGACCAGAAAGACCTTGCCATCAGAGTAGGAACAGAGCAGGACATAAGACAGCAAACATCCCTCCTGGCAAATCATTTCCTTTTGAAACAGGACTAAGGATGTGATGTGGTTTCCAATGGGAATGAGGGAACTTTCCACGCTCCAAACAGCCATTTCCTTTAAGAGAGGGAACTAAGAGGAGGAAGGCTGGTGATACTAGCAAAAGTGGCATATCTTATCTTCTGGTGAACAGAAAGCAGAGGAAAGAACAGGCAAGACAAACCTGTGCTTGCTGTTCCCAGTGCTTTATTCTGTTCTCAGCTTTTCTTCTCTTGTTTCCTTAGAATGACATATGTATAGCCCTAGGTTTTGGCAGCAGGAATACTTATTTGATACCAGGCTGAAACAGATAGGAAATGAGCCTAATGAGGTCTCAGACTTGAAGGGTTAGGACTATGTAGCACAGGAAAGTGTATCCCTGCAGGAATCCTTCCCATCTCATGCTGGCAGTAATTCTGATTTAACAAGAAAGAAAGCACATGACATCTTCCCCCATACCCTTGACATATGTTGATATCATAATCCTAACACTTTGTCCCAAGATAGCTTATGATAGACAGCAGTTGAGATGAAAGTTAACATGCGGGACCTAATTAGTAGCTTTTATTGGAGTTCAGCACTGTTTGTCTTCTAGCRTGTGTCTTCAGAAAGACATCACCTCAGTGGTGAGCAATGGAATTCAAATAATGCTATCTAGATCCAAACCAAAATGCTCTTGTATGAAATCCTGTCTACACAGCTTGGGTACTGCTCTTGTGAAATTTGAGGTGCTTATTGCCCTTGTTGCCTATAATGTCTATCAGTGGGGAGAAGTCACGTGGGAAATCCTGACTGCCAAACATAGCCAATAGTGTATTCCAGGTGTCTAAATAAAAGTAGAAAGAATCTCTTGGAAGGTTTTTAAAAACATCTACTGTTCCTTACTGTCAAAGCAGAAAAAATACCTCTGAAACACTGATTTGTTAGATTCCTAAGGTTTAGAAACAAGATCGGCATGGGATCTCTAGCTTAATGTTGTCATCTTGTCCATTTCATACAGCCCTGGGTTGCACAACAGGCTTTCTTCCCATTCTCTCATCCCCCTCATCCCTTCCATGTCTGTATTGCTTTATTTCCATGTCCTGTGCATTTGTTAGAACCCATAACCCTCTATCCTCCATATCCTGTGTCCTATTGCTTGCTCTGTTTCTCATCAGTGTTTTCACTGACCCTCTCTACTTCCTGTTACATACATCATTTTTCCCCACTGGTTAAAGCAGGAGGGGACTGTGGGAATTTTTTGCACTCAGAATATGGTTAATTTAAAATGATATTGAACCTATTGACTTGGAAGGGCCTTGTAACATCAAAAGAAMATCGTGTGTCCTGGATAGGAAGCAGTGCTGTGAATGCTGGAGTGTCTCAGGACTGAAGTAGGTAAGTGGTTTTGGTAGGTAAATCACCAGCTAAGTCACAGACAAACACTAAATTTGATCTCCTCTTCAACTATCAAGTTTTGCTTMTGCAAAATTACAGGGTGACAGTTTTCTTCATGAATTTTGGGTAGCAGAAGTACAGATGCCTTCTCCAAATTATATCATCTCCCTCCTGAAGCTCTAAGGAACACTAAAGCACTAATTGAGCACTGGTTGAAGACTCTGTGTGGGTTGTTTTTTTGTTGCTAATGGTAGGCTGCCCTTTTCTTTGAGAGAGGAGTGTTTTAGGACCAGATTTTAGTTGTCCACATGGGACATGGCATATCAGCAGACAGTAGCCCRGGCACACAGATCTGAGCTGCAGGCAGGCATGCAAGCGTGGGGGACAATTAAAATTTAGCACTAGTGGAAAACATGGAAGTGTRAGTGCAAATGCAGAAAATCAAGTCTCCCGGATTTGATTCATGTTTAATTACTGCAAAACAATTCCTACTGTTACATCAAGGCAAAGCAGCAGGAAAAGAGAGCGACATTCTGTTGGGGTAGTCTTCTGGCAAAGAAGAAACTCTTCTATCTGATCAACCCAATTTTATAGCACATACTGGAAATATTTCTCTGTTTTTCTATTATTCTTATTGTCTCATATACAGCTGGGAGTCAATGTGTTTAACTCCTAGACAAAATATTTGACCTTATAATAGCTGGATCCCCCATCAGTCTAGAAAAGAAATATTTCTGGAGTATAATCCACATTAGTCCCCTGTGTTAGGCCACAACTTTTTATTTAGAGCATAAAACTGAGTGAAAAGCGAGGCCATGGCTTGCATGCAAGCTGCAGTCTCGTGAGGCTTCTGTCAAGCTCAGCAAACTTCTTTGCAAACTTTTCATTATCTCTTCCAAAGACATCAAGCCAATAACTTTTTTTCTGTCTGCTTTTTAAAAGTGTGACAGTGGATATAGTTAAAACGAATGAATAATTTTGCATGAATATTATTCCCATTTTACCAAGATCAAGACAGAAATTAGGAGAGAAAAAAAGTCAAGAAAATATTACAGTCCAAGAGAAATACCTTTGCACACCTTTACAATGCAAAAATAGGTCAAGATCTATTATATATAAAATATTAATTATAAATCAAATAACTTATCAGTAGAAGAAAAAAGAGAAAAGAATATTCTTAAAAACTCTCTGATAGCACTGCTAAAGTTTCAGAAGTTAAAGCGAGAAGCAGATTGTAATCTAGTGACCTGCAAACGAGTAAAATGAGATGACCCATATTTAAATCACAACATGGGCAATATGAAGGTGACAGAAATTTGTGAATTAATTTCTCTCAGAAATCTCCATCAAAGCCTCCTAAATATTTGTGACATTTGAACAATGGAGATCATGGTTTTAGAGTAGATAGTATTTTAAGGGATTCTTGGTTACTTTTTGTGGAGGAAGTGTTATTGTTACAGAAGAAAAATTCTTTAACCTACCACATCAAACCCAGTATTAAAAATGAGGTCTTACAATGCTATAAGCTAGCAAGGTTTTGTGTTTCAAGAAAACTATGTCTCCGTTCTCTGGTATATAGGAATATTTTCTCACAAATCTATTGTATAATCCCTTGCCTATTGAGGAATAGACAGAGGAGAAATGAAAGGATGGCATAGAAATATTGGAAGCAGCAGGGGGTGCATAAGGACACAGCACTGGGAAAATGAAAGGCAAGTAAAAGATGGGAACAGAGAAGCATGGGAGAAAGTAGAGAGAATGGCAAACACAGCAGGGGCCTGTGCTTTGAAGAGAGGAAGTGCCTTAAAAACAAATGAGAAGAGAAAAAATGGAAGYGGAAGGGAAATTATTTAGCTTGGTTGAAGCAGTTCAGAGCAGTCAGAAAGTCTTGGATTTTCTCATTGAATGGATCTTTGAGGGACTCAAGACCCACTTAAGTAGTTCTCTGTCCCCGCCTATCCTGAGAATTCTGTGAGAATGAAGGCTTTGGAAAGGAAATGGAACACCTGTCCTTTGGGCACAGGAATGGAAAGAGGAACATATATTCCTCTTTTTAATTCTGGGCTTTCACAATTGGCTAAATTACTTAAATCATCACAGGGCCCACTCATAATTTCGCCCCAGCTGATGTGTTCGAGAAGGAAGTTTAAAAAGAGGAGACAGAGCCATAGTTCCTCCTTTTTCCAGACATACCAGCTTTAGAGCTTGAGGTCTCCTTCCTGAGTAGATGATAGCTACGACTTTGTCATTTACCCTATGTCTTTACGAAACACTGTTAGCTCCAGAGGCAAAAGCAGTTCTTTTAGGTATTTTGTCAGTGGTAGTCAGTGATGGGACAAGGGGTAAKGGGTATAAGTTGAAATACAGRAAGTTCTTTCTCCATGTGAGGAAGAACTTCTTTCCTGCRAGGGTGACAGAGCCCTGGCACAGGCTGCCCAGGGAGGCTGTGRAGTCTCCTTCTCTGGAGATCTTCCCAACCTACCTGGATACCACCCTGTGGGTTGGACTAGATGATGTCTAGAGGTCCCTTCCAGCCTCAACCATTCTGTGATTCTTCATTCCTTGGCAGCTTTTAAGAAAAAATTAAATATATCAAGGTCATCTTCAAAATGAAAGACAGGTGACAAAGTTAATTCCAGCATCTTTTTTTTTTTTTTTTTTTCAGGTGATGCTGATTCTCTAGCATCCTATTTATCCATAAGAATAAATATAGCTATGATTAATGCCCTTATCATATGCTGTGTGTTTACTACCATATGATAACTATGGTGAATGCCTATTTTGTAAGTGGAAAATTCCCAACTGAAATGCAGACTACAGAGCTCCTATGCACATAACAGATACATTAGGCATTATGGTAGAATTTCTCATAGCACTAAGGAGTTATTTTTAAGAAAATTAGAATTATTTCTACATTGACACTTTTGGATACTGATGTCTTTATAAACTGATCATGCCCTTTTAGCTGTCTACATAGTGTTTTCCCTGCAACTACATCAGCCGCTGAAAAAAATATGCCAAGTGTTACAGTACCTATTGCATTAACTATGATAWGTTGATAGAGTGGCCACTAAGTGTACTCCGGTTAGGTCAGGGGAGGAACTGTGAGCTTTAATGGCTGTGAACTTTAATAGATTTGATAGACCAGACCTCTTTGATTCAGCTCAAGTGTTATGTGGCTAAGCAAATTCTAGTTTCTGGTTTCTAGACTATGATGGCTTTCTCAGTTAAATGTAAATCTTCTGTGTAACAGCTTGTGTAAAGGCTTCAAGTGGACCTTATTCACGTAGGTGAATTCTCAGGTGTGAGAAGCTGGATTACTTTTTACTTCAGCTGTGCTAGCTACTGGGCTCAGGTACTTTTCCAGAGTACATAGCAGTTGTGATATTTCCACTTTATTTGTGTGTGTACAGTTCATACCCTTGAATTAAAAACTGTGTGTATATATATATATATATATATATTCAGATTAAAGTATATATATTTAGATTAATTACAAAATCTGTGTCAATTCTCATCAGAATGACTTTGATTTAAAGACATGTTCATATTTTGTTGATACCAAACGAAAAAAGAATGATTATTCACATATAAGCATTCACACTAACATTTTCTTGTAGTATTAAGTGTTCCTGGGCTAGTAAAAAGAAATAATTTTTCAAAACATRAAAGTCACAGATGTGTAAAACTGGCATTTGTCCAGGCTGACTTTATAATCAAATTATAAGATGAGGCTTAATTGCTGAATGAGGATTCATGGAGTTATTACTGCAATTACTCTACGTCCAGYGCTTGCCATGAGAGTTTTGTTTGTTTCCTGAGCATCACGGGTAGGATTCAAAGCTTCCAGGAGCCTTCTCCATTGATATCAGTAAATTTTCAGTCAGGCCTCTATAATTTTAAAATTATAGTGAAAAAATAAGATATACTGTCTGACAGAGTCTGTGAAAATGAGGSTCTAGACATTCATTTTGGATTCTAGGTCTTTCAGTGATCTTTTGGTGATGCAAAGTTCATATTTACAGACACATTGACTTCACATAGCACTTCAAAAAGATGGAAACAAAACAGTGCATTTAATTACAGGCTTCCTGGCTAATCATATGCATAATACTGTTTGCATGAATTTAACTACATTTTCAAAAAGACTCAAAAGTTGAAGGAGTCAGTCCCCTAAAATGACATCAACAGGAGTAATTCTCTGTTGTGCCTTGCTTCATTACACCCACAGGCTTAGCAATAGCATCAACCTGATTAGTTTGACTCAGCATGGTGCTAGGATTTTAGTCCACTCCATGCAGACACAATCCCACTGATARTACTTGCACTGCTGCGTGGGGAAACTTGATTTAATATTTTATTGCCAAATCCAGACAAGATATAAACAAGCACAATTTTACTAGTTTCATTGGACTCAAGGCAACTTATTCAAGAGCTAAACTGTGCAAAATAAGCTCCCAGTTCTAAAATTTTTCAATATAACATAGCAGCAATCTGAAGGAACCCAATTTAAAAGAAAAAAAAAAAAGAAAAAAAAACAGTTTTCAAGCTCAGGTATGGATTATCTGTGACTTTCAATCCATTTATGAATTCATTAGAAAGTGCAGCTCTCGTAGTTACAGTCTTTTCTGGCAAGAGGATTATTAAATAAACTAAATGTCTGTTGTGGAAAGGAAAAGAGCCAGTGGGAGCTACTTAGCAGGAAAGTAGCATGTGATTCTGCAACACATGGGAATGCTGAGAYCTGTGCAACAAGAGAACAGCGGGACTCCTTGGGAGTCTTGAATTTCTTAATATACATGAAAAAAGAAAAACTTGAAATGTTCTTCTTCCTTGACTTCTGTGAAGTATGCTACATGTCCTAGTGATTTTTGCCCCCATGAAGAGGAAGATATGTGGGCTGGAGTGTCATGAAGACTGTCTRTTCTCCTTCTAGCTCATATAGCCTAAATGTAAAATCTACTCAGGTCAACGCACAAGGTTCTCATTGACTTCAGGGTTGTTTGCTCAGGCTGTGACTCGTAATGGCACACAGGTGATGGGGATGCACTTAAGCCTTGAACATTTCCTATCTATTTGACTTAATTATTTAGTTGAAATTAATTTAGGAAATGTAGCCTGTGGTTTGCAGCAAATCCAGGAGGAGCCATATCAGAGAAACTGTCCTGGTTGTTACAGGTATCCTGATACCTGTATATGCATCCTTAATAAACCACAGATTTCTGTTTGCTAATAATATGCTGCTGGTGGAAGAAACTGAAGGTATGGATGTGTAATCTTCCTCTCCACAGGCACTCCCCTTCCTGTTTCATGATCCTCCTATACAGGAGGCTGTTGCAATGAGATATTTCTATGTTAAAAAAAAAAAAATGAGTCCAATAATACAATCTGTTACTGAGAGCAATATTTAAAGGTGGTGAGGGAAGATGTGTACAGGAAAATTAATATATTCCTCCTAATATTAATAGAAAAAAAGGATCTTCAGTGGAAGGACAAAAAAAAAAAAAAGAGTTCAAGCCTAGTTTGCTCTCCTGGTGGATGAATATAGGAGAAAAAGTGAAGTGAAGGAAAAAGAATTCTTGTAAGGTGAGTTAATAGCCTTATCTGAGTGTGATTTAGCTGGAAAAAATGCATAAACAACTCTCTTCAAATGCAGACAGAAAATCCCAAGGCTATTCTGAGCAGTAAAAGAAGCAAAGAAGTTGCAAATTTTAATTTTATTCTATATTCATTTGTATGAGGTACAGATCTCAGAAAGGAGTGATTTTTGAGTCTCTACAGACCTTGTAAACTCTGTTTTTAGGGAGATGAAAAAGAGAAGGCAATGAAAGAGGATATAGGACTTTTCCCTATTCTCTTCTTTAATGCATAGCAAGGATGAACATGTCATCTCATCTTACAATATCTTTCTGATTACATTACTTTGGCAACAGTTTTGTTTCATGTAAGCCTCCAGGTACTTTGTGCTGCTCTATGATTTGCCTGAATGAAGACACTCCATCAGCTCTTGCTGCTTGTGGTGCTTCTACTAATAAGTTCTCATAGGTATGTTGACCTAAATACCTCTATAAATGAGGGGTACTGAAGGAGGTCTTTCAAATCTAATTTTCAGACATTTTGAGACCTGAGTTACATAACAGCAACAGCTGGCATTAAATCAAGCATACTTATCCAAGTGTCCTTGACACAACTTCCTCCAGAAGTTGGTGGTCTCTTCCTCCAGAAGTTTCTGTCTCATCCTTTCATAAATGTTATTCATATCCATGTAGTCTTATCATAATACAGAATCCCCAAAGAAGATTTAAATGTTAAAATGATACAGAAAGAGACATGATTAGACCTTTAGCCTAAACTTGATCCGACAGTGTCATCTTTCCCTTCAGAGAAGCACAGTACTCCAAAACATCTATGCCTGTGAGAACAAAAGTCTCTTTGCCCTTTGCCTCTTCACCAATTCATAGGTGCTGGGAGACTTCAGCTACTTAAACAGTAAAAGTGAAAAGACCTAAAGATGATGAGGACTATAAGTYTATCATGAGTAAGGAATCAGCTGTCTTGAGAATTTTCATGTTGTTAATATTAATGAATAGTTGTTACACCCCAAACACAGCAAAAAAATGCATTTCTTCTGTGTACAGATAGCCATGCTGAAAGCAGAAGTACAGTTCAGCCAGGACATATGCTGCCTTGGTGGCAAAGGGAAAGAGAGAGAGCAGCTTTTTGCAGTCTGCCTGGCATTTACCCATCATCTTTGTGTGATGCATATTAAGAAAAAAAATAGTTAAAGCCCATACTTCAAAAGGCATCTTTGGACAAGGCTTGATATTAGAGTCCTTGCAGGTGTGGAACTGATTTATTCAAAGCTTTTCTCCACAGAGCAACTCCTCAGCCAATTGCTGGAACAGCACTAGTACTGTGGGATGACATTTTGTGTTGGCTTTATTCAGTAGCACTGATTTATAAATTGCTGAGAGTCTACATGTGAGACCCAGCATTACTAAATACCAGCCCAATCCGTCTCCTATTGAGGCTGTTTGAAAAGCTCTTACTGGTCTAAATAGGAAGTCTGTAAAGCCCTGTGGTTGTACTGGGGAGTCAGGAATATTTTATGTCACCTACTGATCAACCAATAGTCTCTGATTGTTTTTCTTTCTATCTGGAATAATAGAGCACAGAAGATTTTATATTTAAAATACTTTTGACTGTGAGACTGCTGACTGAGATTCAGGTATGTGGAGTGAATTTGGCATACTTACTTGATACTGGATAATATTAATAATAGGACTTACTGGTACCTTGTGCAATTATTAAACTCTTTGAGGAACAAAGGGTATTGAGCTCATGTATTTATGGCTTTCTTGAGCAATCTTACTTAAAAAATGTGTTTACCAATTCTGTTGAACTTTTAGGAAAAAAAATCTGTCACATTATTTAACAGAACATTTAAGGTTTCCAGAAAAGGAAAAAAAAGACTTTATTTTGATTGATAGACAGCTATTCCATGAAGAGTTTTAATTTGGTATTTAACCTACTTTTCCTTCTAAAATACCTGATAGACTCATTGCAAACCCATGCTATGGAGGAAAAAAAAAAAAAAAAAAAGGTGCTTTAAAATCATCGTAACTAACTTCATAACTAGCAGGCTCTCTTGTCCCTCTCTCCTGTGAAGGATGGCAGTAGCTCATGAGCTGTGGCAGCACAGGAGCTCGTTTCTGCCAGCAGTCCCTTCCCTTTATGCTCTGTCATCATCTGTCAGACCAGAGATTTTCAAGAGCCTATCCCTACCTAATTCCCTCTTGCATCTTTCTATGGATGTATCCTCCATGAATTCTTCTAATTCCTTCAAAAGCTGCTGATACTACCTGCCTCCACAAACTCCTGTGGCAACAGACAGCAGCAGTTCACTGCCTGCTTTGCAAAGAATGGCTTTGCCTTTACGTGGGTTTTGAAGCTGATCTCTCTGATTTTAGTGGTTGCCCCCTTCTTCTAGTATTGTAGGATTTGGTAAATAAKATTCAACAGTCAACTTGTCCATTGCCTTCATGATTTTGTAAATCTCATTCTCATGTCTTCTTTAGGCTTCTCTCCTTATGTTTGAGGTCTCTGTCATCTTAGACTTTATTTTCTTCACAGGCCAGATCTTTCATAACCTGACTCATTTTAAATGTGCTGGTGGTTGAATTTTCTAATGTCTTTCTTAGGATGTGGAAATTTCTGTATTTTTCTACTTAATTCAGATTAAAATTTCAAGACTGAGATCCCCAAATAAAAAAAATACTTTTTTTTTTTTCTGAAGAAGGGGAATTTTTCAACCTCTTGCAGAACATACTTCACTGATAGAACTGGATCATTAAACAACAAGGACAAGAGAAAACAGGGCTGAAGAATAAAGAGAAGAATCTCAGAAGATTAAGGTGCCATACTTTTTGCTGCTTGATTTTCATGTTGGGTTCAAAAGATGCTTCAAAGTATCCTTTTAATGTATTACACAGCAGGGAAAAAAGTTAGAAAATGTTTTGTGACATATTTTCTTTCTTTCAGAAAGGACAAGATAGTCAGTACTTCTTTCCTAAGGCATTTCAAAGTGAAATTGCTGTCACTTTGTTACACAGTCAGCAAAACTGACTACATATAAAATGGTATTCAGTTGTAAAAATCTGCTTTTATTTTTAGGAAGGCATCTTTTCTCTCTGTTTGATTGGAATTTTTAAATATATAACACGCTGGTGGTGAAAGTCATGGTACAGTTGCAGCCACGTAATCCTAATCTTCATTTGCAGAAATCTACTTTATTGCTTAAATCAAAACAAATCCTGAAACACATTTTCCTCTGAGCTATACAGGATTGGCAGACTCTTTTAATTGGGCTCCTATTTAATTGATTGTCAAATTACCACTAATTTTCCCTCCAGAATAATTCATAGGATTCATAGGGATGTATCTGAGTGACTGTGCATGCATCTTGGGATGCAACAAGTCCCTGAGGAGGAAGCATGCTAGCTAAGAGGCAGATGATTTGAGGTCAGTTACAAGCTTTTTTTAGAAGGTCAGTGAAAAGATTTTTGAGGCTGTGAGATTTTGATCATTTTCTTTCCAGTYTCTAGTGATGATACCAAACTGGGAGGAGTGGCTGATACCCCAGAGGGCTGGGCTGCCATTCAGAGACTTGGACAGGCTATATTGTTGGGCAGAGAGGAACCGCATGAAGTTCAGCAAGGACAAGTGCAGGRTCCTGCACYTGGGCATGAATAACCCCCTGCCATTTCATCAGYCCACTTTAAAAACAAAACTTTTGCCAGAACTTCAGCACGCCAAATCTGTGATTTCTTCTGGAACTAACCACCCTACTATTAATTAAATAGGACTGCTACTCTAGCCTCCAGTGCTTTCTCTTCAGTGAAATATTGTTTAAGATCTTTGTGCTGAATAAGCTGCTTCCACTATAAAGATCTGTTTCTATGAATTATTTAGTGAAGATGTTACTTTTTGCCTCAGAAGGAAAACACACAAATCTCACGTCATCAGGCTACAAGGCATTTATTTTAGAAAAACTTAACAGATCATGTAAAGTAAGCTAAATCAGTTCTCAGACTCCAGTTCCACTCTTGTAGCAAGAATTAATTAAGTTCACCTTTGTAAGATGAAGAGTTGTCTGTGACCTCTTTTGCAACCACTGTAAAATCCAAGGAAATATCAATTAAGATCTCTGTGAGATAYGTGTGAAATTAACTTTTGTCACCAGAAGACCTATAAAATAAAAAATAATCTAAAGCAATAAAATTGAATTTGAGAATAATTTATGTTTCAGAGTCAGCTAGCCAACTGGACCAGTAAAAATTGGAGGTAGTGTTGCCCTCTGTCCACCTCACTTCCAAATATTGTGGTTTATTTGACATGAAATATTCCATTTATCATAGTAAAGGTTGCTTTCTAATACTTTACAGAGAAAAACAATGGAAATGAAGGGTCAATTGCATCACCCAGGATGTGAATCTGTCTCACACTGCTTCCTGGTAACAAGCACATGCTTGTTACCAGGTGCTGGTATTGATAAGCTAAGTAGAATGAATGATGTTTTGTGCAAAGGGAAGGTAAGGGTAGCAGGCCAAGCACCCCTTGTGTGGAGAGGCTGGGGAAGGCATGGAGGAGAGCTGGAGCTGGTGGTGAAAGGGGCTAGAGAGATGTGAAATCTCCAACCTTTTCTAACTTCTTCTCACCTTTTCCCTTTGCTATGTCCTTGATTCTTCTTTTAACAAATAAATTTACAATCGAAATAAGGAAGAGAATTGCCCTTCCTRTCTCCGGGCGTGGATGTCAAAATCATACTCTTATCGATGGGATTAGTCTAAACAAAGTGGAATAGGTACAATGCGACCAACCAACCAACCAAACAAACAAACAAAAAATCAAGTGGTGTAATGATAGCCAGCCAAGATGTTGGGCAGCTGTGTCCAGCTCTATGTTTCAATCAAAGTTTAATTACTTATGTGAAGAAAAAAGYATCCGACAGAGTCCAAACCAGCTCAAGGCAGTGCTTGCATGTCTCAGGGGAGAGATGAGAACTTAAATCTCCCCAGGTAAAAGGTGAAGTGAACTTGTTTTTTCCAGATCCCAAGAAAGTATATTATTTGTATTTACCTACTGAATAGCTGTAAACTGATGCATTATGCACTTTTACTAAAATAGTGGCTCTAAATAAAAATTCATTTCTATTTTTCCAGTCAGGACTGCTTTGTAAAATACGTATCTTCAGAAGCGAAAAACATGTTTTGGAAGATTTAATATTTGTGTTTTGGACTGTGTCCAAGTTTAATTTTAAATATGACAGAAATATAATGCATTACTCTAGCCAGGATCACTGAACTGCTTGTAAATTATGGAACTATGTTCAGTGTTGCTTCGAATATTCAAGCACACATTTAAATTTTCTGCTGTGTTGCATATGGATTTTACACTAGATTTTTATGCTCTGAGTTTGAAAATTTCATCATAACTGGTGCAATAAATTCTGAATCTTTCTGAAATTAATTTAAAAAAATCCCTCAGTTATGGCTCAAGTAGGAAAGGCATGTAAAATGGAGCAGTAGATAGAGATTTGAGCATTTGAATAATTATCTAAATATGAAATTAAAATCCTGTGTAATTAGCAAAGAATAAATGTTTTATTTAGATATTTACACTCTCATAAATCTTAAAAATATTACTATATTGATTATTTGTATCATGTTTCCCCTAGATGGATCACTTCATTCAAAATGTGATTTAAGTACTGCTAAAAATGCTGACATATTAACTCTTCTAAGTCTTGTTTTCTATTCTTCTTAATCTTAAAAGTTAATATTTGAAGCGTAAATATATTTGCAAAACTCTAGGCAAACTGTTGAGGTTTGATATTGTACTTATTTTCGTGAACAAGATATTTTAACCTTAGTAAAATAAAAACATGCATTTATGCATTATGAGCATGTGCTTGACAGTTTAATCAGGTGCTGTCTTGGAATATGAAGACAATAAGCGGTTTACTTTGACATTGCTCAGGTGCAATTCCTATTCAATGCAAAATTAAGGTTATGAAACCATAAATGTGAAGAACTAGCAAAAACAGAATCTCTGCTCTATAGCTTTGCAGCTATAGAAATCACTTTTGGCAGGTGGCGGTAGGTGGTAGTACTACACGTAGTCTGCCAAGATCTTTTCCTAGCCTCAGGTAATTGTCAGAGTTGGGGAACACCTTGTTCTCTGAGTTTTGCATTGAAAGTATCATTCCAGCTGAGACCATAGCCTTTGGAAAGGGGCTATACAAGCAGCAGGACTTTTCCTTTCTTCTTTACAATTTGATAAAATTCTCAGATCTGTGAGGTTCTCTGCAAACCTGGTTTGTTTGCTTGCTATTCCCAATCACTTCACTTTTATGGGATGCTGTGATGTATGTGTGCATGCAGATAGATATGGCAAGCTTAAAGTCTGTTCATACTCTGTCATTGATTTCTCCTCCACTGGGAAATTCATTTAGTCCTTGGAAGTCTACTGCTGAGCAATGAGGCAGGACTGTCCTAAGAAGAGACTACTGATGTTGAAAGAAGAGTGTCTAGCATAYAGGGGAAGCTGATCCAATTAAACTCTTACCATCGAAGTCAAATGTAGTAAATTAAAGTTGTGATCAATTATACCTTTCCAGGAGAGATTGTCAAATTTATCCGGAAATATATATTTAACATCTTTTTAGTTTTCCTGATAGCTAAATAAAGGTATCCTTCACAGCATGTCCTCTGGTGATGTTTCAGTAAGTATTAAAAAGCAAATCTGTGCAGAAAGCATTTTTAAAGAACCGTAAACCTCCTTAGAAAGTAYTTCATTAAGCTATTATTCTGTCAGTGTGAAGCTTTAGAAATTGCAATAATTCCTACCTAAAGTTGTGTATCCCACATACTCATAATTGCTCRGTATTTTGCATTAAACTTATCAAAGATATGATGGTAAAGACTACAAATGCATATAATATAGAAAAAAATGAAACAATTTGTCATGAGAATGGGCTAAATATGTAGAGAATACCCTACTAATCCAAAGGGAAAAGATACCTCTAGTAGACAAAATGGTTTTGCTCCAAATGTCTACTGAAGAGAAGTTTCTGTAAGGATGACAGAATCACAGAAGGGCTGAGGTTAGAAAGAACCTCTGGAGATCACCTAGTTCAAYCAAGCTGAGCAAGCAGTGTCACCCAGAGCATGTTGAAAAGCATTGTGTCCAGTTAGATATTAAATATCTCCAGGTATGGAGACTCCACAACTTCTTTGGGCAACCTGTTCCAGTGTTCTATCACCCTAAAAGTCCAGGAGTTTTTCCTCATGTTCAGATGGATCTTTCTGTGTTTCAGTTTGTGTCYGCTTCCCCTCATCCTGTTGGTGGGCACCACTGGGAAGAGTCTGTCCCATAAGATCCCTCCTCAGTCTTCAGTAATATACTGTTTTTTATTTCATAGAGACAAATGAAACTGAAGGACTGTTGGAAAATATGTGCTATATTTTCTTGACAAATACTTATAATTTATTAGTCAAAAATCACTGCTGGAAAGATCATTTCCTGAGTAAGTCTCATTTCAAATTTGTCAGTATAATGACTGTGAAAACTGAAGGCGTTTGCTTTCTTTGACATCCAAGTTGCAGAGAACTGGGAATCCTACATGGTAATAGGAAGACAAAGAATTCACATAGCTTCAGGTTTAAAATTCTGATTTAAAGATTAAAAAAAAAAAAAAAAGACAACAATATTTCCAAGATTGACACTTTAGGAAGCAGTATGTACTTTGAAATGATGACAGGTAGATTTCTCAGGGCTGAATGGTGAAATAGTCACCAAGCAAAATTTTACATCATGTACATTCCAGCAGTTGCCCAGACGTAGGCACTTATGCCATTTGTGACACTTGTATAGACCCTGGCCACTTGCTGCTGGACCAGAAGGTTCAGGTGGTCCCACAGGCCTTGTGTCAGATAAGACGTAAGACTATTATGTCTGCCAGTCCCCTACAGATGCCTCATATACCACAGGGTATCTCAAATGTTAGGACAACTTAATCACGCTAGGGCATGCTAGGATCTCCATTGACTATAACATCTAACACATACTTTAGATGATGATGTGCACATATCTATTTACCTTTAGTATTCAGAAGTAAAGAGCTTAAATTTCATTTGGTTTAGTTAGTTTTAGGACTTTTATGATTGTAATATTCAATTATCAGATATTTCCATGGCAATCAACAAATCTGCTCTGTCATGTGGAGAAAGTTCATTTTTATTTGATGAACTGTAAGATCTCATGAGGAGAAAAGTTATGCAGACAGATTCCATCAAACCCTACCACTGAGTACCAGTACCAAAAAAGGGAGTTAAATCTAAAATTGCAATCCATAAATCTGATGCTTACTGGCATGTAACTATGGAAATCCCCAAACTCTTTTTCTTGCCTTTTTCTACCAGAAGTTCCCTGCAGTGTCTGCAGTTCTGCCTCTGCAGAAGCTGCTCCAGCTTGAACACCTAGGAAGATAATTTCTTCCAAACCATATACTTTTTTTAAATGCATTATAAAGTGGGCTTTTTTTCAGAATAAATCACCTTCTGGTTCACTCTGAAATGGAYGTTGAGTGCTCTTCTGAGCCCTAAGCAATGTAGCAGACCAGCACTTGGTAGCAAAGGCCAGGACTCACTCCCTGGGCCACACATTTCTATTAGTTCAGATGCAGATAATACAATGATGTCAGTCGGGGCCTAAGAAGGCTGCAGTAATAAAGGCATGCCCTACATACTAATCCCTTTGAAAATGCAATATTGTGCAATATTGTTACATCGTTTCCACTTTTTTTTTTTTTTTTTTTTTTTTTTTTTTTTTTCGAGATCA
>NW_020455610.1:2719846-2753914 GCF_003342845.1 Nothoprocta perdicaria
AATATGCACCTTCAGCTCCCTGCCCCCTGAGGAGCTTTAGATCCACACCTAAAACTGTCCAGTCATCGCTCCCATAGGCTGTTCTATAGGCAAACATGCAGGTGACAGAAGTAATGCTGGTGAGTATGGGATGAGAATGAGAGAGAGAGCAGGAGAATATTAAGAAGTGTGGAGCTGAGCTGAGGGAGCTGAATGGCAGAGACTGGAATAAAGAACTCAGCTCTTTCCTTATGACTACTTGTCTTATTTTAAAAYTACATTTTTTAGGAAGTAAAGGAAAAAGGAGGTAAAAAATGTACCTTTCACCATATGTATGTTACTTCCAGGTGTAATGGATGGGAAAGGGAAGAGAGTTAAAGTTTCTTGGACTCTGTTGTCTCCTAGTTGACAAGATCCTGGATGTTGACAACAGCAGAGGTGCTGTGAATGGAAATCATCAGAAACAGCATGGGATCTGCTGTGAATACACAGCCTAACTCCAAACATTCACTACAGACTCCATGGGTTCTCTCAAGATATCCTCTTTGTGGCCATCCTGATTTTTATAATCATCCTGATTTTTATAATCAACCCTATCCAATTATTTTCTGCAAAGGTGGAGTGAGTTGTGGTGGTGCCTCTTACATGTGCTCAGGCAGAATGAAGGCTAGACTAGAAAAGAGATGGATTTTCTGATTAGTACAAGAATTACTGTTTATTTAAAACAACAAAGAAGAGTTTGTGAATGTAAATCAGTTTCACATAAAATAACTTGTCTTCATTTGTGCTACATTTCAGTGCTTTTAGTGTTTTTCATAATGCATAAAATACCTTGAATGTGATGTCGCTCCACACAGAATAACAGCCAAACTTGGGTTTTGGAGTGGGTTTTTGCTAAAGATGGCACCACGAGACTCATGGCAGAACTTGGTTTTCTGCATTCTTGGTATGAGATGTAACTCATACTTGCTGAAAAGGACATATTTTGGCAGCTCAGTCTCAGTGTCCCTTACATACCATCTCACACTAATTCCTCTGCTAAGAAATTACTAAATATGGTGGGGATCTCCCCAGGTTTCCCCTACATTCCTCTTTTCTCCATAGARTATTTTCTGTATTTGTGAAGCTGTAATTAATCCTCCGAATTACTGCAAAGTAAGCAGAGCACCAGCAAAAGTTTGAGCATGTCTGACCTTCCTGGGCTGATGATCTCYCACCTTTTAAATAACCCTAATATATGTATTTGCAAAAGGGAAAGAAAGGATAATCTCACAGCAAGCTGCAGCTAGGAAGTTAAGAAGGATTAGTGTTATCTTAAACCCAGTTTCCTGTGTAGAAGGATATATTTTGCCTGAAGAATGAGTAGATAAAATAAAATCCTGTGCAATACATTCAACAATGTAAATGTATTTGAAAATAATAAGACATAACTGCTACGTTTGATTTGTAATGTGAGCTGAAGCCATAATCCAGAATTCACGTCTCAGACTTTTCCTTTGTCTATAACTCAGTCTTCTTGAGACAGTCCTTTGAGTCATTAYATTTTATCTCGTCTAAATGTACGCTGCTAAGGACTTCAATCCACAGATTACTCGCACAATAGATTGACAACTCCAAACATGTGCTTGAGTATTCAGAAAATTTTAATCTCTCATGCTGTGCTGTATTTAAAAAGGAATATATCGTATAATCCTGTAGTATGCTTCTCCACAGGCACGTATTGAGCTAAAATCCTTACAGAAAACACACAAACCAACCTGTTTACCATTTGTTCTGCTACAGTTTTCAATAATTAGGGGATCAATTAATTAAAAGATCAAAAGCACTAAATAGCAGGTCAATTACAATTTTCTTTTTAAAACATATTTTATATGTTTCTATATATAAACATAGTTGTTCAGATTGAAGCAATTTGGGGACTTCAAAAGAACAGATGCCTCTGAAGCCACATTTACCATTTTTTTTCTTCATTTTTGCCATACATAATTTTTAAGTGAATACCAAGCTTGAAACTGTATCAAATTAAAAGCCTCTGCATGCATATTATGAGCATACGATGGCTGCATGTCTCAACATAAAGCTCTCAAAAAGTTGCTAAAACCCAGAGAGTGCAAAATGAGTGAAGAATATGCAGTCTTGTAAGGGAGTGGAAAGGGGGGGAACATGTTTAAAAGCCATTTTTTAAAGTGCAAGGACACATTCCACATTCCTAGTGCTGTTTGTTTTTGCTAGAAAAGAGTGTCCTTGACATGGCAAAGCGGCCTTATAAATTTTCACATGGTCAAAGCCCTTCGCTGTTCACGTTCACCAATCCTGCTGCTGCCACCAGCTGCAAATTGCTTGTTTTCCCTGTTGCTACCACACAGAGTAACCTCCCTCTGAGCCTATTATCCATGCCCCACATCCTTCCCTACCTTGCACAAACCAAAACACCAACCACAAGACCAGCTCCTTGCACTGTATCACCCCTAGCATGGATTCACCTGGAAATGCAATTTCTGATACTGGTTGAATTTCTACGTTCTTGCAGATATTAAGCAGCAAGCAGCATAGCAGGCAGCTTTTGAGGGCTGGCAGCTTTGACCACAAATGCTTTTATCTTTAGGAATTTTTTACACTACAAAGGCAGTGGCCACCTGGTTCTTACTGTTGCTGGGATCGAGCTGCGTCAGGATCCTAGACATCAGTACCACTATTGGGTCAATGGGCTTCATCTGAACTGCTCGTGAACTGCAGTTTGGGGGCTGCTGGGCTGTACAACCATTTTCCTCTATATAGGGCTTGTGACATGGCTTTTTGCAGCCATTTGGATTTTTATATCGTTCTGGTGCCTGAATGCCTGAATGCTTTGGGGCATCTATCATACTGGCAAAAAGCTGTCGATTTCACTCATATTCCCTCATGTAATTAGCTTTCCTTTCAGCAGCTTTCTGCTTCATCTCTTTTCCTCTTTGTTCTTGATCTATATATGTTATATATACCCAGAAAATGAACTAGAAAATTACCACTCTGGGGATAATTAAATTATATWTTTTTTTCTTATTACATTTCTTTCTTTAGCATTTTTTTTTTCAGGGAARTCTGTATTGGAAATGGAATTTATTACTGGAGTTTACTTAGTTTCATTATCCCTAGAAGACAGAAAATCTAAACTAAAAAGGTTTAAAATATCCTAACTTAATATACTAACTATACCTAACTTAAATACTACCCTTTTTCTAAGGATATTGCCTTATAGGAAAACTTATTAGAGAATCTCTTTTTAGGAGATATTTCTTCTTCTTGTTGAAATGGCACATTGCATATAAACACCATCCCATAAAGCCATCAACACATAAATAATGCCTTTTATTKGACAGTCACATTTCTTCAAAGCTAAATGTTAAGCACCAAACACAACATTTCCCAAATTTAGGCTGCAACATGGAATATATAGATAAGATGTCCTGAGAAGAGGTGTTTAGAGAACTTCTCTTATTTATGTTTTTTCAAAGAATCTGAAATATGATTCTGATATCTTTAAGTCTACTAAAGATGAAGGAACTACATTCACAGAAATAATTTAATTGTTAGCAGGGTTCATTACTGCTCACTGGCAAATGTTCTGTATACAATTAAAATGGTAGGTTTTAGATCCAGACCAATGAGCATTCCCCCCAAATTCCCAGACCCCTGGACATGGTCTGGATGTTACTGTGGGTCATGGACTGTTTTTAGCAGTGATTTTGGAAGTGACCACACTTCTTGAGATGGTGTGCCACTTCAGAAGTGACCACTTATTTCAGAAGGTACCATGTGTTTGATATTATGCATACAATATTATGAACTGTTTCATCCTGTTGCAGTCAGTGACAGAGAGTAGTCTCAGACCTGTCTAATATGCTAGTCTAGCCCTAACAAGGGAGTCTTACCATTGAACTGAGAAGTTTTTGAATCTAATGTTAGTTTCTAGAGATAGAAATAAATTATAGCCACAATAATTCTACTGATAATGAGAAGCCTTTTTTTTTCTTGTAACTTAATATTATATAATCAATCCCTGAACATTTCCTTGAATTTTACATGATTATTATCCAGTCATAAATTCACCACTATTTGCATGCACTTTCATATAAATGCTGTCATATTTTTTTCCAAAAAAGTATGACAAAAAAAATAGTTGTATGTTTGCCTGCCTCTCTCTCTTTCTTTGTCTCTCTTTCTCTCTTTCTGTATGTATATGTCTTGTCTTTTCTGTCTGTCCATTCCTAGCAAAAACTACAGATCAAACAAACAGATCATTTCTTTTTGATGTATGTTGCACAGATAATGTCTAATATTAAGTGTGTTAGGACCTTGGATTTTTGTGGGATTTTTAGCCTTACCAGGAGTTTCTAACTAAACACCAGTCACGAACATACTCCCACACTGAGCCAAACTGTTAAGAACTTTGCCAAGACTCATGCGGATAGCAAAATAATGCAAAATCACCATGTTCATAATCCCCCTCTGCCTACCCAAGTGAAAGCACTGCTAAAATTGGGCAGTAATGAAAATGACAGAGTTAAAAGGCATCTGGAAGCAGCAGTAGCATGGAGACCACACATTAGCTTTTGTTGGTTAAGCTCCTTGCAAACAAATATCACTGCTCCCTGTATTTTGTCATTGCATGCTAGCAGCTCCCTATCTGCCATCCCATGCCCCTTTGCATTTTCCTCTTGGTTGGGACATTGCTTCCTATCAGCTGTTCTTTCTAAGTGCCAAGAACCCTGGTATCTGTAACTCCAGTTCCTACCTCAACACCCCTTCCCTCACATCTTCTTTCTCTAGATCAAAATCCCCAGCTCCTTCTCGTCTGTGGAGGCGGCAGGTCTGAGGGTTCTCTCACATTAATTGAGACCAGGTGAGACCAGTTTGCCCACTTAGCCCTCAGTACCTTATTTACTGAGTTGCCCCAGTTATTTCACCCCACGTAGCTGCATTCCTCATTCTTTTCCCAGACGAGGATCCACATATATTGCCATGGGTCTCATTCTTTAATACAACCGTTCTCCATTTATCCTTGTTCCTATCTCAGGGTCTATTTTCCTTCCCCCACAACCATTTCCCTTTCCTGTTCAATAACACTATCTTTTGCCTGCAAAATACTTAGTTAATTCATTCTGTTACCAAGGTAGGAGAGAGAGGAACTTTTTAGTACAGGAYAGCCTGATCAAGTGTAGAATGGCTCAATATTGATGTCAAGATGGTTGCAGAGGTAATTGAGCCTGGCGTTGGGCTAAACAGGCAGCAAGGAATGCATGCATGCCCCCTTTTCCACTTGGCTTCTTAAGGGCCCTCATTCAATATCTTTCTGCTCATGAATCATCAGAACAGTCCCTAAAATTCTGGTTATGACTGACTATCCAAAGGTGGGTAGATAAGTAGACAAACTGGCAGCTAATATTAAAAATATTATACATTCACAGCTCTAAAATTAGTGCTAGTAGGGCTATCCTGTAAGTATTTTCTGCTTTCCAGAAAATCCCCTTATCTTCATAGTGCATACTTAAAGTTATAGATAATTCATGTCCTTCCCCCAACTCTTCCTCTTTTTGGAGGTGTGTGGCCTAAAGGTGTATTCACCAACGAAAATTGGTTTAAGGATTTGCTGAACCATGTACTCTCTGAGGAAAAAAAAAATTCCAGTAAAAAATGTGTTACCAAGAAGATAGCCTCCATTTCCCATCTTAGCATGTTGACATATCTTTTCCAGAATTTTTATTACTAATAGTATTTTTACAATTTACAATATTTTTACAATATTTCAAACTTACTACAKAGACTTCATCTTCCCAATATCTATAAAAGAGCAATACTACATGCTTTAGGTTAATTAGAGCCTATTTCCCAAAACAGCATACATATGTGCTCGTGCTAAAATGAAAACTTTTAGCTGGTTGGCTGATTTTAATGCCACTTTATCATTTACCATCTGTCAAATACGTAAACTAATAGGCTTATGTGTTCCCTTCTGGACCCTTGTATTGCTAACGCTCACTAGAGTAACACATGATTATATCAGGACTTGAATTGTCACCCTAAAAGTGGAAGTTTAGGCTTAATTTTGCAAGATGTTAAGTACCTCAGGTAAGGTGCAGAGTATTATCACCTACCATTTGKACATGAAATTTCATAACACTTTTCAAATTTGACCATATTTAATACATTTCTGCAATTTCAGTACATCTATGTAAACTAGCAGCAATCTGTATTGTTTTCAGTAATACTGCTTTTCCTTCAGTAAAAGTCATGGCTCAGAATCCCGTATGAACAGTGAATATTTCATACTTAGGCAAAGTGCTTGCAATAAAACTGCTCTGAGCTCTCTTACAGATCATCTGCCCTTTAGATTAGTTCAGGTTCACACAGCTGCACAGCAAATAGAAATATTTCACAGCTCAAAAATGGGGCAGCTGGTATTTTGGTTCATCTCAGAGCAATTTCAGTGGGAATCAATAAAAATACAGTGCTCATTTTGCACAGAGGAACATGTTTGATGGGATATCATCATTGTCATCATGGTTAGCCTTTAATAGCTCCGAGATGAATGTGTCTCTGAGAGTCACACCGTTTCTCTTCCTAATGTACACATTGGCATTTTACTTCCCTATCAGTTATTAGCCCACACACATTTGTAAAAAACGAAAAAATAAATAAAATAAAAATAAAGTGTTAAGTATTCCTTGTGTGGAATACAAAAAGAAAAAAAAAAAAGTTTTACCTGTTTCGTGGGATGAATTACTGTCTTTTTGTTACCAATTGCTCCAGCAATTGCTAGAATTCATTCTAGAATGAGATGTCCATATTACATTTTCAGCTCAGAGGTGCAGTAGTCTCTCTGCTTTATGATCTGTTTTTAGCCTGACATATTTTGCATTGGCCAGTGCCATCTCCAGTCCGATCTCCTGTTGTTGTTGTTGTTGTTTTATTTCAAAAGTCTCTGAAACAAAGCTATAGTGTCAAGAGCTTGATCTTCTGTYGAAAGAAATATTTTAAAAATATTTCATTTTCTTGTTTGGTTTTCTATGTGTTGGTGATATTTCCTATATTTTTGTATGAGATGTTGCTTGAAAGGTTATTGACAACATTTGAGAGAGTCCTTTATTTGGGTAATGCAACAATTATTAATTTGCTTTGAGGAGATGAAGCCAGGTACCATCTCTCTCAATAAAATATCATCTGAAGATCACTGGAGAACATTTCTCTGACTATTCAAGCTCAGGATTACATTTCTTTTTAAGAAAATTTCATCACATCTTTTTTATTGTCTTTCTCCTTGTCTGATCTCCCTCTGATTTAATAGATGTTCTGTGTTCCTTTTTCAAGCTTAATTTTTGTAATCATAGCTACAGTTAATGCATAATGTAGCTGAACTGGTAATTTGACCTCTGCAACAATGTGGTTTTTACCTCACCTATGTCTCATTTAGTGTGGAATTACTTTGTTTTCTGAAATATTTTCTGAAATGTTTCTGAAATTCATTCTGGCACCCTGGAGTTTAGACAGTAAAACTTACTCTTAAAAATTTTTAGGATGATTCTGTGTAGGAATTACTGAAACCGTCATGTAGCTAAAGTTTGCTTTTTTTTTTTTTCGAATAAATAAGTTAATAAATAAGAGTTCAAAGCTCTTTTTTTTTTTTATTACTTCATATAATTGGACCTATTACCAAGAGACTACTTTGCAAGACCTATGTTGGCCAACTTTTCTTGTCGCTGTTTCCTTGATGTTGTGTTAATACCTCTTCTCCTTATCTCAGTCCATTTAATATGCCTTGTCTCTCAGGAGACCTATTGCACAAGTATATACTTAAACACTGAATGCATCACTTCTCAGTCAAGTGGAGAATTAAACAGTCAGTGAATTTGGCCTTTTGGTCTTTGCTTATGGTGTTACTGAAAGACATTGTAGATGTAGAAATTAACTGAAGCCAAACACTTGAAGAAGGGTATATATTACCAAGGATTAGGAGATCCATACTCAGGATAACAAGCACTTTAGAAAAAAAAAAAAAAAAAAGAGGAAAAAAAGAGGAAAAAATCTTGAAAAAAAATTTCTTCTGTCCTTTAGCAAGGAGTCTATAAATGAGATGTCAGGCACAACCCATTTGTTTACAGGAAAGACAAAAATATTAACCAGTATTTTACCTCTGTGTAAAAACGTTCATATCTTTACCTTTTCTTCTTCCTCAACACGGAGCTTGACTTCTCTTGTGGAGTCTAGGGGCTATTGAACAGTACATAATTTGCTGAGTGTCCTTATCTAGATGTGGTTTCCTTACACCATCATAAGAGAGTTGTGTTACTCTGTTCTGCTAGAACTGATGTTTTCACAAAGAGTAAACAAAAATATTGTGGAAAATCAAGTGTATTGGTTTCACTGAAGGATCTTTGTCTAATATGTTATTAGTGGTAGGCAAAAATAAAATTCCTTCTATTTCTCAGAAACTCTTTCAGCAGCAATCTTATCTTGATTATCACTATTTGTCATGTCTAATTCTCCATTTTATACAAAGTATTTTTCTGACACTGCTAGAATTTACTTTATTCAAAAAAACCATACACTTGTAGTCATATCCAGCAGATAAGAAAATCATATTTAAAACCTGGACATGTAGAAAGGAAATACTCATTTAGTATGATGTTAAAAGAAATTGGATTCCTGGAATTTTCCTTTTTTTCCATGGTTTTCATGGTTGAAAGAAGGCCAAGAATCTTAGAAGTGTCTAGTTGTCCAGCTGTCTTTGCAGCTAGTGGTAGCTAGCACTACAAGCATGAACCTATAAACCAAGCTAACTGTCTCAGTAAGTTACACCTATGTTTAAATGGTAGTTTGTTTGCAGCTCAAAAATTTTGGACAGAAGCCCGATATCTGGCTTCTCTCGTTTTGATGGGATTACAAATTCATTATTTCCAGCTTCCAGGAGAGCATCACAAAGGCATAGATAAGGTCAAGCAAGTCTTCTCTTGAGGCTGTCGCATTGTAGAGAGAAATGCGACAAGGGCCAAAAGAAAGCATTAGCAGAAGCAACATGGTTCTACCCAGAGTTGACAGCAATGGCTAAGAAGAGTCTATGACATCCACAGATTCCACACATAAGGAAAAAACACAGCTATCCTGATGGTGGGTCTGGTTCTAAAGGTGGCAGCATGGTGTCCTATTCCTCTAAGCCTTCCTCATTGCTCACTATCACCACCTCCTTCTTGACCCAAATGAGCCTCAGCAGCTCCTCTTCACCTGTGATCTGATCTCATCAGACATGTGCATCTGTAATGTTTTCAGTTTTGTAGTCACAGGTAGAAAAGCTTTTGCAAGAGAAATATTATTTTAGGTCTGACATCGCATTCCATTGCACTGCAGTGTGTTGGAGCCTTCAGGCAAAGTCCTACCTGCACAAAAAAATGATAATTGCTGCTATAATTAAAAAATAACMCATATGGCCATTTTTAAAGGGACTAAAGTCAATGTGTTTCTATTAGAGCAATCTTAAAAACAAAGGGATTTCTTTTGCTGCAAATCACTGCAAACTATGTTATTTTAACCTCTGGATTATCATTGCTGGGTCTGTAAACTCTCTTTACTCTGGGGAAAAATAATAGTGATCTTCAATGGGATGTGGGAACATTACAGTGTACATTTCCCACTGCCCAAAATTCAATATATTGGAAATTATTGTTTACTACTGTTAAGATGGTCAAACATATGTTCTGCACAGCAAACAACCAAATATGCCTTTAGCTACCAGCAAAAATATGCCTTTAACTATGAAAGAGAGAGGGGCCTGCTTAGTGTGACTTCAGTAGGAAAGCAATACAGCTATGGTATAATTCATTTCATCTTTTCAATAATCTCCATCATGTTTTACAAGAACCTTTTTTATAATTAGACACAGAAGATTAAATCAAAAAATGAGAAAAAAAAATGAAACAGACAAGTGTTTCTTCAGCAATTCCGTATATACTTTTTCTTAATTGTGGAATCATAGAATTGTTAAGGTTGGAAGGGAGCTCTAGAGTCTAGTCCAACTCCCCTGCACACACAGGGTTACCTAGAGCACRGGGCACAGGGCTGTTTCCAAGTGGGTGTTGAGGATCTCCAGAGAAGGAGACTCCACAACCTCTCTTGGCAGCCTGTTCCAGGGGTCTGTCACCCCCACTGTTAAGAAATTTTTCCTTAAGCTCCTGTGGAAGGCTAAAGTTCTGAAACTGTACAGCCATCACAGCAGGATATTACAGCAGGATATAGGATTTTTCACAGTAGGATGGTACATGAGTATATTAAAGTAAATCCAAGGGCTGACTATGGAACAGAAAGCAGGTGAAACAGTTAAAATGGATAACATTATTTTTTACTTATAACTGCAGTCTGGCACATGTATGTCACATTCAATATAAGATGTCTATGTCATCTGTAATATGTATGCAATTTTTATATTGCTATAAATTGTTCTAATAACTGAAAATGTTTTTCCTGTAGGTCTAATTCTCCCACTGGGATCACTGGCAAAATTCCCAGTGACCTGAGAAAAGAAGAATAAAATGCAGAATAAGGGAACAGGGCTGAAAGCAAGTGTAAATCAATTAAGTACTTTCATGGTTGACCTTTGAGCTTCTAAATATAATGTCTATTGTTCTGTTTCCAAAGACATCAAGTCTGTCATTCTTACTGACACTTTCTTCATGTCAGCACTGAGGATTTTTATCTTCATGCTGAGATTTAAGCCACATGCAAACTACTTGTTCTTATGACCTCTTCCCTTCAGCCAGCAATACTGTTAAGATTTGATTTTTAATCAAATCTTTTATCAGATGATAAGAAGGCAAAATGTATGCTAATTAACTTAGCGAAGTGGGTACTAAATATCTAGGTCAGCAAAATAACTTCCAACTACTGCACTAATTAATCTCTTATTTACGACTCATTGTCAACTGTATATTTTTGGAGTGCTGACATCTATAGCTGGCTTCCATCAGTAAATAATTTTTAAAGGTCAACTACAGACTTGGATCTAGTTTAAAGGTGTCAAAGTTTCAGAATAAAATATGGCAGTGTATAAACACAGACAAATAAAAATATTATATCCTATCTTAATTATTTCTTTTTAGTTGTTGTAGTTTTTTGGCTACTTCTGTGTTAGAAAATTGGAGATTGAAAGTGTAGAGTAGCATGCTCGTTTGTCATGTAGTTAAAGATGACCTAAGCTCTTAGTCCTTTCTGAACGATATCCATTAAGCAGAAATGTCTGTCAGAAGTATCCCCATTACACAGCAGTAAATGCCATTCCCTTCCTCCAGGCTAAACTGTTCCCTGGGTGATGCACAGTTAAGTAGATTTCATTATGTAGTTCATCTGATTAAGGCAGATGTAGAAAGCTACCTATGGATCACAGCTCCACACTTGCTTCACCAAACTTTCAACTGGCTACGATTTTAAGGAAGATTTTCCTTTTTGCTCTGTGAAAATTACTCTGAGAATGCACATGCTAGAAATACCAGAGATGACATTAAACAGATCTATTCAAGAGTCTGCCTAGTGGTCTTAAAATTCACTGACAGTGGGTTAGGGAGGAGGTGGAGTGTTTTTAATAATACAGAAGTACTGTGTCATTGCTATGCTTTTAATTCAGCCTTTAGCACAACTTCTAGCCTTCTATGATGGGGTGACAGGCTGGCTGGATGAGGGGAGAGCCGTGGATGTTGTCTACCTTGACTTCAGCAAGGCTTTTGACACTGTCTCCCATAACATCCTCATACGGAAGCTCCGGGASAGTGGGCTAGACGAGTGCACGGTGCGGTGGATCGAGGGCTGGCTGGATGGCAGAGCTCAGAGGGTGGTCATAAATGGGGCCGAGTCCAGCTGGAGGCCTGTGGCCAGTGGTGTCCCCCAGGGGTCAGTACTGGGCCCAGTGCTGTTCAACTTGTTTATCAATGACCTGGACGAGGGCACGGAATGCACCCTGAGCAAGTTTGCGGATGACACCAAGCTRGGTGGAGTGGCCGACACTCCGGAGGGCTGTGCTGCCATCCAGAGGGACCTGGACAGDCTGGAGAGTTGGGCAGAGAGGAACCTCATGAGGTTCAATAAGGACAAGTGCAGGGTCCTGCGTCTGGGGAGGAATAACCCCAGGCATCAGTACAGATTAGGGGTCGACCTGCTGGAAAGCAGCTCCACGGAGAGGGACCTGGGAGTCCTGGTTGACACTAAGTTAACCATGAGTGAGCAGTGTGCCCTCGTGGCCAAGAAGGCCAATGGCATCCTGGCCTGCATCAGGAGGAGCRTTGCCAGCAGGTCAAGGGAGGTGATTCTGCCCCTCTACTCAGCTCYGGTGAGGCCGCACCTGGAGTACTGTGTTCAGTTCTGGGCACCCCAGTATAGGAGGGACGTGGAGCTTCTGGAGAGGGTCCAGAGAAGGGCAACCAGGATGATTAAGGGAATGGAACATCTCTCGTATGAAGAGAGGCTGAGTGAGCTGGGCCTGTTTTCTCTGGAGAAGAGACGGCTCAGAGGGGATATGATTAATATGTATAAGTTCAGGAAGGGAGAATGCAGGGAGGAAGGGGACAGGCTGTTCTCACTGGTGGCCAGCGATAGGACGAGGGGTAATGGCCACAAACTGAAGCACAAGAAGTTCCGTCTCCAGGTGAGGAGCAACTTCTTTACTGTTAGGGTAACAGAGCAGTGGAACAGGCTGCCCAGGGAGGTTGTGGAGTCTCCTACTCTGGAGGTCTTCAAAACCCGCCTGGATGCCACCCTGTGCCACATGCTGTAGGTGTGCCTGCTTGAGCAGGAAGGTTGGACTAGATGATCTGTAGAGGTCCCTTCCAACCTTAAATATTCTGAAATATTCTGAAATATTCTTTGAGCAAAGAACACAAAACAGTCACTGCTGGAATCTTCTCCCTAACTCTTCTTATTGTGCCTGTGTAAAGCACAGTCCATGTCAGGCATTCAAAATTAATTTTTAAAAGAAGTAACTGTAATGTCATATTTAAATATTTTTTATCAACTCATTATCAACTCAAAAACCTGTCTGAATAGCCCTCACAATTGGATTTGTGGCTATTCCTCCCACTGGTGAGATAATTGCTGTAATAGTAGGAGAGATGGAAGGAAATCCAGCAGGGGCCTTCTAGATGAAAATAAATATGTTTAGATAATAGTTACATTAAGAAGAGATAGAAGAGGACTTTTTTTCGGAAAAGATTCATGACTTTGAAATGAATTTAATTGTGTCAGTGAAAGATAAGGAAAGCATGCATAGCAGTGAATTCTGAGAGGACTTTATCAAAACCACTCTGTAATTCACAACGAAAACAGTCTCCAGATCTAAAAGTCTCAATTTATCTGGTCTCTGGCTCAGGCTGTTTAGCCTTTTCTGTCAAGTCTTCAAATCAGTCACTTCTATTTGGTTAATACATGCAGTACATAGGGCAAAGTTAGTATTCAATTTGAGCCAGTATTCTGTCTGTCCAGCTCCCATTTCTGAGACATTTAAAGATGAACTGATCATACCTAACCTGAACCATGTAAAAGGTGAGCCTTGCTGGACCTAGTTGATATAACTCCTTCTATAGTCAACAGCAGGAAACTATCATCACCTTTATTACTCACCCTGTGTTAAAAAGTGCCCAAGACAAATGTGACGAATCTCCTAAAAGATTTCCCATGTCTCTTCACCAAATACAGGGAAAGCCAGGATAGCTGGCTTGTGCTAGAATCAAAATAATTCATTTAGCTGGCTGTGGAGAATCATACCCATGGAAAAAAAATCATCTCTCTCTCAACATGGGAAGATAACATAGTTCTTAATTTTTATCACGTAGCAATTTTAATTACAGGGTTGAAAGTTAGGAGACTAGTGATAAAACTGTGAAAAAAGATATAAGAAATAAAAAATGTTTCACTGAAAAATGTGAAAATGTGTGTGGAGCTGTTCTACAGTAACACCGGCTTCTGTGAAATAAACCTAATAAAAGCTATTAGGAATATTATAAAGGTAAATTAGCTAACTTATCAGCATTTATTTTTTCAAAATACAGAGAAAATAGACCAGTTACCCGCACAAAGAAAACAGTCCTCATAGAAGACGTGGCTTTATAGTCTTCAGTCCTTCAAGTGAAACCAGTTTTCCAAAGCAACCATATAGCTACTGATGCAATTTCTCTAACAAATATTTGTCTTTTTTTTTCCAAAAAAAAAAAAAAAAAGTTTCTTTCTTTATTTTTCTGGCTAAGTAGTTYCTGGTCTGTAATATCTGTAATATTTCATAAGTAATGAGTTGTTTTCAAAATTCAAGGTGTTTGGATAAGAATAAATTGACCAATTTTTCTTTCCTTTCCACATAGCAACATGATGAATTTCCACTTCAAAATAAACTGCATCACCCTATGTTATATTTAAATAGTATTGTCTATATATTAAAAAATAGGTTGTAGATAGAAAAAAAAAACTTTTCAGAGAGCTGTCATTGCATCTCAGCTTTCTGCAAAGCAGCTGACATGCTAACCAATTCTCCTATTGAAGACATTTGCTGTTTTAAGTACTAAATACAAACCCTTAAGCACTTTGTCAAGAAGTTTGTTTGCCTTACAGGGATTTTCAGTGATGTGAAACTTGGGCAACCAGACAGTATTTACTAACAGAAAACGAATGTTGAACTTCTGTTCAAAGAGACTGTCAGGAAACTGTTTATATCTCCTTACAAGAACTGACAGTTAACACCCAGTATCTTGTTTATGCCTAGAAAAATATGGACTGTAATTCCTCTTGTTATCTGTGAATCCTGTAAAGAATTGAGAGTTCAAATGACTAAGTCTTTCCAAAATGTCAAAAGCGTGCATTTCCTCCTGCTTTAAAAACAGGTCAGCATGAAAGGTTTAAGTAGTCTGCATAAGCAAAAGTACCTAATTTTAGACACTTTGGACCTTTTGAAATGTCCTATCAGGTCTACCCGTACTTAGTGAAAACTGCTTTTCCTAAAGGAGATGCTTAAATCTATAGACAAATGTTGGGCTCTGGGCTATAAACAAAGTGGAGGAAGATAAAGGATTTTAAAGAGAAGTAATGGGCTTCATTAGATCTGTGAGTAAAAGGATCATCAGAGTAAAAGGAAGTAAATATCCACAGTCACATCGAAGATTGGGTTAACCATAAAATAAGTATGAATTCTAAAACAAGGTATATTAATGTATAATACAAAAATAGAGAGAAATTTTTGCGCTCATAGGAAAGACAATATAACTATGGGTTTTTTGACTGCTCTTTTTCCCTTTAATCTTCAGATTTAGGTTTGGGGAACTTTCTCATTTAGACACAGGAAAGAAAATCTCATCATGAATGACATAATATGGGATTCCAAAGACTAGACAAGGTGGGATAAAAGGCAGAAGTTTCTTCTGAACAAGTCAGGCTTTCCTCTATTTCCTTTTATTGTTTTTTCTTTTTTGTCCATTATCTTGCCTATTTCCTGAATATCTGAATATCATTTCCTTCTTTCCCAAACTAAAGCATCCTTTAAAGAACAGGAAAATGATCTTTCAGTGGCTGCCAATGCCATTGACAGGTAGTTGGTATGATGACACTGGAGATGTGCAGACTAGAAATCAGCTCCAAGCAGTCATCCCACAAGATTACAATGCACACTGGAACTGCCTTTCTTTCCACCATATTCCTTCCTTCTTCCATGTCCATTATAGCATTATTAATTTTATAGGATCAGAAGCGGAGTTATTTTTGGTGATGTATAGTCTTATTTAAAATACTAGTAGTCCTAAGATATGAGATAACTGGTTTCAGAGCTATTGCTCTCTTGGATTGTTCTCAAACCTTCCTAAATGCCAAAGGATGACACAATGCCACTGAGTTCAGTGCCCAAGTATTCTTGTTCTCCAAGATTTCTAGATGCAGAAGCTTCACTTAACTCTACACAACAAATTTGCCTTTGTTCCTCAAAGAGACTATCTAACATTGCAAACAAACCCCAACCACTGTTGAATTCATGACTGATGACATTTTCTGTTCAATGTAGGCACAGAAGTTTAAGACCAGCACCTGGGTTTTGGGGCTTTTCCTGGACATTTCAAGGCCATGTACCACACACATATTCAATGATGGTATAGTATTCCTTGGCACTGGATACTCACATTCCCCTGCTGAGATGTCCTTGTTGGCACCTGCTGCTTTGAGAAAATCTGTGGTCCAAGGTTGGAGTGAGAGTGCTGTTACTTCTCCTGCAGATTCACCAGCTCATACATTCAACTCTCACATTTATCACAATTAAGTCATGGTGACTCCTTCTTCAACCTTAGATCTTGATATTTATGTAAGTTTGAGCTGCAGAAAGGAAGGAATCAGTCACTATTCACAACTAGCAGTAACTGCCAACAAGATATGTTTGTTTTGCAGTAGATGATGGAGAACCTTTAAGCACGTGTAAACATGAAAGCACACATAAAAGAGGGCTTGTTAAAAGTTCTCTGTGTGCAGCTCCAGAACACAAAATTAAGATATATTAAACCCCTGAGGAGAACTTCTGCTTACTCTTCAGAATAGGGACATACCAGCTGAATTGGAGGGAGATACTCCTGATTAATTAACTACAAAGTAAATAGCTATTTCATTCAGTAAAAGATATCACTGTCCAGAGATTATGCTATTCAGTTAAATGTGAAACACAACTAGCTGTATCATATCGGAAAGGAGAGGATGGGCATCTGGAGTTATAAAGACAACAAATGCTATGAAAGTCAACACCGAGCCTAGCAGGGCTCCCATGGCTAGATACATGGTCTGCTTCCCTGGAGGCTAGAACATGGTTTGCAGTGTGCAAAATCAGGTTACTTTGAGTGTATTCCAACAGCAAAAGCATGAGAACAACAAATATCTCTGTGCAGGTACAGTTCTTGTCTCTTTTGAAGGAGTTAACAGGAAAAAAAAGTGTTTTTCAGGCTTTTGGCTCCATGTATTTTCCTCTTTTGAGCTCTAACATTCAGAACTGCAAACTTCAGATCCTTTCTATATAGTTGATTCGTTTGAGATGTGCTTATTTTTCTAAATACATTTTTAAAGGCCTAGTGTTTTTAGTGACACAGAGGTTTCAACTGCAAGAAATGAGATTACTTTCATGAGAAAAATCTGCCTGGTTTTGGTTTCCTGCATTCCTGCAAAGCTATCTACAAATGCACCCATTTTTCTTTGATTTAATCTCATTTTCATTTTATGGAGGTCTCATTTACTTTAGCTACATTTTTTATTTGCTGATAAGGTGTTTTCCTAAATTATTTTCCTGAAGTAGGTCTTTTAATTATTTCCCCCTTAACAATCTGTAGTTTTCAAAATTCCTTATTTCCACTACCATGAAAAATCTTTTTTTTAATATCACATATACTGTCAGAATTAAATATTATTCATGCTGTGCTCTGATTTTAATGCTTTATTTAAGTATGCTGACATATTTTTTCTAATTAATTTTTGGGGAAAAAAAGCTATTACCATTAACTCTGATTCTTGAATAGTACTACTGTTGCATAATCATACTTCTGTGTATATTCATATTCATACTTATGTCTTTATTCATATTCATACTTGTATGGATTCATCCTCATTCAAAAACTATTGAGCTTTTCTAAAGAAACAGACTCCATACTTATCAGACAAGCTCTCCTCCCAAATCTGAATATTTACTGCTGATATTTTCAAAAGCCATGAGATTCCCACCCATGCCCAATATCTCTATGAAATCCTTGGGTACTAAAGAAGGAAATTCTATGAATGCCTGTGAAGTTGGAGAAATTAACCGGGTATATAGATGAGAAGATGCCAAAGCACTCCGAGGCCAAGCTTACGCCGTGAAATAAAAATGTGCCAATAACTAGTTTGTATCTAGATTGCCTAGGAAGAGGATCCTCCACTGCAGTTTTGCCTTGGAGAAATTTATTTAGAAACCCCAAAACAGAGAGAAGGAGCAAGCCAACAGTTAACCAGTCTGTCTGTGGATAGACACGTTGTCTCCAACCAGAGTGACTTCAGAGGAGATGTAAATCTCAGCATTTGTGAAGGGTATAACTAGCTATAAGAACAAGAAAGCTAGAATCAAGGTTGTTTCTGTCAGTCTCATGACATTTCTTTTCCCACCATGTTGTAGGAGCAGGCTCCCATCAGGCTTGCCATGCATTTGAGTCTCCTCTGCAAAAAAGKTTCAACTTGATATATTCATAACTTTATTTTTTATGCTTTATGTTTTAATAACTCTTTGTAAATCCACTAGTCCTAAAACTGTGATTGGCAGTGTCTCTTTTTATGGGACACAGCTCTTATGGTGCGGAGGGGAGAAATAATGCCAAAAACTACTTTAGGGCTGAAAAACAAACACCATCAACTTGCAGGTGTCTTCAAAAGCAGTGGTAGGGATAAAAAAATGTTTTTTTTTTTTCATTACAGCATCTGTTCAAATAACCTTTGTTTTCTCCTGAGGGGATGAATTATTTAAATATTATACTAAAGATATCAACCATATTTCCAGTCCTWTTCAAGACTTTATATTTGCATTCTATTTATTTGCTTATTTATTTGGATATTAAAACAATGCTGTATTTATCAGAGGTTCCTTTTTTAGCAGATGTTTCAGATTAGGATTGCTTGTTTGTTATTTAGCATTGAGCAGAGAAAACAATTTTGCCAGAGTGGATAGTAGCTGTAGGTAGAAGGTTAATTTCCTTCATTTTATTTACTTGTAGTGTGACAAAAAGCAGGAACGGTGACATTTATTTATGAACTATGGTGAAGGAGGAAAAAGCAAATTCACTAGTTTATTGGGGAGACACAGAGCCAGTTTGGAGCCAGTTTGCTCCAAAGCAGTTTATAGTATTTTGGGATGAAAGTCAGGATTATCCAGTGGATTCCAGACATTGGTAGAATAACTTCCTGCATCCAAGTCAACTCTAAGGGGAAGTCATAAAATAAATGTACTTTGAGAATGAACGGCTTCCCTATGTCCAGGGGTGGGCAGTAGAGCCTCAGTTTGAAAGAGCAGTTCCACAGTTTAATTTGGGAAGAAACTGGCATGATTAATTTCAAGATATATGATGCGCCAATCAAGGATGTTTCATTTTTTGACATCTGGAACCATGTGAGGCTTAAAGCACTCTCATAAGGCAACAGAGGAATTTAATGTACTTTTCCCAGGGTATAAACAGAGGACTTAATTTTTCATTGCAGTCAGTGCAAAATATTTTTTCAAGCATTAAGCTCACAAAAGAAATGCTAGAAGTACAAGAATAGCAGTGTTTAGAGGTGGATCATCTGACGACAAACATCCCACCTCCTATTAGGTTACCTAATCGTAACTAATGTATCCTGGCGCTGCAGAAACCAGACACAAGGAAGCTATGTAGCATAAAATTGCTTTAAACATCTGTCAAAAGCAAACCGAGCTGATTACATTCTGTTTTGGTTTGCTTTAAACAGAGGTTAGTTTCCGAAAAACAATTTCAGAGCTGTAATCACATTTCTTTGACACCGTGAGACAAAGTTCCCTCCTAATATAATATAGGAATTAAGTGGGCCTGAGGAGACCTTGAGCAAATAGCTGGGAGCACGCTAACATTTTGTGTCTGTGCAAGCAGGGCTATCAATCAGTCAAAAGGGGGAAAGTAGGTAGATGTGGAGATCAAGCAAAATAGCTAATCTTTGGGAAGCAACTGCCAACAACATATCTGAAGGTGCTTTGCAAAGGAGGCAAATCTCAGTCTTTCCTTTGGGAAAGGTGAAGGACTAGGAGGAATAGGGACTTTCCCCAGGTTACTCAGCAGAAGAGTGATAGAACAGAACTGCTCAGATCTAGAGGTAGGTTTCATCTACTAGCCTGTGAATGAAACAAAGAAATAGCAGAACTGACACAATTAGCAGCTCTAGTTAGCAGCTGTTAGAGTTTTCCCTCTGTGGTGAGAAACTGCCATCTTCTCAAAATCCCATTTGTATAAAACTGTTTCTATGAGAAAGAATGACAGAGATGTTTCAGGACAGAATTTCTGTCTAAAACAGTCAGAATTTTGTCAAAGTAATCGGTAAAGAAGTGGAGAAAATAATTGGAATGTGAGAATAGATTAAAATTTCTGCCTTGTGATTTGCTCACATCTCTAATGAGGGGATGAGTTAGCATCCTTTCCTCCTTTTGTGCTCTTCTATTTTAGTTAAATATGTAAATATAAATTACTGAAGATTCAGTAGTCTCCATAGGCTCCTTGGAAAATACTAAATCCTTGCTCAATTATTTGATTAAGTCAGAGTCCCTCTTCCACGTCTTTGTGTGTCATACTCTCTGCTTCTTTCTGCTCTGCCAAATATTCCTCAGATTCAAGACAAATGCTCTGCTCCAAACCTGTGAGGATTATGTTAGGATAGCCAGTGACCTTTAGGAAATTCTAAAYGTCTTAATTTAAATGAAAAATGGAAAGCTTAGAAATACTGACTTGAAAAAATGCTTTTGAAGAATGGAAAAATATTCTCGTTCTAATGGGGAAGCCTGCATTTTCATGGTAGCATGGTAACTTGACATCAAGAAAGCATGCTCAGACTGTGTTTGAAGAATACTATAGTATTGAAAATAGAGAGAAGAAGCTTTCCTCCAGGATAGTGACTCTTTGCACACAACTGTCTCTCTGGTTTCAAGCAGAAATGAGAAGACACAGTTCATATTATATCATACTAAAAAAGCAAGTATTCTTTTGGCTGCTGCTAAAGTCAATGTTTGCATATGAAAATCATAGAAAACCAGTCAGAATTTCTCTATCATGATGGTAATGTTAGTTCTAAGAAGCTTTCAGTCTGGAATGACCTCAGACCAAGCTTTACTGAGGTGAATCCAACTCAGGGGAAATGTAAGGACACATAGGAAGGAAACATAAGCAAAGAAATTTTATAAATTTGGTGCTATTTTGCCCTCAGTGGCACCATTTCGATGCCTCTACCAGGCCCAGGAGATGAGGTTGAGGATGAAAAAGTTAGTATTAGATTCATTCTTCTGAATCTTCTGAATATTATATTCAGTAAGTAGTTACGTGATAAACAACACCAGGTGTGCTGACCTTGAAGGTCTGTTGTTCTTTATTTATCTATATTAAGCTTATTCATCACCCTTCTAAACAATAAAATCCCCTGTGCAGTTTCAATGTAATGAAATCCTTCAAAGGTCTTCAAGCCTTTTATACCAGCAGCTTCTCATCCTTTCTTTTGCAGAAGTGTGATGTRAAGATGAAGCCCACACTTTTTGATCAGTTTTCCCCTGATATACAGTAGCAGAGATCTAGGGCAGTAGCGCAGAGAAATGGCCTGGAAAGCCAGTGCAATTGCTTGGGCAGAGCTGGGGGAAGGAAGTCAGGCTTGGATTCCTGCCACGTTAAAGCTTTTGCTTTAACATGTAATTGTATCTTTCCATGCTCTGATGCATGGGAGTCCTCTGGGTGTGAGGCCACAGTCCTTGGACCAGAATAACTCGTGAGCAGGAAGCCTAACACATTTCAGTGCCTCTGCTGAACTGCTGCCAAGGTGTTTTCCGGCTGCATGGAAGCACGACACTGTTTTTCATGGGCAGTGCCCAAACAGATCTACCAGACCACCTGATAGACAGTTAAGTATTGCCTCTCTACCTTCTACCAAACCACCACAGAGATCCCTTGAAGTATTCAGAAAGGAGTTCCCATAGGAGTTGGATCATCTTTTAGTTAAAATTCCTGGAGATGAATATCAAGGGAATATCCATTTGATTTTCTTTACAAGTTTTCCTGGTCTATTGGGAAATAACCAGGAGAATCATCCATCTCTAGTGTTTGAGGCTTCGTGACCAGATCTAGACATCCACAAGTCTTCACTCATCTTAATTTTGCAGCATAGTCCTCACTCATGTAGGATCTGCCTTGAGAAGTCTTATCTGCTTCTCTCTGATGTGCATGAAAACCTTGYTCTGTTCTTTTCTTTTACTGAGGACATCTTTCAGAAAGATGTCAGAATGTGAGTTATTGCAAGGAACCTCGGTGAGACAATAGCTGTAATGTTATTCTTTACAATATGTCACTTTGGCAGCATAGAAAAAGTGCAGTTTAGATGAGGTTAGTAACTAAAACACAGCAACAGTTTAATGCTTTGAAATTTTCAAACATTAGTCTCCTCAAAAAAATGTACATTAGGCCACAAGCAGATAAAAGTGAGACAGAGATATTCATTTATTAAAAGAATCATGTCTCTGAAAATTTCTCCATTTTTTTTCCAGCTTGTCATTTAGTCTAATGCAAATCATTTCTTTCTACAAAATTTATATGTCTTAATTTCAGATCATCCAGAAAATTACTGACAGATCTGTTATAAGAGGTGAGGAACTTCTGGCAATCATCCCTAAGCTCATACATGCTGAAATCTCATTTTTCCATAATGTGTTTATTTTAATTTTCAGCTCTTAATCACAGGGTTCTTATGAAAAAAAACTATTAGTGTGGCATAATCCCCCTTGAAACTTTGCAGTTGGCTTTTTTTCTACTTAAAATAGAAGAAGCTAGTTTAAACATATTCTAAAAGCATGATTATAGTACTTTTTGTAATTGGAGAGCTTTACTTGAAATAGTATTTGAAATACTTCTGTGACCAGCATGCATTATGAGGCATCTGCAACTTGGCTGGCCAGGGAACTACACTGTTGAATGGAGGAAGTGAAATTGTAAAACAGCAATAAAACCATCCTCCCTCTGCAAAGAGTGACCAGACACAAAGGCAATCTCCCACGAAGACAGTGTCAGCCAAGTTGCTGTAGGCCTTCCAAATYTCACAAAAACTTTGCTGCTCTTCTGTTTCTGGATAGCTGGGAGCAGCTTGACTTCCTAAGTAGTTCCATGTTTGTAAGTTTTGTTTTATATAATCAAAGACAAATTTAAAGAGACTTTAGAAAAAATGATCTCTTCAATAGACTTAGCTAGTTTAAAAAAATCTTTATTTTTATTTGTTTTGTCTACCAGCTGTATCAACAAATGCTGAAAACACGTAGAAATACCATGCTTTATAAAGATATCATGGAAGCAATTTGAAAGATATAAAGGTTTCCAGTTAGATTTTATATGAAACAACTCAGGACATTTTCCCAACTGGCCTTTCACATTCACAGTTATAGATAACATTACCCGTGAGGATCCTGTAAAACCTGGCTACTGAAGTGCTTTGAGTGCAGTGCATGAAATCTCCTCCCCTAATCACACACCTCTCCCTTTACATATTTCTTGTGATTAAAAATTCCTTATGATTTTTCATACTTTTTAAATCATTGTGCCTGCCCAGGCACTACCTTTCTGTATAATGTGTGTRTTTAGAGGCCCACACTGAAGCTGACACCCCTCTGTCTCGATGTGCGCTATGTATCCCTACCACTAAGTAAGCATTAATTCCTTCACCTAAAGAGTGAACAGTAAGTTTTCTCTGCATGTGATTTGTTTCTGTGATTTTTCTGGTACAGTACTTCATGGATGGCTTCAAACACAGCTGGTTTCACTTAAACATTGGGTTTTTTTTCTATAGATAACCTTACTTTCTTGAACTAGTTTCCATCTTCCACTCTTTCTCTCCCATTCTCCCAGATCTGGATTGTATGAAGCTTTTAGGCTTAGATTTTAACACCAGCATCTCAGGCAAAGAAACCTGTACATTCTCCTGAACAGTGCGTGTGCCCTGTCCAAGTGAAAGGTGGTTCAGACAAGATACACCTGGCCAATATTTTGAATCAGTTTCTTGTGAATAGCTTTGAACTCAAACAACTCAAACAGAGCTTTCTTCACACTTATTTTCCAAGTCTCAAATCATATGTAAGACCAAGTAAAACAGGAAGCTAGACACTTCAAACACTGCATATTTTTTTTACCTACAGCATTTCCACATGTTGGTACTGCTGCCAATTACCCTGGATGATAGATGAAGCTACCCATGCAGACAGGTTTTGCAAAAAATACAAAGTATAGCAGATCCCTCACAGATGCTCTTCAATAATTACTGATGCCTTCTTCCTTCTTTTTTTTTCTTTCAAAAATAATTTAAATTGAAGAGATTCATTATATGCATCAAAGTGTTGCCATGTGAGCCCTGAACACTTTGTTCAAGAGCTAGGAGGCCAGCCAAATGCTTTAGTTCCTTAAAGAATAACAGATGTGTCCTTCCAAGGCTCATGCTAACGGAATTTAGGCTGTGGCAAGGAATTTAAAAATACTGTTAGTTGGCTGTAGAATTTGCCTGTTACTTGTTGCAGGCTTCTATTCTTTTCCACTTCTTTCAAAATCATCAGATGAATTGTCTGTTTGGGTTGAAACCATTAGTAATTGACTTTCATTAGCTTATAACAAAGGCAAAATTAAAAAGTTGCAGATTTGAGTTGTATATACTGTTGCTCCTTCTAGCCTGACTGCATAACCACTGCTTTTAAAATACACCAGGTGAAGCTCTCTTTGTTTTCATGCAGTAAGAAATTGTAATCTTTATTCATTTACCACCAGCATGTTTGATATGTTTGTTTGCCTCCAAATATCAGTCATAACTATGTAAAAGATATGGTGTCAACAGGCCAAAGTTGCTAATGTCAATTAATCAAAATGGCGAGTGCAGTGATGTAAGAGATATGGTGCACTGCATATGATCTGCAAGTTGATATTGCCCATTTTTRTGAGGCAATACAGGGAAGTGATACAATACGTCACCTTCCAGTTTCGATAAAATCTGCCCTTCTCAGCTGACAGGACTTGAAGGAGAGGGCTGATGGGAAAGGAGATGGTTGTCAATGGCTCATAATGAAGAAAGGGACCATATGGAAGGCGTTGGTGAAAGGATATTTAACTAGAAACATGAGGAAGGAAAGGAAAAGGAAAAGGAAAAGGAAAAGGAAAAGGAAAAGGAAAAGGAAAAGGAAAAGGAAAAGGAAAAGGAAAAGGAAAAGGAAARGGATCAGATGAAAATGATTTTTTTCATCAATATTCCCACCTTGCTCCCTTAACTTTATCTCAGAATTGCTATTTCATAAAAATTATTCCTTCCTCAACTACTCATTCTGTCAGAATTCTTCTACACCCACATTCATTCTCTATTTCCCTTTTCACAGAATCACAGAATCACAGGATCACAGGATGGTTGAGGTTGGAAGGGACCTCTAGAGACCATCCAGTCCAACCCCCCTGCTCCAGCAGGGACACCCAGAGCACAGGGCACAGGGCGGCATCCAGGAGGGTTGGGAAGATCTCCAGGGAAGGAGACTCCACAGTCTCCCTGGGCAGCCTGTGCCAGGGCTCTGGCACCCTCACAGGAAAGCAGTTCTTCCTCACATGGASATGGAACTTGAGGTGTTTTAATTTACATCCACTATCTCCTGTCCTGACACTGGTCACCACCGAGAACAGTTTGCTCCTTCCTCCCTACCTTCTCCCCTCAGGTATTTATACATGTTGATAAAAACCCCTCTCAGTCTTTCCTTCTCCAAGCTAAAAACGTCCAGCTCGCTTAGTCTTTCCTCAGAAGACAGATGCTCCAGTCCTTTAATCATCTCTGTTGCTCTCCACTGGACCCTCTCTAGAARCTCCACATCCCTCTTGTCCTGAGGAGCCCAGAACTGCCCCAGTACTCCAGGTGCAGCCTCACCAGAGCTAAGGAGAGGAGCAGGATCCCCTCCTTACTCAAGCATTTTTTCTTCAGACCTATTGTTTCCTTTTTTWAAAAAAAAATATATTTATTATCTTTTCTTCAGATCTATTTTCAGTAGAGGAAGCTGTGCCTAAGGTGGTGGAGCTATGCACAACTATTTAAAAATTAGCAGAAAGCATAAGGATTTCAAAGATACATTATTATTTTTGCTGAAAATGCTCTACATTAAGGTTTCTCCGAGCAGAGCTTGGCTTCCCTAGAAGCAGAAGAAAATAAGCATGAACAGGAACATTTGATTAGAGATATTTTACTCTCTGAAGCATGATACTGCAGAACGTGGGTGTATCTGAAATTCCCTTAGTAGGCCAAAAGATTGTTTTCAGTCTGAGGAGGAAAAAACATCCAGAAAAAAAAAGCAAAAATGATTGAGATTTAATTGGTTTCTTAGAAGGTTTTTGCAGATAAGTATATCCAGGAGATCTAATATAAGGATTCCCAGGTGCTACTTTTTTGCCCAAATACTCTAACAGCGAGTTCTTCAAGAAAAATACCAACACTATTACAAAGATACCAGTGGATGAGTACAAGACTCAGAAGAACTTTATGCATACATAATTATAAAAAAAAAATCTTCCTATAATCAGGGTTTGTGAGCCATCTAAGATAGATCATATAAGAACCAAATGTAAATCTGTTTATTTTACATTTAATTTTCTGTTTACATCATCAATAAGCAAAATCAGTCATTTTGAATCCTTTCTTTCTTCTAGAACCCTCTGAACCTTATTGTCCTCCYCTCTATTTTCAATGATGCAAGAGGAGAAAAAGCCCTGGATCAGGTTTATTTCTGGACAATTCCAGTTATTGTACTGGAGTATGAACTGCCTTTAAGCTCATGTTTTTGCAGACTTGTCTCTTCCCTGCTCTCAGGTGGCAGAATTTTACCCAGGCAGTAGAGCTGTGCTGGTTTCTACTGTCTACCTCCTCTCTTACTCCAACCTTACATGCATGCTGTAATCCCAGATCATTTGAGCAAAAGACCAATAGGTCAAAAGGCAATATAGAGACCATGGTGAGCTTGGCACTCCTCATCCTTGCTAACAAACTTCTTATTTGACCTGTAAGCTTTCTACTAAGGTTTACAGATGTGGTGATTTTTATCCTGACTTCTGAGAGTGGACTGGACATGTCAGCTCTTGCTACATTGATTGAAGAGGCATCTAGGAGGCACTTGTGCCTTTGCTGAGTCGCAGAGCGAAGCAAGTGTCACTGGAGAAGAGGCAGTAGCTTTAGGCTCTGCTTCCTCTCTGCCTCTTCCCCCTCACCATACTTTGCTGTCATCTTGTGTGGGCCTGAACCAGCTGGTGCTGGGGGAGCAGACATGGCTGGTTGTGTTAGTCACGCATTAATACCTTTAAGGGGTCAACAGCAAAGCGAAGGTTGCTTTGGTGAGTATGATATGTGTGATATTATTAACTGTCAAAGTTGCATATTCCCTGCAAATTTCTTTGTAAAAGGCTGTGACAAAACTCCATGATAAATAACTGCTTGAAAGTTCTCTAAATAAATAATAATAATAATTAATAATAATAAAAGAGCAAAAGACTTAGTTTTGTGATTACAGAAACACTAAAAAGGTTTAAAAATACTTCACGGAGGTGGGAAGGGTCTAAGATGCTAGAGATCTCAGGAACTTGCTTACTTTAACTGGGCAAAAAGTCAATGCCAATAAAACATATATTTCTTTAGGCAATCCCACCCAGACTTGCTTGTATTAACATCTGAATTCCTAAAACAGAAAGCTGCTAAGAACTAGATTCAAGCAGAATTCAAAATAAGAGGAAAGCGTCTGTATTTTCTGCCAAAATGCTGCAAAAATATTCCCATCATCATCTAGTTTTAAATCTAATAAATACGAATGTTCAGGATATTAAAATAGCTACTCTTGATGACTCTGCGAAGCTATTTATGTTTTTCTATTTAAACATCCTATTTATTAATAGTGTTCAACATTAGCATAAAGAACTCCCTGCATTCCCCAGTCAGCAGGTAGCAGACATCTCATGTCAGCTGCTTTGCGAGTGGTATAATTAGCAAGACAAACTGTACAACTTCCAGTTTGATTCATTTGCTGATACTTATTCTGATTCATTTACAATTATGCCTGTAATTGGCATAACTGTTTAGATGTATTTGGAAAATGTTCGTAAGTGGGTATCCTAATTATAGCTTTATCCTAGTGGCAGATATTCACATAGTATAATAACTACTTTCTCCATCTATCAGGAAGTGCCAGACCAATTTCTAAGGGAACTATGGAAAGCCGCACTCTACTAGGTGAAATATTAAGGGCCATTCAGATTCYAGGTGCTGTGGAAAGCAAAACCCTTACCAGGTCCAATGAAAGTTGGCCAAGACTTTTGTTTTCTCATATTCCCATTCAAATGTGAGAGAAATYCAGCTCCAGTGGAGCTTAGTTCATACCACATCCAAAGGAGCAGTGTTATTTACAGTGGCAACAAAAGAAATGGGAGAATATCTGAATAGAAGATGGCACTTGGCACTAGAAGTCTCAAGTCACATTGGAGTAATGGTTAGATACCTAACCTGCAGGCAAATAAGCCAGCTCTTTTGATGAAAACTGAATTGCTGAACTAGTTAAAGACATGATGACTTTGATCCTGAGGTGCTTTAATTCATTTCTGATTATAAGTCAGGACTTAGCTGTTCCATGATGAAAGGAACTGAAAGAGATTTTTTCCCTTTATATCTCTAAAGATCAAACCCCTACAAAAATAAGCAAAACAACATCTACARTTCTTTAAGTTCTACCAGCCACCAATTTAATTGTAGATCAGTTTCCATCCAACAGAGAAGCTTAGAGATGTTTTTTTCCCTTCCAGATAAGTAGGAGAAATGCCTCAGTTAATATTTCCATCAGAAATAGTTTTATAAAAGTCAAAGGAAATGCTCTGCTCCAGCTATTTGACAGAACATTCTTGACAGTTATAAAGCAAAGTTATGTTTGTCTTTTTTGACTTCCTCACCGTGCACGGACTAACTTAGTACTTTTACGTCATATTGATACAAGTCTATACATAAGGTAAGCATAAATATTTAGTACGATCTTCCCATATTTCATTCTGATATGCTAAAAGTGCTGCAGATCTTGCAATTAGCATGATGCACTTGAGTGCTTTCTAACTAAACCACTCAATATTTTGTTACATAACACATTTCTATCCTCTTATTTTTCACATAGCTAATGAACTTTGCCATCTTAAGATGAAAGTGAAGCAAAYTCAGATAGAGTAGGTTTGCTGTAAAGAAACAGGAAGAAAGCAACCTCATTTTACAAAATACTGTAAATTGAAAATTTAAGTACCAATATTTGACATCTCTCTCACTGAAAGTCAATAGAGAACATTAAAACTTGTTTTGACTTTACTTAGATCCATCAAAAAGTCTAAACCACATTTCCATTGCAAAGTTAAAGTTATTTCCTGCTGTTGCTTTTTTTAAAAGCATTTCTACACAATGAAATAGAAATAAAATAACAACCTGATTTGCCCAAGACCATGTCCAAGACTTTCACTGAATTATGACATGCTTTGCCATCTTGTTTAATAATTTCATGTTTGTTCTTGTTTAATAATTTCATGTGCAATGTACACTATATATAGCATCTATAATGTGGCAGTTTTCTCTAAGTGCTCAAAAGTATCTTGTCCAGAGAGCTTTTATACAAAGTGTTTCTGGATTCTGAACTGATCTTAGCTATGGTAAAATTTCCATTTAATTTTAACTGGGATGTAATTAAGTCCAAACCATAAATGCACATACAGTTAACATTTCCTCGATTTTGTGTTCTGAAATCCCTCACTTAAGAGTTGTCAATATCACACATTTTTTGAGATAAACCCTCAGAAAAAAAAAAAAAAAAGGCTCCTATCTTCAAGACAATACAGTTTATTTAAATTCACAGCCACATGCCATGGCTTTTGTCTTGCATTATAATCCGCAAGCAGCTATAGAGAATGAAACTGCAGAGATCAATGAGACTGTAACAATAGTTGCGTAAGGATTTTCAAAAACAATGTTTTTAAGATAGTTTATTTACACAGAATCAAAAAAAAAAAAGGTAGAAAGAGAGTTAATATAGAAAGAGAGAGAGGGAGAGAGAGAGAGAGAGAAAAAAAAAAAAAGACCATCTACACATGTCTTATCTGCATTGCAGTTTAGAATACTCCTTCTGGCCTTTCAATTTCCACAGTCTCTTGCTTGAGAGAGATAGGGGCCAACTGCAATTTGTACATGTCTTTCTTTCATATGCTTATTCTAACCAGTACTGATAAACCTGCTGAAGAAAAAATCTTATCCTTTTAGTTGGAACCAAGCAGTCCAATGAATAACTTTTGCATTGTCCACATTGATTTATTTTCTCCTTGTTTCTTCTAACAGACTCCTCTGATTTACTTCCTTGCATTTAGAATAATGTCACACATGTAAACCGAGGTACACATTAAAAAAAATTCATTTACCTCTTCTATTTCCCTCATCTACCTCCAAGCACRGGATCTATTTAAGTATTCACAAAGACTTGTACTGATGCTACAAGGTATCACCTTACTCTGCTTTCTCTATTCTTTTTCGTGTCTACCTTGTCAYGCTGTGTATTTTTTTGTCACAAACCAGACAGAATTCAACTCGTTATGGCTGTCCAGTGGTGAATATCAAATTTGATACGAGAGCAACTATAGGGAATACTCAAGAGTACCATGAAAATAATGAGCAGAGAAAAGACTATATTCTCCACTTAGAAAAAACATTGAACTAAGTAGTTAAGGTTTATATACCTTTCTCTCTGCCACAAAGCAACACTTGGTTTAAACAGAATAATACATTTTTGTTATTGCTTATTACTGTTTTATTGCATTGAGCTACATTTCAATGTGTTATAGATTGTCAGTTATTTTGCCCACAGGCCTTACGTAGTCTAATGAGCTTCACTCTGTCTGGAGAATTTTGTCTGAAAATTGACATTCCCCTTTTTCTCTAATTCTTATTAATCTACTTATTCTGATGTTATAGTGCAAAGGATCCTCTTTTGGGCGTTTGTCTGTAAAACAAGTACAAACACCTGTTTCTTCTGGTGAATGCCTGAGTCTCTGGGAGATACTTTTTCTTGAAGAAAATAGATTATCATGAGGGAAACAAGTTATACTATGCAATCTTGTCTCTTTCTGTCACTCTTGGTTTTGCCTGTAGTAAAATTCTTAAGGATAAATCTGTGCAATCTGCAAGGGGAAATTTACTTTGCAGATAATTAATGGAAATATATTTCACATATTTAATAAAATTTGCTATTGAATCTGGTTTTAGATTCACAAAAGTTAACACTTTATGCTATTTGCAACAGGTAACYATGGTGGCATGATGGTGTCTAGAAGAAATATATCTTAAAAATGATTGAATCAGCCCAATATGCTTCAGCGATTCTGATTTCTTTAGAATAACCTTATATCATGCTTTGGGCTTTGGTCCTTAATTTTTCCAAGTTATAGATGGAAACTATATCTTTTCCAAAATACCAAAATATAGAGAAACACACAGATCGGGAGGTGTAGACACATAACAACCATTGTTGTATATCCAATGTGTCCATAGGTAACACCATATTCACACAASAGTCCTGATCAGGGTAGAACTCCTGCTTATACATAAATTAGACCACGTAACATTCCTCAGGCACTTTTTTTTTTAGTTGAAATCACTTTAATTTAAAAAATCTTATTTAAATTTAACTTCTTTGAGAATATATCCTTTTTTGCCCTCTCTAGCAACACTCCCCACAAAAAAAAAGTTTGATTGCCAATTGAAAAAAAAATGATGCATTTAAATGTTGCCTGAAGTCTAAAACACATGAACATACACACTGCAAAGAAATATATTCAAGGTTTTCACAAATGGACACAACAGAGGAAAAGTGACAGAAGAAGTCAAAAAAAAGATCTGATATGTATTTTTCATTAAAAAAATGTTTCATTAGAACAGAGTAGTTTGTTAAACAGGAAACTTTTCAGGAAGATGCATTATTTTAGGCAAACCCTCATTGGAAAATCTGTGTAGTTAAAAGGGCAAAAGATGAGGAGAGGAGGACATAACAGTTTCACAAAACTACTGATATGAAAATGAGTAGGAAATGTCTAAAAGGTCTTGAAAAAATACGTGCAAAGCTCCTGAAACCTCCTGCTATTTTGAATTGATGGGGMGTACTTAATCCTTCTTAGTATCTTCTATTTAAGCAGTTCTTCATTATTTATTGCTCTCAATAACAAAACTAATGCTGTAACCTGCATGCTAGGGCACTCGCTAGGGATGTGACATGCAGCCCTTTGTCGGTTAAGCTAGGAATTGACCTCTGATCTCCTTTGGATTAGATGAATATTTTAGCTACAGAATGACAGTGATACCATTCTCTTGGGAATTTGCTTGCTTGCTTGTTCTTTTTTTTTCCAATCCTTTTTCTATTGGTGATTGGAGACTTCCAGGCTTTGAGATTCCTGCTTATTCACACCAAAAAATACTATTTTCTAGCATTTATATATACTATTTTCTTGGGTTGCCACTTCCAAGAACTTTCCTCACTAAATTCTCCTCTGACTTATCCATATGGTTGCACTGAGATAGAAATGAAAATATTTATCCAGACATTAAGGCCTCACTTTTCAAGCAAGATTCATCAATGTCCAATATAGYGCTTTACCAAACTTCACACCAGCCAAAAGTAACCACAGACTGTAACTGACTGCTGTGGTTTCACGACAAAACCAACATGACAAAATAAGTTTTAAATAAGATAGGGCTAACTTGAGAGGAGATCCATTTTCCATTTCAGGAATCCAAGAGCTAACTGCTGAAGTTGCCTTTTTTACCTAGTCACTTTTATCTAAATCATTCATAATTTACTGTGGAGCATTTTGTTCTTTTTACGTTCTGAAAGCTTTTGCCAAACTCCCTTTGCTTAGTGGCTCTGAAAGTTTCCCAGAGACTAAACAGGAAGAACACGCACAGTTATGCAGCCACCCAGCGATGCTCTTCTAATAATTTTGAAAAATTTCCAACACATGATTCCAAGGCAGTTTTGTTTAAATAAAAACAGCTTTTATTCTTGATTCCCCAGTGAACACCTCCTTTCAAAAAGGCAGCAAACTACTCTGGTAAGGTGAGACCTCTCACCTCTCTTCTTGGATATTTATTAAACACTGTCTCTTCCACTCATTCAAGTGGATCCCAACATTCACAGGGAAAATATTTTGCTGGCCTGAAACGCTCTTGGCCCAGAAACTATGTAACCTCCAAACAAGCAGGTCCTGGTTTTGGTGGTCGCCGTTGTTATGAAGTTACCTTTTTAATTATGGTTAGGCCTATGATAGAACTAATATGGGTTTAATTTTTCTCTTCTATGTGTCTAGATTATGATACATTTTTGATATCCTTTTTCCTGTAAGATGTTTGTTTCATTCTGTGCATAGAATAGGCAATGTTCATTGCGGGCTCATCAATGTATTGCCATAGCTGGTGTATTACTTGACAGCTATTGGCATTTCCATGCTGTGTACTCTAATCCTCTATCATGCTGACAATAACCAAAATAAAAGAATGACCTCATTTTTACACTAAACTTGAGAGATGAGGAAATGCAATTATCTCTAATTTTCAGTAAGAGAGCTATAGCTGGGAGAGAGAAAGGGAAAATTTTTCTCTGTTACCAGACCAAGATCASATAGGACACTGTGACAGAAGAAGGGATCAAATTCGGTTCTACAGGGTGACTTATTACCACATATACCATAAGATCATCATTTTTCTTCTGCCTTTCCTTGCTTCATTCACCAAATTCCTGCCAATCTTTGTAAAAAATGCGTCTATGTCCTAGAGACAGCAACTTCATTTGGTGTTTTTCTGACTCATTCTGTGTGTGTGAGGTTTTCTGAGAACTAAATGAAGCACAGGAAAAAAAGTATGTGCTTGGAGTGCTTTGGTAACTCCTGTGTGCTTGACTTCTCTGCTTTTAGAATGACAGGGAGTAGATACAAAGGTTATACATGAATTATCAGAAGCACCAAGATGTTTAGACTTGCAGCAAAAGATCAGTTTCTTGAATTAGGAGAGTAAATGACAGACCAAAGCAGGGTATTACTATTATGCACACCAAATTACAATGCAGAGGCAGATGCACTCATCACCTTTTAAAAGGCAATGAAGAAATGGAAAAAAATATGGGAATGAGAACTACATTGCACTTAAATGTAATGTTTTTATATTCTTATCTCCTTCTAGTTCAACTTCCTCTTTCCCTTGGCCTCCATCTGTTTTTTCCCATTTCTCCATCTTTCTTTTCTTTTTTTTTTT
>NW_020455610.1:2753966-2795426 GCF_003342845.1 Nothoprocta perdicaria
TTTTCTTCATGCTACTCCATTCTAATCCTACATCACTTTCTCCTCCTGCACTACTAGGAGAACTGTCTCACTCTCCAGCCTTAGGATTTGTATCATATACAACCCCTGGCAGCCACAAGCAGCACTTGCATAAGAAAGCCCTCTCCTCTCCTGTTTTCTTCCACAACACAGCACCAACTCCATCCAAAATAAATGAGATCCAGAGGACCTACCTCTCAAATTAACAAGTCTCTGGTGATCTGACATGGGATGGCATATCTGTAACCAAAGTTGAGTGGACTTCCAGTCTGAACAAGATCATCTTTTGAAACCATCTAGACAATATGTTGATCCATGCAGTTTCAGTTGCTCAGTGGGTGTAAAATGACCATTAAAGTTTGCCCACTGCAGCAATGAACAGATTTTTTTTCTATTTTTTTTCAATTGGAACTCTTTGCAGGTTATTTTCAAGGAAGGTGTCACTAGATGTCACTATTACAAGCACTTTCACAAGGGCTTGGGCTCAGCAAGCGGTTGCTATGTGCCTCTGAGTTTTGTGCTCTGATTGGTTTGGTGGTGGTAGTGGGTAGATGGGTGGCAAAGTGAGTGCTGAAACGGCAAGGGAGCTGGTTTTCTTACTCTTTCTAATCCAGTAGGATTATTTATGGAGGCAGAATTATCACCTCAGCAAGTACTGCTGTCAGATGAATGCCTGAAACATTAATTTGACTGTGACTTGAGTGTGCCCACCTCTGTTCCGGGARGGATAAATACTCCATATAAAGATATTACACTAAGGATGTGTAATCTGAGGATGTATACAGAAGAGTGCTGCTTATTTTTCCTTTAATGAGAAGCTGCCTTGCTAGGCAATGCACCTAGAAGTCAGGTGAGGACCACAATATTTCAGTACACAAATGTCACCTAAAAGGGAGAGCTTTACAATTGCATAGGCATGGGATAAACTAATCTGTGCACTAAACTCTGTCCTGTAATCCACCACTGGCCAAGCGTATGCTGGGCATCTGAACAGCTAGCCTGTGTCCAGTTGGGTTTTGAGTATCAATGAGAATAGAGACTCCACAAGCTCCTTTGGCAGCCTGTTCCAGGGCTCTGCTACCCTCGAGTAAAGAAGTGTTTTGTTATGGTCAGGTGGAATTTCCTGTGTCTTATGTAATGACATTTGGACTTGGAAAATGACCCTTTTTTAACCCCTGGAATCAGATGACTATGATACAATATATAATTTTTACATTTACTCTTGAGATAAACTCTTGAAATCTTCACATTTGGTTAGATAAAGCAGTTTTATGTCATTTTTAGGGGTTTTAATGTTTTCCTCTGAACTAGAAACATATTTTATGACACACATCACAGTGTAGAAACTAACTAGCCATAAAGATGGTTTTGAAATTCCTAAATTTATTTTTAATGGCTCTAGAATAAATCTGGTGGAATTGTATGGTATAGTGGCTTTACTGTCTGACTGGATTAGCCCTATAATGGAGTCAGTAATGAATTGACCTTCATAATCAAATATGATTAAAACACACCCTTACTACATGCCATAAATACTATATGCTGGCTTTTATACAATCTCTTTGAAAGTTTGTTACTTAGACTCTCTTAGACTTTTTTGGATGCAGGATGGTTATTATTAAACCAGCTTTCTTAGAGGTTTGTGCTTCAGAGTTGTTGTTCTGAATGATCATTTGGGGATGCAGCTCTGACATAGTCAAGGTGAAGCAAAGCCTTTGTTTTAGACATAGATAAAGTGAGCAAAAATCCATTTCTATATAAATATAAAACTAGGCAGCATCTGGGAAATGCAAAAACTAGCAATGCTTGTGTTCTGGGATGGGGAAAATGATGAAGAGTGTTATTTCTACAGTGTTTTGCCTTATATCGTGTGCATGCTGTGCTAGAAGACTTGCCTCTTAGGCAGATCACAGACAGCGGAAAGAAAGCAGAYGCAAAGGTCAAACACAGCTGAAATCCCTGCTAGGGTACCTGAGGTATATGGTGAAAAYAGTAGGCAGGGACCAGGATAAGTAGGCAAGAAACTGTAGCCCCTGAGGTGGCTGTTTCCTCCTGTGTTCAGGAGGCTTCCCAGTATCTGTTGATCCAGATATGAATAGTTTTAAAGAAATGACCTTAATTCACATCTACAATTTCTTCCAAAAGAAGAAGCTTTTTCTGTAATTCCTGATCATATTAAAAGAGGGAAGCTTCATTGTTTCAAAAATGTACCGAAGACTCAGTCAAGATCTCCTTTTTTAACTCCCTCAGTATTATTCTTCTGCTACATAAAAAAGTAAAAAGAAATAAAAAAAGTAAAGAAAAAAGGGAAAAAAAGGAAAAAAAAGTAAAGATAAGGGTTTTAAAAAGTAAAACTCATTTTCAAACATTTTCAGTTTCCAAAGTTAGTCACAGAGTGGATTATTCCTGTTTCTTCCTGTTGGTAAAATTTCCCATTCATATATTCTTTCTCTTCCCTCACTTTGGTATTTGCACACACACACACAAAAATCTAATATAAATTAAAAAAAAAAATGGACAGCGACACAAAAGTGATTTGCTCATTATCAGTTTAGAATGAAATGCATCCAGTTCATGGTTACTAAGAGCTATAAACACTAGCAGATATCCAGAAAAAAAGCAAGCATGAGTCTGTAAGTGACCAGTCAGGTCACTCTGTCTGGAAGGGAGGAGATTTCGACTCCCTTCTGTCCCTACTGCACTTAATAATTGTCCTAAAACATTCTGTAGACTTAGGTCACAGAGTAGCTCTGGCCCTATGACTAGTAAGGCTGTGCAGGCAAGTAAAGCAGCTACAGTACATCCCATCCTATTTGTCCTACTATCCTACCTATCTCTGCCCTACTTTTCACTATCCTTAGAGAGCAAATGTAATAAAAAACATAACCATATAAAAGATGGTTAATGTATTTTACTGGAAGCTGGGAATTATGGATTCATGTTTGTTAGAGAAAGGCCTAGCTTAAAGGAAGCCTAAAAGAAAAGATTGCGAGTCAGAGTGCAGGAGATTTTACTTCAGCCTGTTATTGGGAAAATAATAGATTTCAGACAGTTGCTGAAAAGAATAGATTCAGTTCTGGCAAATACCCCAGAAGAAAGGCATTGAATTTGTCTGTGTTCAAATAAAAGCTAGAAAAAAAAATGAGTTGGGTTTTCTATTCATTCCAAATTGTTCTTGTATTCTTTAGTAAAAATATCTAGTCACTCTGACTATTTGGCATATTGAATGTAAAGATGTAACTTTATCTGAGTAAAAATTAACACAATAGAAGGATTTTTGGTCAATCCAAAATATATAACAAAATCCAACATTCGGAATTTGAAGCCAGACAAATTCAAATAAAAAATGTGAATATGATTCATTGAGTCGGTATCTGATCACTCTGTTTTCCAAGAGCTACATGGAGTCGCTCTCATATTAAGTCAATATGGGATATTTTAATAAAGGTAGCTTTCATCCAGATGGGAGCACACTCTGTAATGTCTGATGGGACAGACGGATTGAGGCCAACAACATCTCACCCAGCCCCATGATCTAAGTAGATAGAAATGAAGTAGTAATAAAAATGAACCTAGAACTGAAGCGAGAACATTGCATGACTCTCTTCTTGATAGAAAGGGTAGCTCTCTCTCATTTTCTAAAAGACAGGTTCCAGCAATCTAACTCCCAGAAAGTGGCCTGAGCTGCTTCTCTCACAGATGGAGATTAAAATTCCAGTCACACCACTGTTTCTGCTGTGCTTCTGACAGAGCCTGCAGGTATGCTCTGCTTCACTGAGGTGGGAAAAGGTGCTGAGCCACTGACTGAAAAGGTAGGAAGGAGGAGAGCCCATCTCTAGGCCTTCTCTACCCCTGGCCTCCTCAGTAAGAAGCAGGAACAGGAAGTCTAGGGAGTAAAGACCCAGAAACAGCCTGGAGAAGTGAAGATTGAGAGGGGATCTGATCAATATGTATAAATACTTCAAGGGAGAATGTAAAGAGGATGAGGATAATCTCTTCTTGGTGCTGGCCAGCGACAGAACAAGGAGTAATGCATACAAACTGAAACACAGGAAGTTCCATCTCCATGTGAGGAAGAAGGTCATTGTGAGGGTGCCAGAGCCCTGGAACAGGCTGCCCAGGGAGGCTGTGGAGTCTCCTTCTCTGGAGATCTCCCCAACCTGCCTGGATGCCGCCCTGTGCCCTGTGCTCTGGGTGTCCCTGCTGGAGCCGGGGGTTGGGTTAGGTAATTTCTAGGGGTCCCTTCCAACCTCAACCACTCTGTGATTTTATGATTCTATGAAGCAAGTCTAGCATCATAGATTTTGTGATAGTATCATCATGTAACCAATTTGACCTTGTTTTTGCATAGAATCACAATGGATAAATTACCCATTTGAAGTTTAAAATTATCTGACTTTTGATATCTTTGGACTACACAGAACATTTAAATATTCCTAAGCCTGGGTAGATTTCTGAAACTAGATCAGGCCCCTGATCATTCTCATAGCCCTGCGCTGGACTCTCTCCAGCAGCTCCACATCCCTCTTGTACTGGGGAGTCCAGAACTGCACCCTGTACTCCAAACATGGAGAGATGCCAGAGAGACATTCTTCTTAATGCCCCAGGATCCCATTGGCCTTCTTGGCCATGAGGGTACATTGCTGCCTCATGATCAACTTGTGATCCACCATGACACACAGGTTGTTCTCTGCAGAGCTGCTTTCCAGAAGGTCCATCCCCAACCTGTACTGATACATGGGGTTACTTTTCCCCAAATGCAAGACCTTACACTTGCACTTCTTTGAATTTCCTAAGTTTTCTCACCACCCTGTTGTCCAGTCTGTCCTGGTCCCTCTGAATCTGGGGTATCAACTACTCCTCCCAGTTGGTATCATCAGCAAACTTGCTGAGGGAGCACTCTGTCCCTTCATCCAGGTCACTGATGAATAAATTGAACAGGACTGGACCCAGGACTGACCTCTGGGGGACACCACTAACTGCAGGCCTCCAAGTGGACTCAGTGCCACCAATCACCACTCTCTGAGCTCTGCCATCCAGCCAGTTCTCAATCCTCCTCACTGTCTGCTCATCTAACCCACACTTCTGGAGCTTGCCCAGGAGGATGCTGTGAGAGACAGTGTTCAAAGCCTTGCTGAAGTCCAGGTAGATGATATCCACCACTCTCCCCTCATCTATGCAGCTAGTCATCCCATCATAGAATGCTACCAGGTTAGTCCTGTCTCTCTTGGAGACAACAGCCAGGATGAGCTATTCCATCAGTTTTCCAGGGATGGAGATGAGGCTGGCCTGTAGTTGCCTGGGTGCTCCTTCCTGCCAGTTTTGAAGACCAGTGTGACAATGGCTTTCTTCCAGTCAGGCTCCTTCCCCATTCTCCAGGACCTTTCGAAGAGGGTGAAGTGTGGCTTAGCACTTAGAATTCTCCATCCACTGGTGGCTTCACCTCCTCTTTCTTTTTTCATCAGCTCTGTAATTTCTGTTCCCAACTCCCTGAATTAAAGTCTAGCTTTGAATCTTTAGTAATTGACTACTTGAGTCTCACTGGATATTTTCTGTGAGCATAGGAAGGGCTTATAGCACTCTGATCAATAAACAATTCAACACTTCAAAGTGATAAATTAGAACATAAACCAGCTATTTCTTCTATATAGAAACCTTGTCTTACAAGTGTCCTTAGCTCATTGTAGCTATGTTGGCATGTAGCTATGCCGACAATACAACAGAAACTGGTAACACCTACAAATGCGTAACTTAATGGAACTAGCCATTTCTATCAATTGAGATCAAATTTATTTCCCCATTTAATTTCTTCTTTCAGACTGATAGATAACTTCTAAACAGTTAAGTAAACTCCCCCAAAATTGAATATATAGCATTAATCATATGGAGAAACTGAGAAATAATCATAACATTACACTCTCCAGACAAAAACTCTGGAAGTAAATGAGGTACTGTTCAGCACAGTCTGTGAATAAGTCTAAGTAAACTAGACAGTCCTCTTAGGAAAATCCTAGATCTTCAATGATTTCTTACTTAGGAAAGAATCATTTCTCACTCTAAATTTAATAATTTCAGTGAAATAAATTATACAACATTATACAATGTGGCAGAAATACTATTTATTAGACTAAGATTTCTTGGCTATTTAATGTTCTTTCTCCAAAGAAACGTTTGGAAAATCAGATTCAGAAGAAGCTTGCCTGTATTTCTGACTGAGGCAGGAAGAATCAGTAACAGGAGAGAGAAATAGTGTGAAAGTAAGGCAAAAAAAAAATCCCGTATTGTGCACTACATTTTTTTTTCAAATAACATAGAAAACAAAAACATAGTCACATTCCAACAAAATATAGTCACATTCCTGCACAATCACTTGGTTAGCCATCTTGCCAGGTTTATTGTGACACATAAATAAATGTCTTAGCAGACACTTAGCAAGAGGTGACACTTATCAAGAATCATTGGGAATTCCAAAATGTAAACATGGCTGCTTATCAAGATAAATTTTGTATGGGCTTTCTATTTGCATGAGTTAAATGTGAGGTTTTGGGGAACCCTTAACATAACCCTTATGTTATTTGTATCAGATGGTGCACTGGGCATCCACAGGGGTGGGGTGATTAAATGGGCACTGGTCCCCACTTTCCCTTCCCTGAGCTCTAGGTGAGTCCACATATACCAGCATTAAGAAGGAGGGTTCTTTTTCATTTAGTCCTGCTGCTGCTCTTTGACAGTCTTTGCAGAGAAAAGGTCTCTGCAAAGGGATYGATGAGGGGGTTGTTCATTCCTTGAAGTTAGTTCCTCTTCTGAAAGGGAAGCTCTAGCATGGCAGCTGCAGACCTTCTCTGGATGGGAAACTACATGGAAGTCCTATACTTCCTTTCTTTCTGCTGACCAATTACAGTCATGCACAGTTCTTTTTTTAAATGACTAACTTTTCCAAATAAGTAGATGATGTAATAACCTGAGCAAATAAAGTGTGCTAATTTTATTTAAAATGAACTGAAACAACTGTCAGCTCCTTACTTAGCATTAACTAACCAAAACCCTTCGGGCCCCAGCTCTTCCTGCTGTCAGTACTGTTAGCAGTTCATTTTTAACTTGGAGATCCAGCAATCAGCCAAATAAGATAGCTTGGCTTGGAAACTGAAGCGTTCCTCTGATCTGCCACTGCTGCTGAGATGATTTTGAGATCTAGTGGATTTGGATATCCGTTCCAGCAGATGCCTGCTTTGCACAGCACAGGATTCCCAGCCTGAGGCCAGTGGCTAAAGTATCCAGGGAGCCGAGCCATGCTCACTTCTGAAAAGAACTTTAGATTTTCTCTCTCAATGACACTTCTGAGCAGCATAAAACATAAAAAGGGTTAGTCGCTACTAACTAGCATCTTTCTTACAGTGTTGGTCAGTAGTTCTGCATTAAAAGCTAAGCTGTTCTTGCCTTTTATCCCCCTGCCTGTACCAGCCTAAAGAACTGCAAGCATTAGTCAGCCCTTGGTGCAGCAGTCATCTTGAGTCCCTTTGTTTCAACCCCATGCACATCCATGAGCTGGAAAACCTTTTGGCTCCTTACAGCCCAGATATTCCTTGAGCTCAGAGCTCAATATCTTCTGCCTGGCTGCACGTAAGCTTGTTCCAAGAAACTGTAAGCACAGGCCAGCAGCACTTGGAGATTGATAGTTAATTGCCTATTTGCTCTCAGAACTGCTCTCACTTACTTTCCAGTCACTTCTCATTTGTGGTCTTATTATCTTTCTCCTCTGCCATCCCTCCCTTTTTACCCTCAGCTGATGTCAATGTCTCCTCTCACCTCTACCCACTCTTTCTTCTCTTAACATAGCAACAGCTTACATCGTGATCTGTAAATTTTCCACTTTCTTTTCCTAGTTTTTAGAGGAGGTCTCCATGTTAAATGAAGCAATGAATTCTGCCTCCAGAATTGCAACCAACAATTGCACTGAGAACACCAACTGCCTTGACTGRGAAGTACCAACATTCAGAAGATTAGGGTTTTTTTTTTTCCTTTTTTTTAGTAACTCAAACCATAGGAGTTTTGAAAGAATCAATGACCTAAAGAGAGGTCAGTCAAGGGCTTGCAATGTCTTGCCTACTTTGTTATTCAATATCTTTTCCAGAAGGAAAGGAAATGTTTTACAAATCATTTTGGTTTAACATTCCTATCTCTAGACTGGGCAGAGCTGTGGCATATGGATATATGACATATGGACAGGGCACTGCATATATGCACTGCATATATACAGCAGAGCTACTTCACTCAAAATTACAGCCTTTGTAAAGCTTTGTGTTAATTTCCACCCAGGGCAGAATACAATCCGTACCCCAATCTTGACTTGAAACATCTTTACATAAAAGAAGACATTGCAGGAAGCTTGGTATATAAAGTTTTAAACCAGTCCCTGCATTACAAGCATGATGACAACAGCACCCTTCCCTGATTAGATGGCTACAGGCAACTCATATGTGATTTACCCTTTGTCARGGGCTCAACTTTTGCTTCAGTTTTGCCCTTGCAATGATATGAGGGAATAATGGCCTTCTGCTCCTGTTCATTATCTAGGTGATGAGGGTTGGAGCCCTCACCAGTGCTGCCCTGCAGCCACAGAGAAAGAGTGGGAGTTGTTGAGACTTGGGAGTTAAGGGCAGTGATTGTGACAGCAGCAGATGTAAAATAAGATCAGGTGTGTGCTCCCCTAGTTCATATTGCTCTCCAACATGCTACGAGTGTTTCTCTTTGTTAGAAGAAAGTATTAGAGCKTGAAGTAAATAAATAAAGCATATGATACTTACAGATACTTCATGCTTACAGCTACATTTTTCCTCTTCCAGTTAAAAAAGTCTTCTGATAGACCTGTTATCCCAGAAATTTCTTTCAGTACCTCATGACTGCCTTGATGTTTTAGTATTGTTGCTGTCTGATCTTGAATATGAACTGCTTTCCCTCACTAAAAGAAGTGTAATTTAAATTAAAGCAGATATTTTATTGATGCTTCCTATTCAGCACAAAGTACTTCGAGATGAATACTAGAATAGATGAGCTAGGGGTGAAAATAAGGTGCYGAGAGGCTGAAAGATCATGCAGTCCAGCTTGTGTGTTCAATTACCTGAATATGGCTCCTGAAAAAATGTATGTGTAACTTGTTCTTTAAAAACACCAGAGATTGTGAGACTGCTGCTTCCCCAGGCTGTGTACATCAGCGCTTCACTCTCCTTATGATCAGAAATTCCTCTTTCAGTATCTGAGTTGCAATTCATCCTTTTATTTTCAGTGAATATGGGGAAAATTTACAACTTTACCTCTCTGCAAAAACCTTTTGAAGATCATTCATCATTGTGCAAGTCACTCTCCTAAAGAGTGAGTAAATTCTTTTGGTCTTTCCTGTCTTGCCTCCTAACCTCCAACCTTTTGTTTTTTTCACTCCTTTTCTTTTCCTATTCCCCTCTGAATGGTCTCAATCATTGTCAAAGCTAATTTATTTCAGCACCAAAGGGTGGAATGTGGCTCTAGGATTAATCCTAGCTTGAGGCACTTAGATTTAGTTGATATAAAGCATGTCTTGAGAAATAAGATAGGTTTCCAAGTTCCTCATATTCTGTGGAAGTCTAGTTAGTCTAGTCTTCGGAGAATTGTTCAGCTTATCCTGAAATAAACAGATTTAGTAAGTAAAGTAGCTCTGAAAACTTCAATGGGCTCAATGCAGTTTTCTGAAGATGTCTGTTTATTGTTTTGCCTTTGAGTATCCTGCCTGACAACTAGCTGTTGGTCCAGAAGGACACAATCTCCTGTAGTCTCCATGTCACATTACCAGCCCTATATAGAAGTCTGCAATGTCCTATGACATCTCAGTGTTTGGAGGTGGCTCCARATATTTTTATTTAGGTGATTAAATTAAGCCCATCATTGACATATAGACATATATGCTGCAAAACCAGATCTGGATTCAGAATAAGAGTTGGGTATGGCATCAGAAGCCATTCACACAGCCTACAATGTTTCTTACAAAACCATTCTTGTTTATTTATGGAACAAATCATAATAACCTGAAATTCTTGATCTTTGCAGAAAGTAAGAATAATAGATTAAGTTTTATTTGTTCCTGGTATTATATGCCAGTTCTGACATTCTCTGACAACCAGAGAGTTGTTCAGGCAGGATAACCATATTCTTTGGGAGTGCTGCTGTGTTGAGGCATCATGGACTTTCATGCAGCCTAAGTGGCAGTCAGGGTACTCACGACTGTATCTATCTTTTAGGGTTGTTTCAAGTGATTTGTCCTCACCATTTCTTCCTTCCTGATCTGAGAAAAGTCTTTGTTTCTGCTGAGCCCCCTGAGCATGTGAAGTAGTTACAATGACCCGGGCAATTCAAACATGTCGTGCAGTATTGATGGTTACTTTTAGGGAAAAAAATGGATATGAAAATACCTAGTGAGACTGATTATACTCCTGCTATTATAGATGTAAGAAGCATGTACTTTTGAGGCATATTTATCTATCCTTTAATAATGTTCCAGTCCAAGCTATATCTTACAATCCCTTCTTTTCTTGATGGATGAGGAACAAGCATGTAGCCATTTATTAATTCAGTAAGTTTGAGAAGAAGGTTGTAAACTTTTTGCCAGCAGTGTCCTTTATTTTAGCTAAATTCAGTTCAGTAAATGTATTAAATTGCTAGTCTATCCTAGCAGACTTGRCACCTGGAATTGAATGCTCTTTCCATCTGTCCAGAGTATGTCGGCTATACACTGCAATACTGAGTAATATGACATAAAATGGGAACCTGCCAGATTGAAAAGACTTGTTGTTCCTTTAATTGTATTGTATAGTTAGCCTCTTTTTTCATTCTCTTTCTGCCCACTCCTTCCTTCAAGATGCTCCAGTGTTTGTCACAGGTGGGCTAAAATTCTATATATGAAAATATTTATTCTATTTTCACTCACCCATGTGTACATTAAAATGCAAGCCTTCACTTGGAAGTTAAGAGGCTCAACATTTTCAGATGTTGATATTTTGTTGTTCTGATGCTGCTGTACTATTAACAAAAGAGTTAATGTTTTACTGCTTATGGGTTTAAGGCCACATGGGGAATTCATAGTGCTTTATCAGGTTCCCAGGAGCAAGAGGCAGCAGCAGCAGCTATTGCCACAACCTGTTCCAAGGGGAAATACTGGCTGTGCCAGCTTGSTTTGCTGCTCAGCCCAGTGGGCAGCAGTAACAACAAAAACTGTCATACTCGGGCTAGAGTTTCATCCACCTAGTTGGCAGCTCCTAGTTGGCAGTTCCTCTGTGTTTAATGGAGAAATATCTGGGTTTACTTAATCCATTGAAGGAAGGAAGGAAGGATGGAAGGACACAAGGATGGAATGAAGGAAGGAAGGATTCTCTTGTACTCAGTCATACAATCATATACATGAGAAAGAAATTAATTCCTGTAGTTTTGGAGTAGGACAATCGCTTGAGCAAAGCAAAGTGCCTTCTTTTGTTACAGCATAGTATATATCAATGGTCTGGAAGTACTGGAACCTTTCTGCAAGACACAAAGTGTTAATGTCTCCATACATTCTCTTACCTCCAGTCTATTCTATCAGATTTTGTGCCAGGGTCCATGTAGTCCACATGACATGAGTTGTGCTTGCAAACTTCTTTAATTTGAATTCATCTGAGGATTCACACTTACTTAAAGGTTTTTAAGATTTTACATTATGGCGTGAATATTCATTACTGTTAAGATTATTTTGTTACTTAAAAAGAAATATTCCTCTGCCCATCCTTATCTAGCACTTTGAGGTCCCTAATGACAAGTGAGGAATTCTCCTCTAGTGAAGAGCTCCCATTGTGATATTTGCTGTTAATAAAAATGAAATGAATTTAGGTGGAAGATACAGTGTTTGAAACAAGGTTGTATATAAATAAAAGTGAAGTTGTGATAGTTCCCCAAGGCTTTTCTAGATATACTTAAACAAGATATCAACTACCTAGTTTGTTACCTCTTGAAGTATGTTATTTTTGCTCAAGAACTTTGATTCTTATTTTCTATAAAGAAAATAAATTATTTGTTACCTTCATATTTCTCACTTACCATGTAATCTTAAAAAAATTCCAAGTGATTTCCTAAAAAAAAAAAAAAAAAAAATTGTCCCAAATTATTTAAAAAGAAAAACACACAAGATTTACAGGTGTGTGCTTTTAAAAGTAAATGGATTTGCCAAGTGTCCACCAGATTGCTCAAATTATCCATTACATAATAGTTCTTAATTAACTGAATAAAGCTGCTCCCTTCATTTCTTTCAGTGAGTCCATTTTTCAGGTATGTTCAACTCCTCTTTTGTCTTGTCAGAAATCTSACATTCATCATCATTAAAAGAAACATTTACTAATAAGATCATTTTCTTTGTGTGGGAAGACATTTGTCTCCAAACTAGCTTCTGAAACCTGGCAGTTTCTATGAGCTTGCAATGATGTGACAATCTTATTCTGCATCACAGAAGAATCTTTCCTGCAGTTCAGTACATTAATATGTATTACAAATTATAATTTTGTTAGTCCCCAATCTGATGCTCTCACAGTAATACCATTTTTTTGACAGAAACTTTCTTACATGTTTTGTTGAAGAACAGGCTATTTTTATTGTAGCATTTATTCTGTCACTAGAAAAACATTCAAACACCTTGGCACTGTTACATCTCATCTCCTATATACACAAATTATAATGTTCAARTACAAAGATTACACGTGTGTACGTATATACATATGTATATATAGCTTCTATTTATCTCTCTATATAATTCTCATATGGATCTCAATAGAAAGGCAAGAAAATTGATAGAAATAGAGTTAGAAGAAAATGGAGATAGCAATAAAGGTGGTGATGATTCCGGAGAGACACATCTCTAAAAGCCACAGAATCTCTGGAATGTGGAGATTCCACATCTGAGAAAAATTTAAAGGCTTCTGATTCTTATTTTCCAGATAGTAGTAATTCCTAATAGTTCAAAAAGCAACTAAATAGATCAAGGTCTTCAGAAGAAGGTAAGTCAGGAAGTACACAAGTCTATAAGTGTCAGCATCTCAACAACACAGATCCCTCTTCTAACGACTGTAACTAAACTGCATGGCATGTCCTTACCAATACTCTTTCTTCTTTCATTGGTTTGGGTCTTACTGTCTCTTTCCCGCTATTTTTATTAATTCCCTACAATTATTTAATGTTGCCTTCCAAAGAGACATGGTAAGCTCAGCTGACCAGCCTGAAGGAGCCTTTCAGGCTCCTCAGACATYGCCATGGGGCTCACAGGTTTTTGTCCCACCATGGTACTGGAGACCATCACCTCCCTGCAAGAGCAGCAGAGGTCTCAGGATAGCCAGAGCCCAAATCTAGTGATCAAACAGCACTAGATATCTATGTTTAGGGACTTGAATCAAGTTTAATGTCTGCAGTGTCTGAAATAGGTCTATCCTTATTCTACAATATGCTGGTATCTCAAAGATGTATATTGACATTTTGCATGTTTGAGAAACAGGGCTTTATTTCTTTCTATCTTCTCTTATTTATTTCTAGTGCCACTTTTACTTATGGATCTGTCTGTGGTCTTTTTTTTAATTTGTCTCTGCTGACATATTTTTGGATTCTGCACAAATGTTGACAATAATAATGAGCTCTCTGAAAAATACTATTATAATAATTTATGCTGATAATTTTTACTTATAATGAAGATCTTCTAAAGAGCATTGAAGAGATTTTTTCAAGCTGGATGCCTTTAGGTGAGATGTCTTTCAGCTAAGAAACATTGAAGTGCATGGTGTGCCAACTTTGTAGCTAGGAAAAGTAATTTATTCTTCAGTGTCTCAACTCTGTTCATAAACATTACATTCATGTGAAAGAAATTAAACCTGTTTCAGTAGCATGCAAATAAACTGGAAGCTGGAAAAGCTGAGAAATCAGCTGTAAGGAACACATTGCCTTCAAGTTGACACTGGCAGTTTTAGAAAAGCTATGCAAAATGCATAATTACTCCATATTTTAGTGTACTTTTCCCATTCTTCATTTAGAAGCAACCAAACAAGATTTTTTGCTTGGATTTTTAATGATTCTTCATTCTTATGTGAATAGCTGGATTTGCTACAGTAACAGCTGTGGCCAAAACCATGACAATTTTGAAAGAGTAAAAAAAAAGCCAACCCTTGAATAAAGGATCAAAAGCAAAATGTTAAATATATTCAATCTTTTCTAGGTCAGTTCCTATTCTGCCCTTATTTTAAAAGTTAATATAGTTTCTACAGCAGCAGTCCAAAGAGCTCTAATTTACATTTACTGCTACTTAGATTTTGGGCCATTATGTTCTTGTGTCTCTTACAGGTGCTACTTTCTTCTAATAAATTTATTTTCATTAATTGCTTGTTGATTCCAGTGGAATCAGCTGTTATGGCTTAGATTTAAGCTTGAATAAGGTAAAAATGCTACATTCAAACTATTATTTTTTCATTGGGGGGAAAATAAAACTCTTATGCATGAATCTGAAAAATTCCTGTAAAAATATTGTTTTAATTCTGTTGAAAATGAGCAGAAGAAGTTTGGAGCTCATTCTCATAAACAGAATTTAAAATAATGCTGAATTACACTTTGCAGCTTGTAATATAACACCAGCTTGGAGAGCTGCTGTGAAACAAGCACCAAGAATTCACTGCATTTGTAATCATGCTGACTCAAATACCTCCCTATGCAAAAGCCAATTCCTATGGCAATATGGATAACGCTTAAGTAAAATAATCAACATTTCCTTTTCATTAATGCATTAATATAGAAATTAATGCATAACACGGAAAGATCACCCAGTGCGCTGTTTCCAACGGTAAATGTTTCAATTAAAGGTGAATCTCATTAAATCCTTGCTATGCAATAAGGATGGAAAATAATATTTTACTAACCCGGGCTGATGAATAGCTGATACCTGAGAGCAACAGGGAAGCTCACGTACGTGTTTGCCTTGATGCTGTTTAATCATAACCACCGTAGAGTCTCGCACACAGTCTGCAATTAACAGGAAGCAGCAATCAATAAGGATGTTCTTTTTCATCATTGCATAGCACAGAATTGCCCATGAGAGTTAATTTTGCATTATATATCCCTTACGCAGACTTTGAGGATGGGTCAAGATCATTGTGCTGTCACTGTAAAGAAATATAGTGATGATTTCATGCAGTAGGTGTCTGCTCATTAGGAATAGTCACTGCTAAAGAAGTTATTAATGTCATCTTCTTGATTGGCATAGCAAAATTCAAACCTCAAACCTATTTTTTTTCTCTCAAAAGATGTTAATATATGACTGCAGAACTAATTTCGTATACGGATAGATGAAAACAGATGAATGTCTTATCAGAGAGGGCAGTAATTTTGTGTTCTCTCATTTCTTTCTGGTTCCTATTCAAGCAATAGATGGTCTTTAATTTTTAACAAATGACTTCTTCTTAATTCGCCAAGAAATGTGTTCATTTTTAAAGTCATTCTATTTGGAGTAAATTGTCACAGAAGAATAGTAATTTCCTCCATTTCTCTTATCCTTTGTTTGTTTTGTTGTAAAACCTTCACTTAGTCACACATGCAACTATTTCTTCCATCTACTCAGTGCTCAACTGCATCAAAAAATCTCTGCTACAAGATTTTCTTCTACATTATTTCCATAAGGAATAGTATTCTGCACTGAAAAAAAAAAGCCAAAACATTAATAGCATTGCATTTTAATGTTATAATATGACTACTGATGCATGCCACCACTCAGCACATCTCATTATCTTGTGACTAAACCATGTGGCAAGATAAACACAGTTTTACACATACTTTTCCGAACAGCTGAAGTACTTCTCAAGAATAAAAAAACCCTACATTCTGTTAAAAGACTTTGCTTGTCTTGCATTTTCAGTGTTTTCTTTCTGAAATCCTACATACTCATTATATTCTTATTTTGAGGCTTGAATGACATTCAAAATTTCCTACAACGTAACAAGGGAGTAGGGCAAAACAACAGCAAAGATAAAGGCATGTTAACATTTCCTCCATGGGAACACTACCCATTAACAGCTTCACAGCATCCAGAACTATTTTGACAGAAGTAATCTGTGCGCCTTCTTCTTTTCATGCATGAATTAAAATTGTAATTAGCGCATCTGTAGGAAAAAAAATCCTCACCTAATATACAAATGTCTGTCCGGAGATAAGTTTTCTCTCTCCCTTGCAGTTCATTTCACAGTCTCAGATCTTCCATGGCGTCAAGGAGACCAGTGAAATTTCATTACAGTACCATTTCATTTCATTGTCTAAGTCTGTGGCTAATATTAGATAACAAAGTATAACAGCAAATTTATCCTTGCAAGCACAGGGTCATACAGAGCATTCAGACTTATTTGCAAAGATGGGAGGCCCCTTCTTTTTGTCTTTTCACAATTATCTCAGAAAGTATGTGGAATTTTTCCCCTGTATAGTAGACTGCATCCATGGGAATTCAGGGTATACTTTTGCTATGTCTGCTGATTGAAATGAGTGACATCTAAAAGCAGAGGAACCTAAAGTGATGATGTGAACATTTTGTGGCTGTTAAATGACTAAGTACAACATTAGGTTCTTTCTTTACCTTACTCCTTCCATGCCCTTCTTCTGCTTATTCATGGGGCCACTTCCTCTGTTAATTTGCAATTATTGGTTTTAGTTTAAAGTTAAAGACTTAGTTCAACATATCCACAAATAAAAATCAATGTTCCAAGAAACCTGAAGGATAATTTAAAGTCTTCTACTGACTGTTGAAATATTACCATAATATTAAAGAAAGATGAAAATCAGTGCAAAAAGTTTGCCTTTTTGTTTTTCTGACTGTGCCTCCTTTCTGCAGCTAGTGAAAGAAAAATATATTAAAAAAAAAAAAAGAAAAGGCAAATTAATGACACACAAAAGGAAAGGAATGACCAAAGTCCTTTAGAAATCTCTGCTTGATTTGTCTACAATGTTCGTAAGTATGTATTTACCCAAAGGCTTTGTCTTGGATCAGACAATTAACTAAACTAGAGAAGATCTCAAGCAGGGAGAGTTGAGAGTCATTAATAGTGTATGGCTGATAGTCAAATTTAGCTCTGCTATTTTCCTTGAGACACATTCCTCTGCTGCACTAGAAAGGTGGGAGATCTGCAGCTAAGCAATATCACATGCAAGAAGTGCATGAGCTGTTGAGAATAGGAACTTTTACCTGCAATATTAATAATAATATTACTCAGCCCTAGCAAAAGAATGATTGCACCTGAACATACATTCACTCCTTTGAATATATTCAGGTAAGGACTTTTATCCAGTCCATTGTACTTGAATGTAAGTAAGGGAGAGCTTGAAGCTGAAAAAGAGACATAGCAGAAATTGCAAGACAGGATGGAAAGGAAATCAGGACTTGGAATAAGCTTAAGGGTGAGGACACGATGAAGTCAACATGTAACAAGAGGAAGGAGCAGGTTCCAATGCTATCTGCCTAAGTTTGTATAAAACCTCCAGAGTTTCCAGACCATTTTCTCATTTCAGGGGTACATTGGAGATCTGTGCCACTACTGATATTGCCAATAGCAGGATGAGATAAAACATTCCTCAGAAAATTAGATCATTTCCACAGTACAGACCAAATACTGGTTTGTTGCCCCAAGTACTGAGACCATCGGCCTCTGCAGACTACATCAAATCAAGACAGACTCTTCTGAAAATACATATCCAAGTGGGATTTGATACCAAACTCTCCCTTTCACACTACAGGACATTTTTTTCAAGCTTGTTGATCAGAGCTACGAGTCTAGGTCAGTGCCAAGGCATCTAAAGGTTAGAATTTGTGCCACTATTTAGAGAGAAAAATATACTTGCTGTATTTATCTCTTTTCCTTGTTAGACAGTTTGAATCAACAGGCTGCAATTCTTAACAACAGTGGACCTCGCTCTGGTAGACCCAAGGGAATTTTCCTTTTGTGAAAATCACTTCATGGTAGGAAGACTTCTTTGTACAGTTTGACTGCACAAATCGGCCCCAAAAGGGCCGATTTTTTTCATCAAACCTCAGTGCTTGAAATTAATAAAAACCATCTTGGTTCTCTTTTATATTGGTGATTCCAACAGTGAAATGCAGTTAGCACATGTCTGCTGTCAGGTGCTGTCAGGTTTCTGAAGGCAGAACAAATTAACTGCTTACATAAGCAGATATATGGCCCTGTATAGCTACATATGCAGAAGGCAGCTACATAGCCATAAACATTGTGGGATGTAGTCTCAAAATTAAAGAAAGATCACAAATGAAGACAAAAAGTGTTTGAAACTGTGGTATTGTTGTAAGTGAAAACCAGTGAACTCCAGTTTTAGCAAATTCACACATCTTAAAAATAATCCTTTTTTTCATTCAACACTCTCTCAAATGTGCCTTGAAAGTATCTTATGCAAGACATTATTATTCCAGTCCAAAAATACAGACTACAGTTTGTTCCTTTGCACTGCTTATACATGAAAATGTGTTCAGTCTCTTCCTGGTTTAATAGTCTTAGAGTTTTACTTAAAAAAATAAAGCAGATGATAGATACAAAGTTAATCAGACTCCACAGATTAGGGGTCATTCACTTTTTCTGTGTTTTGCATGGATGGAGCTGGTTCCTAAATTGTGGAAGCTCCAGTCTGACCAACGCCTCTCTGATAATGTTCCTATGAGGTAAGCAGTGAAGATAACGAAGATAATTTGTGAGGCCCAAGTCCAGTGAAAGTACACACTCTGAGACTTGAGAACTTCATTTCAAAGGGAAGGGAAGTGGCACAGAGGTGTAGCCAGCCATATGCCTAAATCTCTTTCTAAAACTAGCACCACCACTATAACTGTTACCTTTCTTCCACACTTCTGCTCAGAGAGCAAAAGAAGGGAATGAAGTTTAGAGTAAGAGTCAACTCAAAGAAAATGTTGCCTAAATATAGATGTCTGTGTGTAGGTGTGCACTTGTGAACTAGATGTCTAATTTCCTATTAATATCAAAGATGTTGGGTTCAATTTATTTGTTCATATATAGGCATGTCATTTGGTCATCTCACTTGACCTTCAGCTACCATTTCAGATAGAACACTCTTGTGGTCTTGTAGGTCTTGTGTCATCATCCAGCCTTGTGAAGATGTCAGTGATGTGCATGTAGGTCTAGGTGCTTCTGTCTGGGAAAATGAGTCCAACCTCAGGTCTCTATCAACTACATCTGGAGCTTAGATACCTAGCTCACTGAGGAACACTTATGTTCTGCAGCTCAGTCAACTCTAAGGATCTTCAGGGTCTGCAGTTCTCTGCCTTCTAACAGGTCAGTAGAGGCCCATCTTTAAGGAGCCTAAGCCTAAAAGCAGAATGGCTATGATTTGACAGGACCAAAAATGTTCATCCTACACATGTGACTCTTTGGTCACAGACACACAGTACATAACGTTTCTTTATCTTCTGGTTCTCTTCAGCAAAATTAATGGCAGTAAATTCACAGATTATAAAATAATTTAAGTATCTTCTGCTTCTGAAAGAATTTTTCACTCAAGAAAGACATCTTCATGAGGTGAAAATTGGGGTGGAAATTCAGATATGCACTTGTGCCCTGTGCACCTTTCTCTCTGTAAGCAGTATCTGTTCTGCTCACCTTAAACATGATCCAAAATTACTACAACAGCTGAGAACAGGATTAGCTACTTGGCAATTACAAACCACAGATGCTGAGATTTGGAGTAGCTTCCAAAGCTGGTTAGCTTTGGGAGAGATTTATTGGCTCTACTGCTGGAGAAGAACTACTACAAAACTCCTGGGTTTTCTTTCTTGTAAGCTGGGTTGTTGATAGATTGATTTCCTTCAATTTAGTGATAATAATAATGAACATCTCTCGTACCCTCGTACCCTGAGAGACTGAGTGAGCTGGGCCTGTTTAGCCTGGAGAAGAGAAGGCTGAGAGGGGATATGATTAACATGTAGGGGGAATGTAGGGAGGAAGGGACCAAGCTCTTCCCACTGGTGGCCAGTGACAGGACAAGGGGTTATGTGTGTAAGCTGCAACACAGGAAGTTCCAGCTCCATGTGAGGAGGAATTTCTTTACTTTGAGGGTGACAGAGCCCTGGCACAGACTGCCCAGGGAGGTTGTGGAGTCTCCTTCTCTGGAGGTCTTCAAAACTCACCTGGATGCCACCCTGTTCCACGTGCTCTAGATGTCCCTGCTTGAGCAGGAAGGTTGGACTAAATGATCTCTAGAGGTCCATTCCAACCTTAACCATTCTGTGATTTTGTGAATYTGCTTGTTTCCTTTAAGAAATGATCCTTTTCAAATTATTATTTGAATTTCTTTTGAAAACATTTTATTGTTAAAAATATAATTTTCCCACATCTTACTTCTTTGTCAATACCTGCATCTCAGCACCTTCCTGTGGAATGAACAAAATTAAAAACTGAAAATGAAAATCAGAGTTCCTGACCAGACAAGAAATACTGGCTAACAGCCCCCACTGCTGAGCAGAGCAAATCTAATATTTTTATTTATTTGCATTTGTTGCATAGTAGATACAGTTTTCTCAGTGCAGGACATGTGTTTGTCTTGTTATTGTGCACATGTACTTCACTTTGGCTTAAAATCACACAGTTGGGTAAAGTTCCATGCTAAAGTGAAGGTCAGACTAACTGATCTAATGACCTCTTATTGTTCTTATATCTGTGATGCTCTAGGTACTTTGCATGTAGCTTTACTGAATCTCACATTAAGTCTACAGTAAAGGTCTTGTTCTCTTTTCTATTGGAGGTACGGCACATGTGACCCACTGGCCCTTTCTTGGCAAGAACTTATTGCAAGGAAGAATGATGCTGTAGCACAGATAAATAGCTAGCTCCTCATAATAAGGTGTGCAAAGGAGAAAAAGGGAGTGGGAGACCAATTTTTCTTGGATTTGGGTCTCCTATAGGAGACCTATAGGAGAGCCAAGCCTTCCTCCAGTCTTGACTTCTTTGTATGTTGAGGATGCAAAGCATTTCACTGAATCAAGAACATGAAGAATAGGGAAAAATAGGTCATGTAGCTAATGGCCTAAATAATAAAGGTATAAATTTCAGGGAAAAAAAAAAAAAAAAAAAAAGAAGGAAAGAAGAAAAATCATTCAGCCTCTGTAAGATAAATGGAAATAGCATAAATGAAAATCAACATTTCAGAAAACTGATTTGTCTCACTACTTTATTAAACTATATGCATATTGTTGCAGCATTGTCTCAGGTGAAATCTTCATTATTCTAGATGTGGAGATAGTGAATGAGATTTTAAGGAGGGAATTATTGAAAGGTTATTAAATAGATGGAAATAGGTTCTGAGTTTTAATTAAACAGCTTACACAGCTTAGAGTAGAGGGAAGATGGTGGGTTAAAACCAGAGCAGTACATCTTTTACACATATCATTGCTCTCCATTCAAAGATTTGCTGCTGAAGCAGCTGGCTTTTGGAATAAACACCTTCCATTGCCCTAAGCTTAAAACAGTCATAGCAGATTCACTATGTCTTTACCTAATGACTGCCAGCAATATAGGAGCACTAGTGGAACTATGGAACTCAGGTCCAACAGCACCAATTTTCAGACTATTCGTACTCTATATCTTTCTTTTCTGACTGATTGGTTTGCTTCAGTTTCTTAATTCAAATTTCTAACAGCTTTCACAAACAGCAATGACAAAGTCAGTTTTAGAAGACAAGTGATTTGAAAGGACACCCCACTTTCTGGACAACAGCCATGAATTCAATGGTGGTATGAATAGGTGAAGTCCTTCCAGGTTGAACATAATGATACCAATCAAATAAAGATGATTTTTATATGTGGCTGAGGAGAAAAAGTACCCTGAAGCAAATATATGAAAGCAAACTGACATGTGAAAAACATCCAGATAGACCCATATAATATGTTTTCAAGTCACTGTCAAGACTGCTTCTATGTCCCATCAAGGCTGTCAGTCTACCAGAGAAATGTCCTATGGTTCTACAAGAGATTCTGTGGAGCTCAAAGATTTCCTCCTACTATCAAAATTAAGTGGTAGAAATCCTCTGCCTTGACTTCATAAGTATGGTGCAATGACTTCATAAATAACCATCTCTGTTTAAATAACAAGCCAACAATTGTCCAAGTTTTCTTCCACTACTGAAAGCGTGTTGCATTTTCCAGTGCTAAGATTTGTCAAGTAAATCATTAAAAGACTGCATAACAAATGTTGTCTACATTGTTTCAGAGAAAAGAGTTATTGGATTTCGAAGTTTATTAGTGTTGTTCAAGATATATCACCCTTGAGGAAAAAGCAGATTGTCAATTTTTAAAATGAGAAGTTTCTTTCAGGCTTCCTACACTTTCTTGTAAACAAGCTAGAACACTTTACAAACCAAGTAACTGTACATAACTGTATTATTCTGATGCAATTAATTTAAAAATTCTGTAAAGCAAAGACACAATGATTATTTTGTTATGTATAACAAAATCTTTTCTATAAACTGCACCCTAACTTACATAGTAGAATTAAGCAGTATATTGGGTGAAAAGTGGTAGCAGCATGAATCAGAAATTAAGCAATAAAGAAATATGTGAAAGAAATATAAAGGTCTAAGTTGAGGATGTTGAATCCCATTCTCTTCTCTGTATGCCTTTGTAGTTAAATACTCAGAATCCTCTAAAAGAATGCATATAGCTTAAGAGAGATGCAGGATTTATCGTCTTTAATGTGATGATTGTGTTAGTTAAGCTTTCTAGCAGGAGATTTCTAAAAGTATGAAGAGAGCACAGGATGTGAAGGGAGCATGGGATGTGAAGAATCCAAATGCCAACAGCTCTGAACTTCCCTTCTTCCCTCAATATGTAAAGGTCAGACCTTTTCCTGCTACCGACTGTGATCAAAGATAGCACTAGCATGTACAGAGTCAGTAGTGGCTTCAGGACACTGGAAAAATCAGGTCATCAGGAGTCAAGTGTTAAAATAAAGGTTTGAATATCGCCTGGTGCTTTGTGGTCTGTAGCCAACTGCTGTGGCCTATTGATCCCAGAATGAATGAATAAATAAATGAATAAACTGGGAAACCTCTAGAACTCAATATAGGACCTGTCATCTCCACTGTGAATGTGAGAAGACCAAATCCAATGGCAGATATGAGGCATTTGATAATGAAGTTCTAAATTAAAAGAGATTCTAAATTAGAAGAGAGTGAATTTCTGTGAGGCATTTGGAGGGGCAAACGGCTTTTAGCAGTTGTACAAACTGTTCTTCCACAGTCAAATGGTAAATACATAGAAACAATACTTTTGCCCTTTCACTTCTCTGTGCAGGGGGAAGTCTATTGCATTCTGAAAATAAAGTAACTTTTGCACCACGAACTTTAATTCACAGATCTGTCTAATTGAATAAAGTTGAAAATCTAATCTGAGACATACCTAAGAGATTCAAATAGTGCTCCAGTGTGATTTGGAGAATCCACCAAGACTACAGGTTTTAAATTAAGATTTGCCTGTTCTGGTGACAATAATCTTTAATGTTGTAGCTATAACTCCAGCAGTCCTGCACCTATTAGCAGAATATTGAACAGCAAATGCATTCACTGTTGCAAACATCGTCTGATGTTTTCTTTGGTACTTAAAATATATTAAAGTTTCTGCTTTCTAATTGAAGTATTCAATTAGGCTTCTTCTATTTACTGCTGAAGGTGATTTTATTTTCTTTATTTACCAAATGAAATCTAAGTATCACAAGTCAAACTGACCATATTTCCAAATACATCTCCTTATACAATGCTTAAATGCATCTCATATTCTACCATCTATCTGTATCCTGCTCTTAAGCTGGAATAGACTCTTCCATCTGCTTTATTGCATGATTTGAGATAGGGGGAATAGGTTAAAGACACTTGAACTATTTTGGTGGTCCTAAGTCTGGTAGTGCATATGGAAAATACAGTCTCCAACTTGTTGAGCTTTATCTCTTTTGCCCATTCTTTTAGTCCTGCCTCCTTTCATGTCTCAAAAGTGGTTCCTTTGCCAGAATAAATGAGGTATTCTTGGTTGTCTTGTTTCTGAAGCAAAACTCCAGTGCTGCATAGTCTGTTGTATGCTATATCTCACCAGATGGCATTATGGGCATGCTACACACTCCTGCTGAACCACCTGTTTTTCTACTAGGAAAAGAAAAATTTAGATTTGGTGCATCAATTAATGAGGTGAGTCATTTGCACAAACTAAAAACATATTACTGATGAAACCGTCTCAAATTTGCTATCTTACATATTAAGAAAAAAAAAATCCAGACCTGGCACAGATGAAATTTTTCTGTTAGACCTGTCTATGACAAGCTGGAAGTGCATTACAGAAAAGGGAGGAGATTAGAGAGGGATTCTGCAATGCAGTGACAGGGCCATTTTGCTGTTGCATTACTGTTTCACCTTCCTACTGCCTTGGAGCTCTACTCTCCTGAGGAATAAAAGCACAAAGAGGAAGAGAGATTTAGGTTAACGTTGAAGACAGATCAGAGGCAGGAATTCCCTTCTCTACTAGAAAGAAATGAAATTCTTACTCTGCACTTACTATACATAGACTTTGTACAGTTTCTTAATATAGTAATGTATTTATAGATATTCTAGACTACTGCTATATTTCAGAGTAGCTCTGAGTCTTTGAACTTGCTCAAGAGACCAAGAGCTGACTTTCCACGCTGCGGTGAGCCAGTCTTCCTCACTCATCTGTGTCTTGACAAGGAGTTTTGGCTTCGTCTACTTAAAAGAAATTTGGAACAATTGTATGAGGAAAGTGTAACTAGACTAAGTGATCTCACTACCATTTCGTAAATAAGCACGCATGATATTAGGGTGTCAGTATTACTGTTAAATAGATAATGAATAAGGATGCAGCTGAGTCTTAGCTTGCTTCTGACTAAAAGCAGAAATTTGTAGCTTCAATTCAGTTTCCACATCTGGAGGAAAAAACATGAACTAGACCTCACCAAGAATTACGAAAATATCCTCAATCCCAGCTATTCCTAGTTGCCTAAGGATTTCTAGGCAACCCAGAGCCCTGATGGAGGAGCAGTTGCTACAACTCCTCCAAGGATGTCGACATCCAGAAGGCCCAGACCAATAGTCACAATTCAAATGGGCTCCAGATATCCAGTAGTTCAATATGTTGGGAATATACTGGCTCTGCTTTGCCTTCTATGTTGTCAGTCTGCACTGCTGCTTATCACTAATGTATCTTCTACACACTGTGATATGGACATGTTCTGCATAGGTATGGTGAATTTAAGGAAGACCTGAAATTTTGTCCCTTTCTGGTCTGCAAACAGTTACCATGTAATAGTCCAAGAAGAAGGAGATTCCCAGACTGGTGAAGATGGAGTACTGGGCAGAAGGGAAAAAGTAAGAGGAAATTTAATGAAGGGTTTGGATTACAGACATGAAGGGGAACTGAAGCTCCAAGACCGAAGCCTTCATATATCACACATATATAATAACGTATTTTACATTAGATTGACAAAATGTGTCTGGGAACCAGAGGAGCTCTGGGTATCCCATTTTCTGTATCAGTGCTCTGGCATCAACCTGTTGTGCAAAGGATGAGCACTTTCAGTACAGAAATTGTGTTTTCTGCAGACTGAATGAGAAAAACAAGTACCTGTTGTAGGTGAACAGTATTTTCTCTCTGTACATCATCAGAGATATCCTATTCAATATTCTAGTATATTGACTAGATAGATTGCTTGCTTTAGGAGGCTGATTAAGTGAAGAAGCGCTTACACTAAACACCAGTATGTAGATTATACCTTCAAGCCTGTCTCAGCAGCACTAAACTCCAAACTCTCTCCTTTCTATAGTATCTACTTGTACCACTAGGCCTTAAGAAAATTTATCTTCTTTGAAGATAAATCTGAAGCACATGACAGATGGAAAAAGAATTAACATTTTTAATAGTAAATATCAAAATAGTTTGTTTGCTTAAAATTAAGTCTTTTTTTATTATTATTTTAAATCTGCTGTCACATATCACTTGCTCCCAGCATCATAAAATGTATGCAGACTGATGTCTCATGTAATCTGAATGACTAATACATAAAACATTTGCTTTCTGCAGTGCTTTGCATCTGAAAACTAAAATTGCAACTCTAATATATCTAAAGGAGAATTTTATTCTTTCTCTTACAGTTTCAAGGAATTATGACAAATATTTAATTAATGTTTGTACAGAATCTCTGAAATGCTCTATCAGTACAATGCTGTAATGTTTCTGTGAAATCTTTTTCATGTAATTTCAGGTAAGCTATAACACCATTGTAAACTTATATTTGTACATCACAGAGAATTTGGTGAGTCTTCATTTGTTACATGGACTAGATGATCTCTAAAGGTCCCTTCCAATCTTAACCAATCTATGATTCTGTGATTCTGTAATAAACTTGAATCTAGAACTGTGCTTCTTTGCTTCTAAAAGCTCAGCACACTGTTATTGATAACAAAGAATTATTAGAACTGAGCTTTTCTTATCATTTTTCTAGTCACTTAATATCTCTTGCACCAATGCTGTTTTTGTTTAACAGAAAAATAGTTTGATATTAATCCTTACCAGTCTATAGGTTGCAGCTGACAATGACGACATCTACTGTGACAATGACATCTACTTCATCTTTAAAGAAATGAGTAGCCTCGAGTTTTCCATTTCAGGTAACAAAATTCTGAGTAACATAAGATTTCTGACATGAACTTCAGATACTGCACTCAGAAAAGAAATGATGATTTACATTCACATTAACATTATGTTGTCTCTAAGCTCTGTGAGTGAGGATTACAGGATAACCATGTTTATTCAATTTTCAGATTTTCTCAATGGTTGTTAGTCCATGAAAAAAAAATTACACTTACTTCAGTGTTTATTCCCTTCTGAAAAAAAAAAAAAAGATTGAGTGGTTAAAGTGAGAAAGTTAAAGCAGATTTGCTACTTTGAGAGAAATTGTATGAGATCATGTGAGACTTGGGATGCCTGGTCTCTGAAATCTGCCACGGATCATCAAGTACTACAATCTCTGCCTTCATTCTAACAGAATCAGGAGAAAACACCTAAAAAGTAATCATATTTGCATGAAATTTATCCAAGACTTTATCCAAGACTTGTTTCCTGTGTTTGGAGTCTTCTCAATTTATTGGGTGTTCTGGTAAAATCTTTTTTTCATGTGTGAAGCAATTCATATGTGAATCTTCCTTGTAGATTCACACTTACTTAGTAATGCATGTCCTTTTTAACAGCATTTCTCTTAGCAAAGGCTAGATGGTCTCTTTMCTCTACCCAGATGTTTGTACAACTTGTAGATCATTGGGTTCTCCTGCTTTCGTGTCAAGTTCAGTTGAAATGGCCAGTATTCCTTTCTCTCTCTCTCCACACACACATTGATGATATATGCTTAATTTCCTTAGAAATTATGCTGAAAATGTTAACATTTTTCAAATTTGAACAAAAAAAGACACTGAAAATATGAACAGTATAATCTTATTAAATGTTGTTCCTACACCATTGTATTCAGCAGCAAACTTGAGCTAATGATTATTTCATTACARGTTGTGTGAAAAAAAAAATGTATCTCATTATACTGCAAAAGACTAGGAAGTATAGCTTCTATTAAATGTTTCTTTGGGGGGGTCAAATATCTCTGAAAGATGTTCAAATGAGCTCCAACTAGCCACAGAGTGCTGGCTGGGGTTCACATGCTCCTTTGGCATTCCACTTTCAAAGACTAGGAGCTGGATCTCACAAGGAGTTCAATTGTGATAGTAAATTCTTTTGGTATTTCTTTCCACAGCTTCATATTTCTACATGATCTATCTGACGCTAAAGCCTCTATCCAAAAATTATGCTTTTTAATTCAGATTTTAACAAGTTTTGGGCAGAATTGTTTTAAGACTACATCATTTTAATATTGCAAAACAAGAATGCCTTGGAGATCCAGAAGGAATCTGCTTTGTGATTTTCTGCAGAAAACCATCATATAGAGGTCTTATCAACAAAAAGTAGAAAATTGCTGTGCTTCCCTGTTTCTCTTGTCTAATGTCCTGGGACCCAAGGCTTATGAAAATATCGTACTATGGTAATAGTTATCTATATGTTTAATATGATTCTTCCTTCTACGCATAATTGCATCAAGACAACTTCTTCCCTAGAGTTTTCTAACCTAGCAGATACAACATTGTTTACATCCATGGTTTCTGATCCTGAACAGCATTTGTCAAGATAAACAGGTTAAGCTTCATAAATCTGAGACAGCAGCTCTGGCTTTTCAGATAACACAGGATTTCACTCACTCTGAAAAATGGGATTATATCTAATACAGCTTTACATCAAGCTAAAAATAAGTAAGCTCAAAGATATCGGTTCTTTTTTCTTTTTAACAATACAGCTGAGCAACAGTTTATTAATTTCACATAAATGGTTCATGTGGGACCTCAGCACTGAAGACAAAAGTCTCCCTTTAACTTCTTTTGGCTTTGGATTAGCTATCTACCTTTCTTTTTCCTCAAATCTTTTTATTCCCTGTACAGATGCCTTCTGTTATCAATAACTAATTGGTAGTGACCTAGCTTTACATCTGTAGCCAGCTGAGATACCAGTGGAGGAACAGAAAACCTAAACACAACACCAGGATGAGTTTGATTGTGACTGAATGGGCTAAATGAACTTCAACTATGTGCGTCACTGCCATTAGTAATTCTATAGTGGTGTAAGAAAAGATTTAGAAGCTGCAAATTCAGCAACATAGCTAAGATCCATGCTCATCAATACATATAAGCTTTGTGTGAAAATTAACAACCAAATGTAATATTTGAATGCTGACTGAGCAAGACGGAAAACCAGTTCATGTACAGCATACTTAGAAGCTGTTGAGTCCTGCTACCATGATGATGAAACGTGGGAATTAAAAAGATACAAAGAATTCTCACTCCCTCAAGTCAGAATCAAAGGGTTTCTACTTTAATAACACCTATAGATGCTCCAGTAGTTTGAGAGCATTAGTCCATGTATTTGCCACTGAGCACTTAGCTGCTCTTAAAAGAAGTCAAAGCTTTATGTTGTTTCTATGTTCTTAAAGGTCCATTCAACATGCAATGCCAGTCTGGAAGGATGCTTTTCAGCACCATTGATTTCAGCGTCCTTTTCATTTTTTCTTTGCATCGAATACATTTTGATTCTGATTTTCCTTATGACTTGCTTTATAAGTCCACAGTTGTTATTTCTAAGGAAAGGTCATGACCGTTTTTGGATACCAAACCTGGAACTGTAAACTGGAGTGACAAAAATGTTTGCCTAGAGATTTCACAATGGGTTTGCATACATAGGTCATTAAAATTACTCACAGAAGAAGTAATATTCTAAACAGAGAAGACAGACAAAAGGAAGAGGAATTGCAATATCTCATCCACGTTGTATAGAGTGAAACAATAACGGATGAAACAACTTTCATAAAGTTGACAAAATAGGAATTATGAGCTAAATGCACATCTCTAATTTTTATCCTTTGTCTTCTCTACAATGTTATTCTCCCTTGTAAGCTGATATTCACAGCTTTTCTTTGACTACAGAAAATCTGCACAGTGTCAAAATTTGCCAGAAGTCCTGTGCTGTGTTCTCTCAGTTTGGATCTGTTTTCCCTAGGTTTGCATATCCTCAAAGGATATACAAAAGCTTTCCTTTTATAGTAAGAGAGAACTGGAAACTGGAAATGTTCATTCTTGAGGATGTCCTGATGAAACTAATTGCAGTTCAAACATGCCTTTGCAGATGCCTCACAAACCATGGCAGTTCTGTCTGTTTCCAACTTTCTAAATCTCTTGTGTATTGTTAGAGATAAGAGGGATCACACTTATTTGTAATATAATTGGTTATTTTTTGGGAATGAACTCTGAAAGCCCCAGATGTTTTAGCATCCACAACACATATGCTTACCAACACATTTTTTTCTTGAACACGTAAGTGCACTGCTCAAGTATTTTCACTAGATAACCCACAACTTGAGCATACCTAGTGCACAGCTCAAGGAGTCTGACCTTGCTCTGATGTCTGAATCTCTGAATGGGACTGGACGATCTTTGCTATTTGTGGGAGAATGTTTTCTCCAAAAACACATAGGTTAATGAAACAGAGAACAAGAGAATCGCTTGGAAGTCAATATTCAAACTGGGGTGGTCTTCTGCAGAAAAGAATGTATGGTTCAAAACTATGGAGAGGGTCTGCAGCCTCACCATGATCTTGTGATCATCCACATATCACTGCATGGCCAAAAGGTAGACATCCTGCATGGTGATAGAAGAATAAACAGGTACGTCAAACAATATGGCCAAATATATTCCCCTCACATAAATACTCATGCATTATTCTCCTAATGCCTTTGGGGAATGCACTTTCAGTCTTAGGGTTGAGGGGAGATAAACTCCTAGAATAATTTATCCTCTGATCACTGACTATATCTGAAGGTCCTTGGAAAAGGGAAGGGAGGGGACATGAGCTGAAGATGAGATTAATTACTCTGGTGAATGGCATCTTCCTAGGAGGCCAAGTTTGCATGCCTGATCTGCACTGTGGAGCAACATAACTTTAAAATCACATGCAAATTAATGGCTTCAGTTCAACTTTCCCTCAGCAGTTTCGCACATATTTGTGCAGAATTCAGCAATTCATTTTCATACATTAACATAAATACAACTAAATAAATCTATGACATAATCAAGCTATTCATTCACATCAGGAGAGTGAGAAAAAGAACAAAAGAAATTGACAAGAACTGTAGGCAACTTCAGTTTATAGAGAAAATTCTCTCCTATCCCCTTTTTTCCTGGGTTGCTTTTTCAGTCCCTATAAATTCTCAATGATATTCAATGATAAGATCCACAGATGCAATTCAGTGTTGTACCATAGCACATGAGATTTAAGTGGACAACAGCAACAAGTTAGATCCACAAAGCTCCATTAACACACATATAGAAAAACAACTTTGGTATCTGAGAACAGCTGAGAATATGAAAAGATCTGACGCCTTTTGCATATCCTTGTTTTGGCCCTTTTTTTTAAAGGCAATCAGGACAACTCTATAAAAAAATCAAAGGAAAACCTTGAGCTTTGGATCCTATATTGTCTACACTGTCTAACTGCTTGCTGATTCTTTGATTATGACTTCGATGAGTCCTGGAAACTCATCTCAGGACAAAATCTGCTCTTTCTAGGTATAATTCACTCCAAAGATCTCTCCAAAAGGCAGTATGTATGAGAGTCACCAATATGGTCTGCATCTAACCTCCACAGCACAACAATTCCCCAGGAGGCTTTGAAGCTTTTTATTTCTTGTAAGAAGATAGTTCATGCAGCCTCTAGCCACATCTGRGGATGTGAAAAATTCACTCCAAGTTTAATGGCATAACAACATCACTGATATTGCGATTCAACACAGCCATCACATTACTTCAGACACTTCCAAGTAATTAAAAATGCATTCACACAAAATGTCAGAGGACAGCATTTCCAGGGAATATCCAGGGCCAACTTCTAGACTGGATAGAGATAGCTATTCCATGTGTCACTTGGGCTCAACAAAGCCACAGTTTTATAGATTAGTTTTATCACTATAGATAAAACCAGAAACCATTGCATCCAGTATTCTTCTATTATCCATAAAGGCTGTTTAGTTAAGAAGTTTAACACCCACTTTATTCACTGATGCCCTGTATGTTCTAAAACAAATAAAGGAATTAAAAGCTCTGAAAGAGCCAATATTGGAGCGATGTGATGCCTTCCTATCAGATAGCTAAAAAGTCAGTCTTCTGAATCTTCTCTTTTCCAGGCTGAATGGTCCCAGCTCACTCAGCTTCTCCTTGTATGACAGAGTCTCCAATCCAAGGACAAAGAATCATCTTTATTGCCTTTCTCTGGACTTAGTCTAGTAAATCCATGTCTTTGGACCTGGATCTGGCACTCAGGGGCAGCGTCACCAGGGCTGAGTAGAGGGCAGGATCACCTTCCTCAATCTGCTGGCAATCATCTCCCTAATGCAGCCCAGGTTGCTGTTGGCATTCTTCTTAATGAGGGCACACTGCTGGCTCACAGTCTACTTGTTCACCAGAACCCTCAGGTCTCTCTCTGAAAAACTGCTCTCCAGCTGATCCCTCCAAAGATAATAAGAAAGCAGCAGTCAAACGTCTCTGACTCCTTCTTGGGATACCAGCAAATCAAATAGTGAATAATCTATCACATTGTTCAGTTGCTTTCCAAAGCTCTTGGATATGACATAGTAACATGAGTGTTACATAGACCCTCTGTAATACAAATCTGTTGTTAATAATATATTTAATATCAAAGATATCAGGTGAGGGATGATTTAAGTATTTCAGTAAATAGATAGACTTATTTGTTCCTACTTTGATTTGGCTACATTTTCATTTCAAATCTTGGTCAGCCATTAACTTCATTTTGATCTTAATGAAATAAATAAATCTAAAAGCTAAATAAGACTCTACTTGTAGAATATGTGCAATAAAAATGAGTTTTTTGTGTTTGCAGTTGAAAATTGTCAGTGTGAGAAAGAATCTCCATGAGATTTGCTTCTGATATAGAGTAAAATTTCAATAAACAGAAGAATATTAGTTCCCAGAGAAGGAACTATTCCATTAGCCATGGGAACGTACAGTATCATATAATTTTAGTTACTTCCAAAACAATAATTTTTTTGATCATGAAAGATGTATGTTAACTTATTTTCATTACAAATCATATTAGTCAGAAGAAGCTATGCCATGTATTCATATTTTCTGGCTAAAGAGATGCTACCTGTAATTCATATATAGACTCATATATACCTCATTCTCCACATTCTTCAGTATTTGTTTGCATTATGCACAGAATAAGATGCTTTTCATACTGGAGGTTACTTTTTATAATTAGGGGTAGATTTAAGCCTTCTGAGAAATAAACCAAAGTAATGATTGCAAATGTTCAGGAAGTTGAAAACATTTGATTGCTTTGGGGAAAAAAATCAATGTATTTGAAAAGAATAGCACCATAATCAAGCAAGTCATGTTTTACTATTCTACTCTAAAAGCCTTTTGAGTTTCCAGTACAGAAGGCATTTTATGGGTCATCAGACTATTATCTGTGGAAGCAAAAGAGAAAAAATACTTTTGTCTAGAGACAGTAGGCTTGATTTTGATGGCTTTGAAGCAACAAAAATATAAGTGAGTTTGAATTATATTTTTGCCTTTTATACTACAGGCACCATTTTGGAGTCCCAGCTTACTGCTTACAAAATATTCTTTGCATATATCAGTTCAATAAACAGACATCTGGCCATTAAATCTGCTGGGAACTTTGGAGGTGCCGAATAATGCTTTTATATCTAATAAATACAGGGTTATTGTACTTCCAAGATCCATAATGTGTCAGGTCCCCAGAGTTCATAAGATTTGTCATTTGTAAATAATTGCTTTTGAAGTAGAGGTTGGGAAATTAAGCCAGAAATGAATTGATGCTGTCTCTAGTTTGTAAACAAGACTCCCTTGCCATGCTAACTTGATTGTCTCTGTTGTTGTTTCCTTTGGCTTGACGTTAATCTCGTTCAATTAAAGTAACCACAGTGAAATTAAAAGGCTGATTGTATTTGGGGAGGCATATTTTCTCATAGAAATCCAAGTTCTTAACAATATAGTCTGGGGCACTCCCATACTTTTACAGGACAGGTAACTTTCTGTTCTAAGGTAGAATGTGATTGTGTGTGTCTAATGAGTATGTTAGAAATGTTTATTTCAGTATTTGATTCTGACTTCATTAGAAAACTCAGCAGGAGAACAACTACAGAATGTGGTCCTCTCTAAATGGGACACATTGRTCAAATACTAGCTAGCTTTTTATAAATAAAACTGTTCTTGTTGAGCATAAGGCAAGAGAATAAACCTTCATTATCCATCTCACATCCTTTATGTCAAGCTAAAACTTACAGAAAAGATTGACTCCAGGAACTACTAAAGATCATTTCTACAGATGGAAGGAAAAAGTTTATAGATCAAACAAATGGAGACACACATTCTTACACCCGGAAAGGATGTAATATACCCAAAAAGGAATACACTTCTGTAGAGGACTAAGGATTCCTTGTTTGTCTAATGAGTGAGTAGTTTAACAGTATAGTCCAAATTATTAGGCCAGTTTCAAGAACATACACTCAGCCCAAGCTGTACAAGTAAATATCATTAGCTGTTAAGTAAGAAAAGAAGGAAGTTAGAAGCAAGTAAGAAAACTTACTTCTACCTATTGCTTTTCTCTGGAGCTATCTTTACTCTTCTAGTGTCCCTTTGGCTTCCAAGTCTGACAGCACCATCCTCTTCCTTCATTGGAGAGGACTATATTTGACAACATGTCATCACCTCCTTGAAGCCTTCCCTAGCAGGGGTATGACCCTAGCAGAGTGCTAATGGGGATCCATGGTAGATGTCCTATGCTGATCTGTCAAACTGTAACCTGTTTAAACAGAAAGGAACATTTTGATAAAATGTTTGAGGAAAAATAGTTTAACATTTAAACACTCCTAAAATCCAGGAGGCAGCATTTTTTTTTTTTTTTATGAGAGCTTTTTCTGATTGGAAAAAAAAAAGACTTCAGCTCATGAGCGTCCACTGGGTAATTGCAAACACAGATATAACCTTTCCTGAATTTTGTATTTCTATTCTAAAAAAAAGAAAAAGAAAAGTGAAAGTCATCTAGAGAAAGACATTTTCTAATTTCACTTATTAATCTAATGTTAACTATTTTCCTTCTGTCAGTGACAGAAGTCCTTGCTTTTCTCATCACATGAAGTAACCCAGCCAAGCCATGACTTTCTATCTGGCAGTGATCAGCTTTGACGCCCTTCTGCATCTGCTGTAGGAGTCTGCTTCCGATTCATCTCTCAGTTTGAGCCATTAGGCTTGGATCCAAAGGCATGACTTGTTCTTCACATTGCTGGTTTGCCTTTGTTGCGTAGATGTTACAAGTGGTACCCCTATGTGTATGTCAAATCCAGAATCATACCCTATTCTATAGGTAGCTTGAAGTTGGATACAGCAGCACTTTTTCGATTGCATGCATGTCTGTAAAGCATATGTTACGTTTCATTGTATGCATATTCTTCTGCTCAGAGAGTAATCTACACTGAATCCAACAGACAGTTTTCCATGTCTTTTTCTTTCATGCATTGTCAGAAAGAAAAAAGAAAAAAGAAAAAAGAAAAAAGAAAAAAGAAAAAAGAAAAAAGAAAAAAGAAAAAAGAAAAAAGAAAAAAGAAAAAAGAAAAAAGNAAAAGAAAAAAGAAAAAAGAAAAAAGAAAAAAGAAAAAAGAAAAAAGAAAAAAGAAAAAAGAAAAAAGAAAAAAGAAAAAAGAAAAAAGAAAAAAAGAAAAAAGAAAAAAAAAAGAAAAAAGAAAAAATTAAAAAAAAAGAAAAAAGAAAAAAGAAAAAAAGAAAAAAGAAGCCTGTCTATCTGGGCTGGCTGAAGCTGCCAGATCTGGGATACACTGCCCAGCAAATCTCATCTGGATCCAGGCAAGCGAGAGAAATGTGGTGATGAAGGGAAGCGGAAGGGGGAAGCCTCTCCCCACTCTCCACCTCTGCCCAGAGACACATCTGGACCTAAGCTTGAGCCTGTTTATCAGGAGGAGTTGCTTGCTAAGACAGATGTGCTTGTCAAAGGGACAAAGGATGACAACCACAGGGAAAAACTGTTTGCTGGATGAGGTTTATAGCAGCCAGTTTGGAAAAACTCTGATGTGTAGCAGCCAGCACTAGCAAAAAACACCAAGCTGATGCCAGTGCAATTCTGCTCCAATAGAGAACAAATCATTCTTTTTCATAGTTAAGATTTTTAGGCCAAGTGAAATTCATTCTGCACCCTTAATTAGGTACCCCATCATACTTCGTCTCAGAAAGAAATCTCCTTTGTCTCTTCAGTAATTAATTCAAGTGCCAAGTAATCATTTCCCCTTATCTGATAAAAGTCAAGTAGCTTTATATAAATGTCAGCAATCATCTTGGTTCCTGCTATTTCCTTTCACACAGGATGTCCTTTTTCGCCTAAGACGCAGTGTCAGCAGGTTTGATTCTTCTTCCCATCTGCTTGTTCCACCAGGAGGTCTCCACTGTTCCCTTACTCTCTTGCAGAAGGAGGCTTCACTTGGCCAAAATAACCCAAATGCCTCTGTTTGTCTTATCAGGTGTTGAATTAGTATGACCTATTCTACTCTCCTACAGAACTAGTGACCGCATAGGAAGTGGAAATCCAGAGATGATGTCCCTTGTGGCTCTACATATTCACAAACACCTTATGGCTTCTCTCAAATTACTGATTTTTTGCCCTGATCTCTCCTATTCTTCTATATTTTTTTGTCATTTTACATGCATTCATAAAGCTTCCAGCAATGCAGCACACAAAATATGGCCTCTCTAGTCTCTGACATTACAGATGGATACACAATTTCAGGTCCTTTACAGCTGAAATTCCTGGGGATAGGATCTCTTTTTCCTTTAGCTGCGCACATTGCTTAGTCCAAAATCATGGCAATTGCATGAAGAGTAAATAAGCACACATTTCTAAGCTACTGTCATTATTTACCATCTGTGTCTTCAGTGTGAGAGAAGATGCTTTGGTCTATGGAAAAGAAATAGACCACAGCTTCAAGCACCAAACACCAATGTGACATTCTCTATCACTGGTCATTTCCAAGTAGTCAAGCAGTTGGTGCTGTTTTGGCATAGGGACATCTACTATTGCATGCACTTACTTTCTCTGATGGATTTTTATTCAGGGACCTGAGGATTTACCTACACCTAGATACTTGGATATATTGTATAGATACGACCTATACCGTGATCTATACAATATGATGTCATGCAGAGGTATATGAAACTGACACTTCTGAAAATAGTAGCTCTGGATTTTGAAGCAGTGGTGGGTTATTCCGCCTGGGCTAGTTCCCAGTCTGTTTTCCAAGATATCTTCTCTATATATTACCAGCAGTGATGTGCAGACCAAGGCAGCACAGCTCTTTGCCCAATATTGAACTGAACAACACAGACAAATCCAAATGCAAGTAATGTGCAGCATTGCCTGCAATATACTACTACTGCTTATTACTGTTGCTCACCCACCCAATTTTAGATGGAGGTGGAGGAAACTTACTAAACCCTAAAGAAATTACCACTTCTGAAACAATGATAACAAAAATATCAGCAATAATTATTTGAATCGCCTTTGTGAAATTTAGATTTATCTTTCAAGATAAGTTTAAAGGTAAAGAACAAAACATTAGTTTACAATGATGGCTTTCCATAGGTTGCTATAATTACTAGAATTATGCTTACAGAATAGGAGCTATGTGACTATTGAAACATCTTTACAAATGCAGTTTTGCAAATATATTTTCCACTGAAGTACACTTAAGTTTATTCATTCTAAAAATCAAATATGTGAAAACCTTCTTCCAATTTATAGTAGAATATCTTCAACGTACGGAAAAAAAGTGGTGTGTGAGGGTGCATATGGAGAAAAATATATACTGGATATACTTTAAAATCAAAAGCCACAGTTCCCAACTATTCTAGAATAGAATAGCAAAGAGTTTTATCCATACTGGTCAATATTCATGCAGCTGAAATCACACCTAGTTCCTTGTAGTTAAGTTAGCAAGAAAGATGGCACCTTTGACGGCTTTTGAAGGGTTCACATACTTTAATCACCTTTGCCAAAGAATCTTAGAGGGAAACCAGGTGAAGTCAAGCAATTGGGAGATAATAGGCTTAGGTAGAATGTAAACTGTCTAAACATGACCCGCAAAGAAGTTAAATAAAGTCTCTAACAAGTAACTTATTGATCACAAACTTCCAGAGTTTCCAGAGGTTTTGCAAACATCAAAACCAGCATTTCCTAAAGATGTACCAAGGTTAGTTTATATTGCATCAGTTCTATGGTTTTTCTGTATATATTACATATTATTATACGATTGGATGAAAAATGAATGACTTGATCTGAATGAATGGTGATTGTCATCTCCCAAGGAGTACAACTTTAGTATTCCCTATGAAACTGCTGTATATTAAAAAAAAAAAGAGTTAAGCAGTTTCTCAAGCAGTCACAATCAGGGTTATTGTTATAATTGTTATAAAGGTAATCTGTTATCTTATAGAATCTGTGACCCCAATGGTAAAAAGGAAAACCTGAAATAAACTTCATGGCACTCTCCTTGCCACCTCCTCTATGTAAGAGATAAAAAAAAAAAAGCTAAAAAAACCATAGTTAATACTATTTTACTAGGCAGACTTAATAAAGTGACTAAAAAGTAAGGAAGGAAATCTAGAAATAAGTTTTTGAGGAACAATTTAGAATACTGAAAACCTGAAAGTTTGATGTTTGTCCCCCCTAAGCTAAGGGAGAAATGATGGTATTTCAAAAACATCTGAAAAGCTCATACATGGAGGTAAGGACCTCMAGCCAAGCTTTCCTGCTTCTGGATGCACACTTTGATAAGCATTTTTCGGGATAAGTCATGTTTCTATTGTGTATCTCTTCCCAAGAGATGCCAACATACATCATAAAACATGACCATATGCTACCGAAACAGCATATGAACATGTTTTGGAAACAAACACTTCTCCTCTGGAATRAAACACCAAGATTCAGTTTACACTATAGTTTTCAGCTAAGATTTTGTCAGCCAGAATGTAGAAAAGCTGTTTTCTTATGCCTACAGGACCCCCGGTGCTGGTACTGCCAGGGCATGGCACTTTTGTGGGCTTAGCTGCTCTCCTCCAGGACCGTGCTGTCAATCTGCTGGCAGGAAAGAGCTCCTTCTATCAGCTTAGAGTGATTCCCTGTGATGGGCCTGTGACTTGGCCAGGATTCGTGTAACGCAGATCAGCCCGAAGCATGGAAAATTCCAGCTCTAAAGTAAATGATTTGATCAAGTTATAAGCTAGGGAAATTTCAAGAGGCACAAATAAGGAAAGGGTCAGAACAGAAACTAGGATTCAGCATTTACTATKCAGAGTGCTGTCTGCCTGCATTACAAAAATCAGCTTCAAAGTCTTACAAATACATTATTTTACAGAGCATCATTAAAAATAAAAAATATTGACTGGTATATAGAATGGCAGAGTAATTATTAAACTTAAAACTGAAAGAGTTATTAGAAATAAAATGCTAATTTTTATTTAACATGAACAACTTATCACTGAAACTATATCAATGACTGCAGTAAAATCTTTATCACCAAATATTTTTTTAAATTGAGTTTGCACATTTATCTAAACAGCCAAGCTCCAGGTCAAACAGGAATTAGCTCAAAGTCTTATGGTCTGGTTATGCAAGTCAGACTGCATAATTTCAAGTGCCCCATTACTTTCAGTTAATCTACTAATTCAATTTTATACACTTATAGAAATTCTTAGTCTGAAAGAATGGAGTCATGATGAGTGATTTAAATTTTTTAAAGTGCAAGGAGAAAACTGAAAAGTTAGAAATATTGTAGAAAGCATTAAAGAATAAAATAGTAAAAAATGTGAAGAATCTAAAAATTATAAACTCAACAGTTAATATTAAGCTCTATTACCTAATAAGGAGATAGATATCACTGAGTTATGTAGCCTTAGGCCCTAGCTGTGCTGCTAGACTACTGTATTGTTTTCAGGTCTCAGCTTTGTGTTTGTGGCTTCACAAAAGTTCTRATGGGACCTGAGGCAACTGTTTCCTCCTCTTAAGCAGAGGAGAAAATCAAATTAGACAGTAGATGGTACTTGGCTTCTCCTTCCTCTCAGTTTTTAAATGACAGGTCTTTTGGCTGCCCTGGCTTGCGATGGACCCARACAAGGTGATGAGGATCAAGTATATTCTGACTCCTACTATAAGTAATGCAAGGCAGTGAACATTTTGAAAAATGGTGTTTTAACTATATCAGCTGCATACACAGGCCATTGAAAAGGAATTAGAAACCATTATTCAAAGAAATATATTCTTGCTAGTTTTGCTAGAGGATTGTGTCTGCTCTCGTGCAGTTTTCTCTACAGACGTAATTTTCAGACATATTTTTTTTAATCAGAAGCATCTGCCTAAGAAAGTACAGAAATGGTCAGATTTTGGCAAACATTCTTAAAACTTCATCTTTCTAAACTATAAAATACTATGGTATATGATATAAAAAGATATGTATATGTGAAATTAATCCTAATGAAGTTATATTTACTTCAAAGAGTTGCTTCTTTTTCAGAGAGGAGAAAATTGTCTAGAACTGTCTAGACACTAATGAAATCCAAAATTCACTAGGGCTGGTAATCTAAATATGTACAGATTTTTAAATAAGAGAGACTGCATAACATATTCTGAAGGTTTGTACCGATAGATTAAGGACTATTGGCTCAGACAAAAAACACCACAAATCATTATTTTAAATGTGCACAAAACTCTATTTAATGACAAATATGTTTATCAAATGAAATTTTGGAGAGTATTTTTTCTACAAAGGTAAATTTTAATATACTGAGTTACACAAAATAAGATAGAAATGCAAGTATTTACCCATACAGAAAATTAAAGTACAGTATCTGTAGCCATGATGTAGCTTGAAAAAAATGTCAGGAAGCTATGTATATATGTTTCATTTTGAAAAACATTTGTCTAGAATGAGAAAAGTTAACACCAGACAAAGTTAAAAATGTGAATATATAGGATAAGTTCAATTCCACATCTCTATTTGCATCATACTATATGTGAATTTATTTGTTCAAAATTGATATATTTTTTGATATGAAATACGCATAGTGTGAGGGTAAATCTTCAGGAGAATGTAAAATTCCCCTTTTTTTTTTTTTTTTTTTTTTTAGATTTTGGGCTGTGAAGTGTTGTCAAATGTTTCTGCCTAATAATAGCACCAATCATTTTTGATTTTTCCTAATGTGGGAAATGCAAATATCTTATGTGAAAGTACAGAATTGAATAATTTAAAATAAAATCTTAATGTGAACAATGTTCACTAATTCACATTTTCTAAAATAGCTCCAATATAACTTTTAAAGTTCCATCTCTTTTACTGCCATTTAATATATTTTGGAGGGAAAAAAAAAGAGATTGCAATCCAAAATTTAATCAAACAATATTGTTGTATCTAATATCCTAGGGTGATAATGAAAGCTTATTTTAAATGTACTCATGATGATTTCAAACTAATCTGAGCAAGTAACAGCTTAGTCATTTTCAATGTGATCATTGCCTGCGTTAACAAGTGACTATTATCAATTTACTGTTTTAAGGGGAATGAGAAATATCTTAGTTTTACTAGTGCTTCTCATCATTGTTATAGTTTGTCTCTTTTTTTTTTTTTTTTT
>NW_020455610.1:2795496-2797749 GCF_003342845.1 Nothoprocta perdicaria
CTCCAGGGAACATTTCCACATCACAGTCCTTATTAGCCTTCTTTCATGAATACTGCAGCATACATGCATGCAAAGGAAGAAAGAATCACAGTTTTCCTTTTCTCTGGAAATCACAGAAATGTCTCTGGGAGAAAGTGGGAAGCAGTTAGGAAACTGAGAGATTCACCASACTGAATCCAAGTGTCTGTAAAAGCTCCTACTGGCTTGGCTCCATATTTAATACAAGCAAGGGTATTCTTCTTGTAACTGTTAAGCAAGCAAGAAAAAGCTGATAAAAGCCCAAAACATCAGTTGCTATAAATCAAACACCTACAAAAGCCTATATACTGCTACCACCACATCCACTCTTTCTCTGGAAAGAAAGGCAGGCAAGAATGTGACTATCTTTTTTTCCCACTTCCCTGCAAACTCATGCAACACTCTCCAAMTTCCCCTTTTCTGCAGAACAACACCTGCTTTATGGAAAATTCACTAACTGCTTTAATTAATTATCCGTTATAGTAGGAAGTCATCTGCGTGCTAACAGCCATTTTGAGACCTCTTCAAGGTAGTGCCCATATGATGTTAAATTCCCTGAAATCTAAAGATGCCATAAGTCAGGCATAGGCCAAAGAGCTCATCCATTGTGTATAAGCTAGCCAAAGTAAATGCTTTGTAAGTGCATTGAATTCAAACACATTAATGTACATCAATAGGAATAAAACAAGGTGTGTGGACTCTACTAATTTGTTAAATTACAGGATTTTCCAGGTATAAACTGTGTCATCATAGGGCATCTGTTCATAAGAACTAGATTTAAYGAGTGCTTTTTTTCTGTATATATTTCTTTTCTGAGTTTCTTCAATTTCTTCTATTTGGAYTGAAAACATTAGGGTCTGTGAAATGAAATCTGGGCCATTTAGTCCCAGGTGGAGGCCATCTGTGGTTGTGGCAATTTTGAGATGTTACTTTCTGCACAGTGGACTACTCCTGCCTATATCCTGGCAGTCAACCTCCTCCCCAAAGTAATTTAGGGAAAATGGCTGTGACAGGGTTCCTCATTTGCAGCAGTGCARAGTTAGGCACTTCTTTGGAGAAGTAAGGTGAGAAGTAACAAGTGAGGAGCACTCATATCCTCTGGTCTGCCAGTTCCACTGCTGGTAGCAATCTTTGGCCAAGAGCAGCTGTGGAAATGGGAGGTAATCCCTGAAAACCAAGGCCATTCCTGTTAAAGACCATCTGATGACAGCCCTTAGTCTGCTTTTGTTTTGCTTCTATTCACATAAACCAGGGAGAACCCTTTCAAGTTTAATATGTCCTTCAAAGGCAGCTCTAAGTCCCTACGAGAASATCAGGATGTGTAAGATTCAGATTTTTACAACATCTGAGCAAAACAGGACTTCTTCCATCTCTCAATGGGCTACCACCAACTCTCATATACCTATGAGTCCTTGTCTCCTGTCCATCTCTCTTTAGACTGCAGCATTTGACCTTACATGTAAGAACTGCTCTGCTAGGTCAGATCTGCAGTGATGGGTTGCAATTTCCAGGCTATTCCTGAATTCCCTAAGCAGGCAGTTATAGGGCAGACTTTCCCCAGCTAATTTTTCAATTGACACCCAGTGGTTGTTTTGTTTCTACAAAAAAAGCACTAGGGTACACAACTCAGCCTTTTCACTTTGAGATTTTTTTTTTTTTTTGCTTTTACCTGTGTGTATGGTTTGTCCTTCTTCAAAATCTACTAGTCCTATTATATCAGGGGGAGGTAGAGAAGATGACTTTCTGATATTGATTGTTCTGTTAAAAAAAAAACAGAAGAGTCAGTTGTGAGTCTTGCTTTTCAGCTCTGTTGGAATTTCCCACTCTTTTTTTCTTCTTGTACCAGGAGAGAATAATTGCAACTCTTTCTATATAATTTATTTGTTCTATAAGATCTTACTGATTTCTTCTTTAATGATACTGTTCAGTTCGGCTTCACACATAGATTTCCCATGTTTTAATCATTTTGTTGCTCATTTTCAGATTTCCATTTATTTCTAGTATATTTGCATGGATGAGTTAAAAAGGGTATATTAAAATTTTTCTCAGCAGAACAGCAAGAAATCGAGAGAAATGGAGATGGAGTGACATGCAATGATCTCAAGTAGGAATGACACCTTTTATCCATTGTATCTGACAGTCTATCATATAGAGGAATATCTGGAGACTAGAATCTATGGACAGTGTTATACAGCACCGTGCTAACAAAGAATTTCTATAGAATAGAATCACAGA
>NW_020455610.1:2798474-2800866 GCF_003342845.1 Nothoprocta perdicaria
TGCCTGGGGTTATTCCTCCCCAGACGCAGGACCCTGCACTTGTCCTTATTGAACCTCATGAGGTTCCTCTCCGCCCAACTCTCCAGCCTGTCCGGATCCCTCTGGATGGCAGCACAGACCTCTGGAGTGTCGGCCACTCCACCCAGCTTGGTGTCATCTGTAAACTTACTCAGGGTGCACTCAGTGCCCTCGTCCAGGTCATTGATGAACAAATTGAATAACACCGGGCCCAGTACTGACCCCTGGGGGACACCACTGGCCACAGGCCTCCAGCTGGACTCGGCCCCATTTATCACCGCCCTTAATGCTATTTGGATGAAATAAACTATGGAATAAGCTATTTGGATGAAATTTCAAAGGAAAGAGTGAAGACTCATGAAAAAATAATTCTTTCCTTGTAGTTTTCTGTGTTTACTCTTTTCCGTGTTCTGCCACAATATATAAGGGAATAGGATATAACTGCTGGTCTTAGCAGCAAAAATAAGATGCTCACCTAAACAGTAGTCATGTAGTTTTGGGTGATTCCAAACTCACCAAAAAAAAGAATTTTGAGCCAAGGATAAAAAGGATAATGCATCTATTTATTTCAGTCTTTTTTTTTTTTTTTTTTCCTGCCCATAGGATATCTACCAAAATTCTGAAATTGATCAATTTTCTTTCCTATTGTTTTTTGACAATTTTTCAAATTTCTGTTTAATCTACAAAAGCACTGTGGTCTGCTCTGCCATTAGTTTAGCATTTCTGGAAAAATTGCTGTTGTTTTTTTTTAGCATGGTTTCTTAGGGATGCAAGCATTATGGTGCCCTATCTTGGTATGTGCATACATCTGGGTCTACAAAGGTCTGTGAACCATTATTTTCAACCACTTGTGCTTCGTGAAAACAAGAAGGCAGGTAATCCAGACACTGCTGGAGAGCTGGTGGTCCTAATTTTTACAGTATTTGTGCTTCACTCTGCCATGTAAGCACTCTAGTAACTCATAAGGGATAAGATCATACTCCATCCTGAGTTTCATTTAAAAATTCATCAGACATGTTAAATATAAACTGTCACCCAACGGTAGTGTTCTGTGAAAGATTTGCTGCGAATACTTGCTATTGCTTGAAAACTATACCCAGAGTAGTGTGGAAATCACCTGATGTCACTTACTGTGAGAATGAAAGATCTCCCCAGCCTACCTTGCCTACACATCAGGCAATTCTGAATTAACTGACTGTATTTTCATGATGTAACAGGGTATATCTCCTGCAATAAATTAGAAATATATCATTCTTAATTGCATAATGCATTCACTTATTAGAAAACTTTTAGTGTAACATTTATTACCAGATGACTGCGACTGACTAGATTCTCTTCAAGGAAATAAAAAGATCTAAAGATCTCGCCATTCCTTTTTTTTTTTTTTTTTTTTTTTAAGAATACTGCAGAATAAGGTCTTTAAGGTCTTTTGTAAAAATTAGCCTCCTGTAGTTAGATTTTACCATCTGAACTTGCATCATCGAACTGTAATTAACGGTCAAATCTGAACTTGCATCATCCAACTATAATTAACATTGGTCAAACACTAGACCTTATCTACTGTCTTAAATGACTCTTGCCTGAGGTATAGTCTAGTTTTAATTTYGGTTCTCTGAGATGAAGAGGAAAAATACTTTATTCTTATTTTGCATAGTTGATGAAACACTTTAGTCTCAGGAACATGAATGTAAAGTCCTGTGTCAGTGTGATGCTAAAGGAAAGGAGATAAGAAAGGACTGAGCCATCAGTCAGTGGGCCCCTTGTCTAATTGGTTAAGGAAAACTAGAGGGTTTGGAAAAAAAGAGTGTTGCTGAAAGACCAAGAGCAAAATTTACCCTGCTGAACTTCAGCCTCCTCAGGGCAGTTGAGTGCCTCAGCCATCTATAGAGAAAATRGCATTAGGCACCACCAGAGAGCTAATCATCCATCCTGTTGACAATATCTCTGTAGGGCCTGGAATGCCTGAATTGCTCAGGCATTTCCTTGACTACACTGATCGCCTGAGCAAATACTTCAAAACAGCCTCCAGAAGTTTGGACAGCCATCATCTGTACATAGGAGCCAGTTTGGAAAATAGGAATGAATTTTTCAAAAATAATTTCCTCCAGGGTTTTCATATCAGCACTAGCAAAGACAAACTGTAGCAAAGAAAAGTGAATTGTCAGAACACTTTCTGAATATTTTGTACAAGTTTTCAGCTGAGGACATGACATCTACCTACTGCAATGCTTCCCTGCTTGCATTTTGCTCAGGACATCGTTGAATTACTTTTTAACATCTGTTCCAACTTCAGAATTATCCATAGCGACACTATGTAGTTCACAACAAATGAGAATTAGAAAAAAAAATACGTGGGAGAGCTCTTTTCTCTTTT